>NW_004444025.1:5683244-5692561 GCF_000243295.1 Trichechus manatus latirostris
ATTTCAAGTTAGTCTCTTATACAAAAATTTATACATACACTGTTATGTGACCCTAATTGCTCTCCCTATACTGTGACAGCACACTCCTCCTTTCCACCTCTGATTACCCATGTCCATTCAACCAGCTCCTAACCCTCTCTGCCTTCTCATCTCACCTCTGGACAGAAGCTGCCCGTTTAGTTTCATGTATCTACCTGAGCTAAGAAGCACATGCTTCACGAGTATCATTTTAGTCCCATATTCCAGTCCAATCTTTGAAGAGTTGGCCTCAGAAATTGTTTTGGTTCTGGGCTGACAGAGAGTCCGGGGCCCGTACTTTCCGGGATTCCTCCAGTCTTAGTCAAACCATTAAGTCTTGTCTTTTTACTATAATTTGAGTTCTGCACCCTGCTTTTCTCCTGCTCCGTCAGGGACTCTCTGTTGTGTTCCCTGTCAGGGCGGTCATTGGTGGTAGCCGGGCACCATCTAGTTCTTCTGGTCTCAGGCTGATGAAGTCTCTCGTTTATGTGGCCCTTTCTGTCTCTTGGGGTAATACTTGCCTTGTATCTCTGGTGTTCTTCATTCTTCATTCTTTACTCCAGGTGGTTGGGACCAATTGATGCATCTTAGACAGCTGCTTGAAAGCTTTTAAGACCTCAGACGCCACTCACCAAAGTAAGATGTAGCACATTTTCTTAATATACCTTGTTATGCCAGTTGACCTAGATGTCCCCTGAAAGCATGGTCCCCAGACCCCTGCCCCCTGCTACTCTGTCCCTCCAAGTGTTTGATTGTATTCAGGAAATTTCTTAGCTTTTGTTTAGTCCAGTTGTGCTGACTTCTGCTGTGGTGTGTGCTTTACCTAAGATAATTCTTGTCTACTATTTAGTTAGTGAATAAACCTCACTCTCCCTCCTCACCCTCGTAACCATCAAAGAATGTTTTCTTCTGTGTTTAAACCTTTTCTTGAGTTCTTATAATAGTGGTTTTATACAATATTTGTCCTTCTGTGACTGACTAAATTCACTCAGCAAGATGCCCTCCAGATTCCTCCATGTTATAAAGTTTCATGGCTTCATCGTTCTTTACTGTTATGTAGTATTCCATTGTGTGAACATACCATAATTTCCTTATCTAACCATCTGTTGATTTGCACCTAGGTTGTTTTCATCTTTTTGCTATTGCGAACAGTGCTGCAGTGAACATTAGTTGTGCATATATCTATTCGTGTGACGGCTGTTATTTCCCTAGGATATATTCCAAGGAGTGGGATTGCTGGATGGTATGGTACTTCTATTTCTAGCTTTTTAAGGAAGTGCCAAATTGATTTCCAAAGTGATTATACCATGTTACATTCCCACCAACACTGTATAAGTGTTCCAGTCTCTACAACCTCTCTGGCATTTGCTATTTTGTGTTATTTGGATTAATGCTAGCCTTGTTGGGGTGAGATGATATCTCATTGTAGTTTCCATCTGCATTTCTCTAATGGCTAATGATCGTGAGCATTTCTTCATGTGTCTGTTAGCCACCTGAATGTCTTCTTTGGTGAAGTGCCTGTTCATATCCTTTGCCCATGTTTTAATTGGTTTATTTGTCTTTTTGTTGTGGAGGTTTTGCAGTATCTTGTAGATTTTAGAGATTAGATGTTGATCAGATTTGTCATAGCCAAAATTTTTTTCCCTGTCTGTAGGTTGTCTTTTGACTCTTTTGGTGAAGTCTTTTGATGAGCACAAGTGTTTGATTTTTAGGAGCTCCCAGTTATCTAGTCTCTCTTCCGGTGCTTGTGCATTGTTACTTATGGTTCATATTCTGTTTATGCTACATATTAGGGCTCCTAGTGTTGTCCCTATTTTTTCTCCCATGAACTTTATCATTAAAAATTATAAAATATTTCTAAAAGAAATTTTTAAAAACGTAAATGAATAAAAATATTATGTCAATGGATTGAAGTCTCAATATTAAGATGTCCGTTCACACATAATTTATAAGTTCAAAGCAATCTGAGTCAAAATATTAGCATTTATTTCGGGGGAGGGGGTTGAAAATTGCCAAGCTGATTTCACAATTTGTTTAGAAAAATCAAGGACAAAAGATAGTCCGGAGAACCTTGAAGAAGAAGAATAAAATTGGAAGGTTTAAACTGCCACATTTCAAAACTTATTATGTTATTGTTGTTGTTAGGTGCCATTGAGTCAGTTTGGACTCATAGTGACCCTAAGCACAACAGAAGGAAACACTGCCGGGTCCTGCGCCATCCTCACAATTGTTGCTATGCTAGAGCCCATAGTTGCAGCCGCTGTGTCAATCCATCTCGTTGAGGGTTTTCTTCTCTTTTGCTGACCATTTACTGCACCAATCATGATGTCCTTCTCCAGGGACTGATCTCTCCTGATAACTTGTCCAAAGTATGTGAGACATAGTCTCGCCATCCTTGCTTCTAAGGAACATTCTGACTGTATTTCTTCCAAGACAGGTCTGTTTGTTATTTCGGCAGTCCACGGTATATTCAATATCCTTCGCCAACACCACAATTCAAAGGCATCAGTTTTTCTTTGGTCTTCCTTATTCATCGCCCAGCTTTCTCATGCATTTGAGGTGATTGAAAACACCATTGCTTGTGTCAGGCACACCTTAGTCCTCAAGGTGACATCTTTGCTTTTAAACACTTTAAAGAGGTCTTTTGTAGCCATTTTGCCCAATACAATGTGTCTTTTGGTTTCTTGATTGCTGCTTCCATGGGTGTTGATTGTGGATCCAAGTAAAACAAACTCCTTGACAACTTCAATCTTCTCTCTGTTCATCATGATGTTGCTTATTGGTGCAGTTGTGAGGATTTTTGTTTTCTTTATGTTGAGGTGTAATCCATACTGAAGGCTGTGGTCTTTGATCTTTATCAGTAAGTGGTTCAAGTCTTCACTTTCAGCAAACAAACCTGTGTCATTTGCATAATGCAGGTTGTTAATGAGTCTTCCTCCAATCCTGATGCTCCATTCTTCTACATATAGTCCAGCTTTTCGGATTATTTGCTCAGCGTATAGATTGAATCGGTATAGTGAAAGCATATAACCCTGATGTACACCTTTCTTGACTTTAAATCGTGCAGTATCCCCTTCTTCTAATCAAACGACTGCCTTTTGTTCTATGTACAGGTTCCTCATGAGCACAATGAAGTATTCTGGATTTCCATTCTTTGCAATGTTATCCATAATTTGTTACGATCCATAGAGTTGAATGCCTTTGCATAGTCAATAAAACACACATAAACATCTTTCTGGTATTCTCTGCTTTCAGCCATGATTCGTATGTCATCAGAAATAGTATCCCTTGTTCCATGTCCTCTTCTGAATCTGACTTGAATTTCTGGAAGTTCCCTGTTGATATACTGCTTCAATCACTTTTGAATGATCTTCAGCAAAATATTTACTTGCGTGTGATATTAATGATGTTGTGCAATAATTTCTGCATTCTGTTGGATTTGGAATGGTTACAAATATGGATCTCTTCCAGTCAGTTAGCCAGGTAGCTGTCTTCCAAATTTCTTGGCATAGAAGAGTGGGCACTTCCAGTACTGCATCTGTTTGTTGAAACATTTCCATTGGTATTCTGTCAATTCCTAGAGCCTTGTTTTTCTCCAATGCCTTCAGTGCAGCTTGGACTTCTTCCTTCGGTATCATCAGTTCCTGTTCTTATGTTACCTCCTGAAATGGTTGAATGTCTACCAATTCTTTTTGGTATAGTGACCTTCTATTTCGTCCATCTTCTTTCGATGCTTCCTAAGTCATTTAATATTTTCCTCTTAGAATCCTTAAGTATTGCAACTTGAGGCTTGAATTTTTTCTTCAGTTCTTTCAGCTTGAGAAATGCTGAGCATGTTCTTCCCTTTTGGTTTTCTATCTCCAGGTCTTTGCACATGTCATCATAATACTTTACTTTGTCTTCTCAAGCCGCTCTGAAATCTTCTGTTCAGCTTTTACTTCATCATTTTTTCCTTTCCTGCTGCATTTCAAAACTTATTATAAATCTGTAGTAATCTAGACAGATGATGTAAAGATTGAAAAAATGTTTAATGAAACCAAAGGGAAAATTCAGGAATGACACAATCAGATATGGTCATTTGATTTATAACAAAGGCATCATAGAAACTCAATCTTTTCAATAAATGGTATTGGAGTAATTGGATATTTACATGGAAAAATATTATTCTTACATCAAATTATTTACAAAAAAAAAAAAAAGATGAATCATAGTTCTAAATGTGGAAATTAAAAGATTCTAGAAGACAGCTTATAAGAACATTTTCATGTCCTTTCAAAAGGATAAAGTACCTAGGAATAAACTTAGCCAGGGATGTAAAAGACCTATACAATGAAAATTATAAAACACTACTGCAAGAAACTAAAAGAGATCTACGTAAAAGGAAAAAAAATCCACGCTCATGGATTAGAAGACTTAACATTGTGGAAATGTCATTACTGCCCAAAGTGATCTATAGATATTATGCAATCCCAGTCCAAATCCCAACAACGTTCTTTACAGAAATGGAAAAACTACTCACCAACTTTATATGGAAAGGAAATAGACCCCCAATAGATAAAGCAATATTGAAGAAGAAGAACGAAGTTGGAAACCTCACACTTCTCGATCTCAAAATCTACTATCAGCCACAATAATCAAAATAACATGGTAATGGTTCAGTGATAGACACATAGACCAACAGAATCGAACTGAAAACGTAGAAGTAAACACATCCATCTATGGGCAGCTGATTTTCAACAAGGCGTCAATGTCCATTCAATGGGGAGGAAACAGTCTAATAAATGGTGCTGTCAAAATTGGATATCCATTTGCAAAAAATGAAACAGAATTCATATCGCACACCATATACAAAAAAATAACTGAAAATGAATCAAAGGCCTAAACGTTAACACTAAAGCTATAAAGTTCCTGGAAGATAACATAGGGACAAAACTATGGGACATAATTTTTTTCAGAAATAAACTACTAAACACAACTACAAGTGAACGAACAACAGAAGACAAATTAGATAACTGGGATCTCCTTAAAATTAAATAATTATGCTCATCAAAAGACTTTATCAAAAGAGAACTTATATACTGGGAAAAAATCTTTGTAAATGACATAGCTGATAAGGGTCTAATCTCTAAAATACATAGAAAACTTCAACAAATCAGCAACAAAAACACAAATATTCCAATTAAAAAAATCGGTAAAGGACATGAACAGATACTTCACCAAAGAGGACATTCAAGCAAACAACAAGCACATGAAAAGATGCTGGTGGTCAGTAGCCATTAGAGAGATGCAAATCAAAACTGCAGTGAGATACCATCTCACCCCTGCAAGAGGCACTGATCATAAAAACAAAACCAACAAATGCTGGCAAGATCGTAAGGCGATTGGAACTCTTACTTACTGCTGGTGAGATTGTAAAATGGTACAACCAGTATGAAAAATGACATGGCGCTTCCTCAGAAAGCTAGAAATAGAAATACCCTATGATCGAGCAATCCCACTCCTAGATATATACTCTAGAGATCTAATAGCTGTGACACAAATAAACACATGCACCCCTATAATCATAGCAGCATTATTTACAATAGCAAAAAATGGAAGCAACCTATGTGCCCATTCACAGATTAACGGATAAACAAAATGTGGTACATACATAAATGGAATATTATGCAGCTATAAAGAATAATGATGAGTTCTAGAAACATAACATGAATGAATCTGGAGGACATTATGTTGAGTGAAATAAGTCAATCACAAAAGAACAAATATTGTATGGTCTTACTTTTATAAAAAGACGAGAATAGGTATACATACAGAAAGCAGCATTCTTTGGTGGTTACCAGGGAAGGGACGGGGAGGGAGGGGGAATCATTTTCTAGATAGTCGTTGTGTCTGTTTTTAGGTGCCATTGAGTCAGTTACGACTCATAGCGACCCTATACAACAGAAGGAAACACTGCCAGGTCCTGTGTGACCCTCACAATCATTGCTATGTTTGAGCCCATTGTTGCAGCTACTGTGTCAATCCATCTTGTTGAAAGTCCTCTTCTTTTTTTTCTGACCCTCTACTTTATGAAGCATGATGTCTTCTCCAGGGACTGGTCCCGCCTAATAACATGTCCAAAGTACATAAGATGAAGTCTTACTATCCTCGCTTCTAAGGAGTATTCTGGCTGTACTTCTTCCAAGACAGAAGAAGTTGTTATTTTTCATAATGGGAAAGGCAGTATCAAATATGGGTGAAGTCTAAATAACTTGACCAAGGTAAATGATGACAGTAAGAAGTACACAAGAATAAGGGATGAGTTTGGTAAATGCTATATGCTATAACATACACAATTTTGCAACAGTAGTAATAACAACCAAAAAATATATGTGTGGTTACTTAGGTAGATAGGTATGCATATGTGTGTATAGGAAGACATATATGAGTATATGTATGTGCATGTATAGATGTATCTGTAGGCATGTGTATAAACATGTTTTTGTGTGCTGCACATATATTCGTATATATAATAAAGCACATAGGGGGCATAGTTACAGATAAGTTTACTAGGTTTGAAGGTTTAGGACCAAAGTTTCATGGAACAACTCAGTCAATTGGTATAACATTGTTCATAAAGTTTATGTTGTACTTTCCAGTTTGATGAGTAGCATCTGGGACCTTAAAAGCTTGTGAGTGGCCATCTAAGGTACAAATATTGGCCTATACTCATCTGGAGTAAAAGAGAGAGGAGAAAACAAAATACTCAAAAAGAAACAAGTCTACAGGATTGATAGCCTACACCAAACATGGCCTCGTCTATTCTGAGACCAGAAGGACTAGATGGTGTTGATTACCACTACTGACCATTCTGATCAAAGACACAATAGATGGCCTCATATAGAATGGGAGAAAAATGTAGAACAAAACTCATATTCTTAAAAAGGCCAGACTTACTGGACTGGTAAAGACTAGAGGAACCCCCGAGACTATTACCCTGAGATACCCTCTAAACTTGGAACTGAAACCACTCCCAGATGTCACCTTTCAGCTAAGTAACAGATTGGCTCATAAAATAAACAATATCACCCCAGAGTACTGTGCTCCTTTGAAAAATCATCTAAATGGAATGACCAAATGATCAGAATTTACTCTAAAGCAAAGATGAGAATGTAAAGAGGGGCAGGCAAGCTAGATTAATGGAAATGAAACAACCAGAATGGAAATAGTGAGAATGCTGACACATTGACAAAATTGTAACCAATTTCACTTAACAATATGTGTAGCAGTTGTTAAATGGGAACCTAATTTGTTGTGTAAACTTTCACCAAGAACAGAATATTATATATATTATATATATGTTATATATATATGATATATATAATATCGTCATGTTGTTAGGGTAAGCAGACTTTCAAACATTCACCATAAAATTCAATAATTGATATACTAGACTTCATTAAAATTAAGAACTTTTGTTTATTAAAACACACCTTTATGATAGGGAAAAGATAAGTGGCATAAAAGGACATGATATTTTTCCTATACATACCTAAGAAAGGCATCATATACAGAATATGTAAAGAACTCTTGCACATCAATAAGAGCAAGAGAAATAATCGAGGGGAAGGCTTTCTGTCTCTGTTGGCTCTGGGGGAAGGTCTTTGTCTCCTTTCAGCATATGTGGGCCCTGCATTTCTTAGAGTTTTCCATTTGTCTTGGCATCAATCTTTCTCTGGATCTAGGCCATGATTCCCAGTATTGTGTGGATGTCCTCCATTTTGTGATCTCATGTAATTATCCTCCATTTTGTGATGCTAATGAACTGTGATTTTAATGAAGCAGGATTAGGGTGGAATGTATCTTAAGTTACCACCTTTACCCAAGTCAGCACCCTTGCTTAAGTCGCATCTTTTATCTTACAAGAGATAGAGGGAGAGAAGCAAAGCAGAGAGGAGGGACCTCATTATCATCATCTTCAGGGCAATCAAGGTCAGAACAATGATTAATTGTGGGTTCTACTTCAGAATGTGATAATAAGGCTTGTGGTAGCACTGAGGCCTGCCTGTAATCCTGGGGCCCTGTGGGTAGAGACTCGGATTATCTGAGATTCACATATCTTCCGGAGAATTCTCCTGAATTCATTGGACATCCAGATGTTGTCCACCCTGAGCCCAATATGGACCTATGTGCCAATTTCATTGCACTTCAAATATTCTTGCTACAAAGAATTTAAAAGACTCTCCCCAATACTTTTTTTTTTTTAATATGAACTATATATATAGGAACTCTGGTGGTACAATGGTTAAATACTTGGCTGCTAACAGAAAAGTTGATGGTTCAAACCCACTAGCAGCTCTGGGAGGAAAGATCAATCTGCTTCTGTAAAGATTACAACCAAGAAAACCTTGTGGGGTAATTCTACTCCGTCTCATGGGGTTGCTATGAGTTAGAATGGACTCAATGACACCCAACAACATGGACATGCCCACATTAGGTAAGAAAATAACTGAGGATCAGAGAGAAACGTAGCTAAGTCTAAAAGGAACCCAAGAACTACATCCCTGGACTATAAGTGCAGTACACTGAGGGGGCCCAGGCACAGTGTTCTGTTAGACATTGTTTTTCCCCCTTTTCAGTTATTCTGTGAAACAGAAGAGCCACATGACCTCGGCCATTGGTGAACAGGCAAACAGTTTCCCGAGACCTAAGTATTAAATAATAGATCGTTCTATTTTTTTTGTCTATAGATTCAAGTTATCCAGCATTTTGTGTTTCTTGGCCATGGCGGTGTACTTAAATAAACTGGTACACTTTGAAGTTAAGGCATTTTAATCAGAATGCTACCAGAATGCTGGATGTCATGTAGGCATTACTCAAATGGGATATATCGCAAATATTTATTTTAGAAAATGGGTCTATACCATGTTCATTCCAAAAAAATGTATTTTCTGAAAAACAGAAATTTGAAATTCATAAAATTTCATTGTTCGTTTACTTTACTAATGATGACTTTATAGACCTTGCATGTGGAAGAAATCAAAGGACCGGATGTAACCCCTGGAACACATTTTTTGAATTTCTTCATTTTTTTTTTTTTTTTGCCAATTATTTGTTATACTCCTTTTCTATATTGCAAACCGAAAACCAAACCCACTCCTGTCGAGTCGATTCCGACTCATAGCGACGCTGTAAAACAGAGTAGAACTCCCCTGTAGGATTTCCAAGGCTGTAAAATCACCAAAGGACTAATTGTCCACAGCTGCCAAGACCTCCACCGGACTGAGTCCAGTACAGCTAGATGGTGCCCGGCTACCACC
>NW_004444025.1:5693165-5717593 GCF_000243295.1 Trichechus manatus latirostris
ACTGTTACATGAGAAACTATCTGTTCTGTAAGCCTTCACCTGAAGTACAATAAAATATTAAAAAAAAAAAAAATGAGGGTCATAAAATCATACTTTGGCAAGTATCATATAAACAATGTGTCATGAATTCTCATTTATACAGGAAGTCAGAAAGAAATATACCAGATGCTAAAGTAAAGATATAAAAACAAGGAAAAAAAAATAGGCTCAGATTGGTGGAAAGACCAGATACAGGTATCTGTTGGGCAAATAAAGCAAGATTCCTCTGTATATTTTCTGTTTTAAGGGGTATTGACAAAGGTCAAAGCACTAGATACCCAACACAGAATCTGTATTATTGTCCAAAGACTGATGGAGTAATTCTTGACCACAGTCCTCACTGCTGAACATACAGTTCCAGATATTAACCTCTGAGCAAATAAGCTTCTTATTAGAACTTCTGGAATCTGAACTTTCCTCTCCATACCCCAAGGCTAGATAGAGTAATTCTGCGTATAGATCAGCCTGAATATTAGGGGCATTCTTATTTGAGCCAGTTTACTTCAGCAATAATCTCATGGCTATATAACATATTACACAACCATTAAAAAGAGGCAAGTAACTCAGTTATGAACACAGTCCTCATTTTTCTTTTTAGTATTTCCAGGCTAACACAGCTTGATCCAAATATTTTCTTGAGCTCATGGCTGAAAAACTATAAAACGTTTTCTCTGCATGCCAAGTTTACTGGAAGTTCTGTTAGGAGGCTGTATACCAGGTATAGGGAGTATCCTGTACTTAGAAATAAAGATTTGGAAGATGTTGATTCAGAAGAGTGTTTAATATTAGTACCATATGCTCAAGTATCTGCTTAGGTTTTATTTTTTAGTACTTCTTTTTAGTAGTAAAAATTATGTGGCTATAACACCAGAAGTATTTATGCAACTAACAAAATCACATGGTGAACAAAGAAACCTTTAACCTCTTCCTGGTTCAAAAATTAGTTTTAAAACTTTTTCTGATTGAGCACCTACCCTCAATTGGTCAAAATTCCAGTGATGATGTTCTCTCAGCCCAGCTCCTAATTTAAACTGATAGATGTACCTTAAAACCAATTTCTGGAGACATCTTCATCTCCTCAAACCCCAGGTTTCACTCTGGGCTCACTAAATACTGACTTTTACTCCTCAATTGGCAATCCTGTGCTAAGAACAGTATTGCTCATCTGTTCTCTATATGACCTTGGGGCCCAGTTACTAAGATTTCAGGTACCATACTCAGAATTTGCTCGGGTATCTGTCTATTGCATAAGAACAAGAAAGTTTTGTCCTGGAAATTGGTCACAAAGTTAAAAGGCTGCTTAGCAGAATGTAAACAGTGCCTGAATTTCTCTGTCTCTCGACCAACATCCATGATGTGGACTTGCCTTTTATCTTGTTCTTGACTAAATTCCTCATTTTCCAAAATGCAGTCAACTTTTTCTATTACACAGTGTGTTTAAAATATCAAGTTATTTTATCTCACTCATATGAAAAAAAGCCTACATATATACTTTTTTACATAAATGAGGCATATCTATATATCTATATATATGTATGTATATATATGGACTAGCATGAATCCAATCCCCAAGGTATGGCTATGGATGTAATCCTCAGATTCCCACTTCTACATCCTCAACACCAGCTCCCCTGCCCCCGACACTCCCTCTCTGCCCGCAGCTACAGGGAACTAGGTCAGAACTCACAAGTTAAAAGGACACCATTCTTCTGACTGCTAAATAGGCAGATGCCAGACTCAAGTTTTCCAAGTTTGGGGAGTTCACACAACATCCCAATCTTCTGACCAGCTTCCCACCAATTCAAGGCTGGTTTCCCACTACCCCTTCAGGGCGCCAGCCACAAGCTTAGGGGTCCACACAGCACCCTTACTTTATGGTCTGCTGGCTCCCATTGGCCCTTTGGGTTTTAGAATTTGCTGGAACAACTCAGAGAACTCACAGAGAGTATACCCTACTTATGACTACAGATTTATTATAACCAAAAAGGGTACAAACGAAGAAATGCTTAGTATGGTGGGGTGTAAGAGGATTTCCAGCACGAAGCTTCCATGTCCCAAGAGATGTAGTACTCTCCTGAGAGCAGATATTCTTATCAACCAGGAAGCTCTCTGAGACTCTGTGTTCAGGGCTTTTATCGGCCAGTCCTGTATGATAGGCTAAATCAAGCCTCCTGAAGCTAGCTCAAGTTGCCTCCCAAGTGAGTCTTTTCTACTCTGGCCAGCTCCTACTCGCTAGCACAATTTCTTAGGTGTGGCCTGAAAGTCCAAGACCAAGACACCCCAACTGCTCCAAAGGTTGTTTTTCCCAGAGCCAAGGATAAAGACTACCTTACTTAGGGTAAATCTAGGTCCTTTACCCCATGATATATGACCAAAAAAAAAAAAAATGTTTATAATGCCTCCAATCTTCTATGAATGTACATGGAGTATTTATAAATTCCATTTTGCTGAGCCTTCACAAACTTAAATTAATATTGGAAGTCTATGAGAATGTACCAGTAGCTGATGGAGTTATATTTCTCTGCACACAAAGGAGATACAAATAAAGGCCAAGATGATACAACTAGCGAGCTTTAGACAGAATCCTAGGGGTTTAGAAGCCATGTGCGACAATGAATCAACCCAGCAGGTAGATAAGAAGAGAAATTAAGAAAGAAACATACTATTCTGATTTAATATACTATGCATTGTATCAACTCCATCTCCGTATGTAATCTTCAGTAAAACTTCTATTTCTCATTCATACCTGATGGAGTGAGTTTTGCTTTGGGTAAACGATAACTTCCCGGGTAGCTAAGCTGCCTATGGACCAGATACACATGGATTTCACTCATGTTGTGTGGTCAGCTCCTCCCAAAACGTCTTCCATACGGTTATTTATTGCTAAAATCTGTTGATCTAGATTATACCCCATTTTCGTATCTGTGAAAAGTTCTCTCAACACTGTTTCTCAAACATTGATCTGCAGATCAAGGTCAAGAGAGCCACATACATACACCTAAGTGCTTGTCAACATTTGTTTTCCTCGGCATCTGTCTCCAGCATCCTAAATTTGATAGCTCTGGATTGGGGCCAGCAATCTCATTTCTATAAGATCCCAGGAGACTTTGAAGCTGGCTTAGGGTAGAGAATCTCTTCTTTATGAATCTGTCTGACCACAAGCTTAGCCTGGATCAGTATGTCAGTTCTGTTGCTGAGTTAGAATCCTTGTCCACCACTGGAGCTACACTGTCAGGGCAAATCACCAAGCAAAGTGCACATCCGTGAAACCACCAGCCGTCAGACAATCTTACCAACCTCTTCTCTCTCTTTCTTTCACTCTTTCCTAAATTGGCAAGCATTATAAACAGCTGATAAGTTGTAGTAGTCTTTTCTTCATAAAATGCAAATATGAAACATTTACACCACTTTATGTAAAATAAAATGATTGATCTTCTTCTATGCAACTGACCAAACTATATTTTTATACCCTGCTATTACAAATATGGAGAGAAAATATAAACATGTATTTTGAATCTCATTTCCTCTCATTTTTTCTTAAGAATTTGACTTCTGGAAATGAACAGACACTTCACCAAAGAAGACATTCAAGTGGCCAACAAACACGTGAGGAAATGCTTGTGATCACTAGCCATTAGAGAAATGTAAATTAAAACCACCATGAGATACCATCTCACCCCGGCATTACTGGCATGAATCCAAAACACTGGAAATAACAAATGTTGGAGAGGCTGCAGGGAGATTGGAACTCTTATGCACTGCTGGTGGGAATGCATAATGATACAACAATTTTGGAAAATGATATGGCACTTCCTTAGAAAGCTAGAAATAGAAAGACCATATGATCCAGCAATCCCACTCCTAGGAATATATCTTAGAGAATTAAGAGCCATCACATGAATAGACATGTGCACACCCATGTTCATGGCAGCATTGTTCAAAATAGCAAAAAGATAGAAACAACCTAGATGCCCATCAACAGATGAATGGATAAAGAAAATGTGGTACATACGCACAATGGAGTATTACACAATGATAAAGAACAACGATGAATCTGTGAAGCATCACATAACATGGATGAAACTGGAGGACATTATGCTGAGTGAAATAAGTCAATCACAAGAGGACAAATATTGTATGAGACCTCTATTGTAAAAACTCATGAAAAAGTTTACACACAAAAAGTTAACAGTCTTTGTTGGTTACGAGGGGTGGGAGGGGTGGGGGGGAATACCAAACAGACAATACATAAGTGGTAACTTTGGTGAAGGGTAAGACAGTACACAATACTGGGGAAGCCAGTACAACTTGTACAAGGAAAGGTCATGGAAGCCCCATAGACACATCCAAACTCCCTGAGGGACTGAATTGCTGGGCGGAGGGCTGTGGGGACCATGGTCTCGGGGAACATCTAGCTCAATTGGCATAACATAGCTTATAAAGACAATGCTCTACACTCTACCTTGGTGAGTAGTGTCTGGGGTCTTAAAAGCCTGTGTTAAGATACTCCCGGTCTCACCCCTTCGGGAGCAAGGGAGAATGAAGAGAATAGGATACAAGGAAAAGATTAGTCCAAAGGACTAACGGACCAGAGCTATCAAGGCCTCCACCAGACTGAGTCCAATATAGCTAGATGGTGCCTGGCTACCACCACTGACTTCTCTGACCAGGATCACAACAGAGGGTTCTAGACAGAGCTGGAGAACGATGTAGAACAAAATTCTAACACACACAAAAAAGACCAGATTTACTGGCCTGAAAGAGACTGGAGAAACCCCGAGAGTATGACCCCCGGACACCCTTTCAGCTCAGTGGTGAAGTCACTCCCAAGGTTCACCGTTCAGCCAGGGATTGGACAGCCCCATAAAACAAAACGGGACTAATGAGGCACAGCAGTCCAGGGACAAGGACTAGATGGCAGAAGGGGACAGGAAAGCTGGTGATAGGGAACCCAAGGGTGAGTAAGGACAGTGTTGACATGTAGTGGGGTTCTTAACCATTGTCATAGGGCAATATGTGTACTGTTTAACGAGAAACTATTTTGTTCTGTAAACCTTCATCTAAAGTGAGAATAGCAGCTGGAAGAATGTAATTGACGTCACTGAAGTGTACATGTAGAAATTTTTGAAATGGTGTATCTTTGGCTATGCATATTTTCAAAAAAAAAAAAAAAAAGGTCCTCCAAGGCTGAGAAGGGAGCATGTTGATATGTCATGGATTTGTTAACCAATGTCATAAAACAATATGTGACTGACTGTTTAATGAGAAAATATTTGTTCTGTAAACCTTCACTTAAAGTACCATAAAAAAAAACTAACAAACAAAAAAAGAAAAGAATTTCACTTCTGCTTTATTCTCTCTCTCCTGCATTAGAAATGTGTCCCCTTCTATGCGATTATTCCTACAGTGGGGAACGGGAAGGCAGGAAGTAGGTATCTCTGAACATAAAATTAAAAAAAAAAAAAAAGATAAAGATACAAGAAAACAAACTCCTTTCATTCTATATTCCTTTAGCTAACATCCTGTCTGACTTATCTTCAGAACCAAAGTTCTTTGGTGTGGTTGTCTTTCTTACCTCTCATTCATTCCTCATCCAGTTCTCCTGCGTCTTGTGCTCCCAGTTAACAAGTGAAACTTCCATATTGCCATATCCAAAGGGTATTTCTATGTTCTAATTTTACTTGCCCTTTCCGTAGCAATTCATGGAGATTCTCTTCCTCACACCAGACTCTCCTTGCTTTCCTCCCGTTATTCTGGTCACACTTTGTGAGCTGCCTTTGCTGGCTTTTCCTCATGTACCTTACATCGAAAGTCTCATAGCTGGGCCCCCTTCTCTTTATTACCTGACCTTTCTTCCTAGGTGATCTCATTGAGTTCAATGACTGAAAATAGTGAATGCATGCTGATTGGAAACTGTACTTGAAGATCTGACTCCCTCTCTGGCCTCCAGATCCTTATAGCCATTTCTCTGTATCTCTATTTGCAGGTAGATTAGGCATCTCAACTTAGTATGTCCACAGCTCTTAGTTTCATCTCTCTCCATACTTGATTTTTCATTATCTTCTATATGCCAGTAAGTGTTAGAACTGCCAAGTCTTTGTTTAGCAGCCGAGTTCTTAATCACTGTACCATCAGGGCTCCAGTTCTTCAAGGCCAACACAAATAAACAGTCAAACAAAGAAACACACAAACAAAATTAGTCAGCAAACACTATGAGATGCCCTTGATTTCTCTGCTTTCATTCATCCTTTTCTCTCACTATATACGCACAGAGACACATGTTGATTTTAGCTCTAAAATATATCTCAAATTTGTTTACTTCTCTCCATCTCCAGCTAACTTAGTTGAAGCTACTGTCATCTTTTTTCTGTTAACCTAATTTTTGCAATAGGTCTCTCATTTCTATTTCTGTCTTTCTGCAAGCCGTTCTCCACAACCAGAGAAACTATATTTCAAAAGTAAAACTTATATCACATCACTTCCCTGGTTAAAACCCTTCTGTGTCTTCCTATTGCATATAAGACAAGATCAAACTCCTTATGATGGTTTGCAAGGCCTTTTATGATCAGGGACATGGGTGTCTTAGCCATCTAGTGCTGCTATAACAGAAATACCACAAGAGTTTGGCTTCAACAAAGAGAAGTTTATTCTCTCATAGTCTAGTAGACTACAAGTCCAAATTCAGGGCATTGGCTACAGGGGAAGTCTTTCTCTCTCTGTCGACTCTGGAGGAAGGTGCTTATGATGCATCAGTCGTCTTCCCGTGGTCTGGGAGCATCTCAGTGCAGGAACCTCAGGTCCAAAGGAGTGCTCTGCTCCCGACACTGCTTTCTTGGTGGTATGAGGTCCCCATGTGTCTCTGCTCGCTTCTCTCTTTCATATCTCAAAAGAGATTGGCTTAAGACACTATCTAATCTTGTAGACCTCATCAGTATAACTGCCGCTAATCCATCTTACTACATCATAGTGATAGAGTTTACAACACATGAGGAAATCACATCAGATTACACAATGGTACACAATACCGGGAATCATGACCCAGCCAAGCTGACAGATATTTTTGGGGGACACAGTTCAATCCATGACAATGGGTAACTCTGTAATTCCTTCTAATAGCCCTCTTCTACACCCGATACAGTACTTTTCTGTCTACTCTTGAATATGTACAGTTTTCTTGCTTTAGGCACTTTACTCTTCCTTTTTCCTCATATGGACATTTTTTTTCTCATGAGTTTTAGCATAGCTCAAGTTATTCCTCCACAGTGAGATCTTCTTTTTCCATCTTATCTAGAGAACAAGTCCCCTCCTCCTTCCGCTTATTGTTTATTTCCCTCCTTGGATTTAGCACAGCTTGTAATTATCTTCTCTAGCTGTTAGTTTACTTGTTTAGTCTCTCCTGTCACCACTACAATTTATGCTTTCTGAGGGCACCAATCTCATCCATCATGCTCACTGCTGTATTTGAAAAGTATAGCATGTTAGCTCACTATTAGATGCCGTTGTTGGGTGCCATCAAGTTGGTACCAACTCATATCGACCCTGTGTACAACAGAAGGAAACACTGCCTGGTCCTGAGCCATCTCACAATCATTGCTGTTTGAGCCCAGTGTTGCAGCCACTGTGTCAACCCATCTCGTTGAGGGTCTTCCTCCTATTTGATGATCCATTACCTTACCAAACATGATATCCTTCTCCAGGGGCTAGTCCCTCTTGATAACTTGTCCAAAGTACATGAGACGAAGTCTTGCCATCCTTGCTTTTAAGGAGCCTTCTGTCTGTGCTTCTTCCAAGACAGACTTGTTCATTCTTTTGGCAGTCCATGGTATATTCAATATTCTTTGCCAACACCAAAATTCAAAGGCATCACTGAATTCTTCAGTGTTCCTTATTCATTATCCAGCTTTCACATGCATAGGAGGCAATTAAAAATACCATGGCTTGGGTCAGGCTCACCTTAGTCCTCAAAGTGAGATCTTTGCTTTTTAACATTTTAGAGAATGTTAGTAGAACTTAACAAATATTTGTTGACTAAAAAAAGGAATGAAGTATTAATGAATGTATGGACAAGGAGCCATGTAATAGTAAGACTCTATAGCTTCTCATGAGTGTGTCTGTATTTTTAGCACCTAAAAATAAATCAGTGTATGGTTTAAATAAATCCAAGGATTTTAAGGTTTCTTTATTTTATTATCATTGTTCAATTTCAATAAACAAGTTGGTAGAAACAGCCTTTTGACAAATGTCTGTTAAACCTCTCTACATTTATGTTTATATAATCTAAACCAAACCTCCCTTCTTCTTTGTTGTAGTTTATTTCCAAAGCAATTTCAAATAAATAGCATAAAAACTCTCATATCCTAGTAAACAGAAAGACAAGAGTCCTTCTCTATACAGATGATGTTCTCCTATCATCACATTCCAAGGATGCCCTAAAAAACAAATGACATTTTTTTCCAATTTCTGTTAAGAAGAGTAGTTCAAACAAAACAAAAATCATTATTTTTGCAGACATGCCTTGACACACAAATGAATAATTGTGAAAATATTCTGTTTATTTGGTTTACTCATTTAATTACTTGAAATGACTGTTGCAACTAACTTATTGCAAATTCTGAGTGGGATGGAATTTAGTTTGTTGTCGTCAGTGGCATGGGGGAGGGCCATAGGAAAGGTCCGTCTTGGATGGGGGGAGGAGTATTTCATCACTGGCTGTTTTTGGAATTCCTGCACATTGTAATAATAATAATCAGGCCAACTTCTAGCAACTTTTCCTGTGTTTAAAATACCTTAAAGAAAGTGCACGCTCTTTTTGCCTACACCCAAGATCCAAAACCAAACCCATTGCTGTGGAGTCGATTCTAACTCATAATAACCCTATAGGACAGAGCAGAACTGCCCCATAGGGTTTCCAAGGAGCGGCTGATGGATTAGAACTGCCGACCTTTTGGCTAACAGCTGAGATCTTAACCACTGCACCTCCAGGGCTCCTGTCTACACCCAGGTACTTGCTATTAAAGTACCTCCCTCCTCTTTGCTATGCCATGACATGGGTTGTGAAGGTGGTTGTTGTGTGAATTGTTGTTGTGGGTGTGTGTATAAGCCTCTTCTTCTCCCTCTCCTCTCTCCCCTCCCCTTCCCCTTCTCCCTCTCCTTTCTCTCTCTCTCTCTATATATATATTTATACGACAGCTACTGTTGAGTTGATTTCAACTCATGGTGACCCAATGCATGTCAGAATAGAACTGTGCTCCCTAGAGTTTTCAGTGGCTGATTTTTCAGAAGTAGATCACCAGGCCTTTCTTCAAAGTCACCTCTGGGTAGACTTGAACCACCAACCTTTTGATTAACAGCGTAGCACTTTAACCTTTTGCATGACCTAGTGACTCCCTCTCTCTCCCACCACCATATATATGTATATATCTCTTATCTTTAGCTGTACTTCTGTCTCTATATCTATATATCTGTTTACACACATGTGTACATATATATACATATGTATCCAATTTTATTAGTTTAATTTGTATCCGTGTAGAGATTTTTCATGTAATACAGGTAAAAACTAATATACCAAATTTATTGACCAAAAATAATGAATGCTGCTTTCTAAGATTCTGTTTTATACAGAATTAATGTCAAGACAGAGACTAGCTTTCCTAGTTACGAAGGACTGGTGCACTAAGGGTATAAAGCCTATACATTAACAACCTCTGGGGATACTCTTTAAGTTTTATGCCGGTGTCTCAAGCCCCAAATTGTGATGAAGGTAACTTTACATTATAGCAAGAACGCAAACCAAGAACACACAACAGTTTCTTACATTTTATCATAAAATATTATGTTTTCTATCAACACTCTTTGTCTGAAAAGCAGTTGTTCTCAATTTTAATTGTACGTCAGAATCTCCTCTGAATTATTATACAGTGTAACTCCACCCTAGAAGATTCTCAGATGGGCCTCAATCATCTGTCTTCTTCTGTGTTCCACAGGTTATACTGACTTTATATTTAAGTTCGGGAACTATTGATCTTAAATGAAAACCCGCATTTCACTTATTTGGTAATGATCTCATTTTAAAATTGTCTACCATTTTTTATACACAATCTTAATGAGATAATTGGTAGTCTAGTAGCAAAAACATGAGGGACATGATCACCATAGGCTATATATATGCTAGGCCACTGTATTTCTAATTAAGTACAGAATTATTTACCGTTATCCCATATAATATAAAGAGTGTTATCAAAAATTTTGAATTTTAGAAGTTAAACATTTTTTCCTTATAATTAATCTCACATCTCTTCCATTGTAAAAGACATATTTATTTGCTAATGACCAGAAGTAATAAGTGTTGCTTTGTAAAATTCTCTCTCATACAAAATTACTAAGTCAAGATATAGGCTTGCCTATATTGCTATTGGGCAATAAAGCCCCAGGGCAGAGACATACTCATAATTTCTAACAAAGATTAGCAGCAAACTGGAAGTTAAGACTATTTGCAATACAAATGTCTACAAAAAAAGCCATTAAACAAAGATAAAAAAAAATTCAAGCTATAAATTTCCAGCTAACCTAATTGAAACATTAAATACTGACCTGCTTGATGAGAATATACTTGAACTTTTGAAAACAGACTTGTACTGAATGGTTATTTTATATCATTAAGGCGTACAAAAAATTATTTCCAAAGTAGAATGAACACTGATAAAATATCTACTGTATAAAGTAATAGAAAGCTAGTATTGGAAAACAGAAAGCAACTTCCAAGCTGCTTTAGCATTCTCTGAAAAGAGAAGTTCAGTATCCTCCTCCTCAATCTCTAACTCACATTGCCAGGGGGTTGTACCTAATGGTTTCTTTTGAATGGCATATCTTACAAGAAGTAAAGCTGCTTGAATCACTTCTAATGCTGTGGACAAGACCACTGAGCATCTATCCCTTAAGGTCAAGCATTTTGTGAATGAAGCGATGAGAATGATGTTCAAAATACTTTTCTCTCTCTCCTTTTGTATCCCTTTCTCTGTTCAACTCTTTGTATTTTATCTGCTTGAATGTTGATTACATTGACAGAGAAGCCCTGGTGATGCAATAGTTAAGTTCTAGGCTGTTAACTGAATGTTGGCAATTAGAACCCCCCAGCTGCTCCGCAGAAGAAAGATGTGGCAGTCTGCTCCTGTAAAGATTACAGTCTTGGAAACCCTGTGGGACAGTTCTCCTCTGTCGTACAGAGTTGCTGTGAGTTGGAATTGATTAGATGACAGTGGCATTTATCTTTGACAGCAAATTCATTTTTGAGGCTTAAACATCAGCATTCAATGGTGATAATATAGTCTTTTTTTCTGGAATATCTTCTTGGTATTGAATGAGCCAATGCATTTCTACAACATAAAAATTTTAATTCAGCTTTATTAAATTTAATGTAAAGAGCTCTGGTAGTGTACTGCTTAAGTGCTCAGCTGATAACAAAGGTCAGAGGTTAGAACACACCAGCAGCTTCACGGGAGAAAGGAGCAGGCGATCTGCTCCCATAAAGATTTCTGACGAGGAAACCCTCTGGGACAGTTTTACTCTCTCCTATAGGGTTGCTCTGAGTCGGAATCAATTTTATGGCACACAACAACAATATTTATCATTTTAGTTTATTTGCACTTTGCTGGGCACAGAAACACTCTGTTTTAAAAAATGCAAGAGAAAATTTGCATATAAACTGGAGATATGTGATAAAAGAAAGTTGTATCGGTGAAATGTCATTGAGTATGTTCAATTAGATTTGGCTTTGGGAATAAGATTTTAAATCCTGGTAAATTCAGTTTTAATCTGTATCTGCAGTTTCTTCTATGTTTTTGTCACAGTAGTAAGATTTCAGTTGTTGGTAGTATACTAAAACATAGTGGCTGAGTGAGACCTTAGGGAACATATAATGAAACCTTCTGATTCGGTGGCTTTGAAAACTTGATCCAAACACGAATACAGATCACAAAATATACTCTGGAGCATTAGAAAAATAGTTTGTGTCTCTTTCTTCCTTCTTGCCTATTTATCTTTTTCTCAACTTTAAGTTAGTTTAAAAAACAACTAATTCTTCACTCCTAAAAAATTAATTTTAATTGTTTATATGTTGAATAGAACAAGATTCATTTATTATGCTCAATTCAATACTATGAGTCTTTTGAAATTATTGGGAATAAAAGCTACATGGAAATGCTGCATATTTAGTAGACTTTCTTAAATGGATTTTGTGCTAAACACTTGGAAATATGTAACAACATCCACTTGTGTTTTACTTATAAGGAGACTACACTACCAGAAAAAATGAAAAATTACATTTCTTCAACACAATTCAGTGTTTAAGCAAACTACTGTACAAGATAATAATCGATGGCAGCAGAATATCTAAGAAACCCATTAGCAAATAAAATAATAAGCAGCATTTTGCAGTTTTGTAAAATTTGTCAAGTGTATTCACCTATATTACTTATTTTAATTGTTATATGTCATGAAATTTGGCCTTTTCCGTCCCTCTTTGCCTGCAGCCCAGCTGGTGGCAGGAAGGAGGACGTACTGGTAGTTGTAAACTGTACTTGCAATCTTGGCTCTGCAACTTGGTGGTGGATCAGGGCAGAGTGTCAACTTTCTATGAGCTTCAATTATATTGACCCCTAAAATAAAACTGTAGATGACCTCCACCTTTCCTTGGAGCTGTAAAATGCTTGGCTTTCTGAAAAGCTGATTATATAGTAAGATAAAAAATATTTCTCTTGATGATATTCTTCAGTAATTTGTATTGTTCATTAGGATTTTTGCATCTTCTAGAGCAGGTGCTGTTATTGTTAGGTGCAGTTGAGTCATTTTCAACTCACAGAGACCCCATGAGACAGAGTAGAAATACCCTATAGGGTTTTCTTGGCTATAGTCTTGACAGCCAGCAGGTGTCTGTCAGATTGCAATACTGTGGTGCCTTGAGTGTTGCTGTGATGCTGGAAGCTATGCCCCTGCTACTTCAAATACCAGCAGGGCCACCTATGAAGGACAAGTTTCAGTGGAGCATCCAGACTAAGACAAACTAAGAAGGAGGACCTGGCGATCTACTTCTGAAAAAATTGGACACTGAAAACTTTACGAATAGCAGTGGAACACTGTGTGATACAGTGTCAGAAGATGAGCCCCTCAGGTTGGAAGGTGCTCAAAATATAACTAGGGAAGAGCTGCCTCCTCAAAATAGAGTCAGCCTTAGTGATGTGGATGGAGTAAAGCTTTCACAACCTTCATTTGCTGATGTGGCATGACTCAAAATGAGAAGAAACAGCTGCAAACATCCATTAATAATTGACACTGGAATATATAAGGTACTAATCTAGGAAAACTGGAAGTCATCAAAATTGAAATGGAACACATAAAGATCGATATCCTGGGCATTAGTGAGCTGAAATGGTCTGGATTTAGCCATTCTGAATCAGAGAATCATATACTCTGCCGGGAATGACAAATTGAAGGGGAATGGCATCACATTCATCAACAAAAAGAACATTTCAAGACCTATCCTGAAGTATAATACTGTCAGTGACAGAATAATATCCATAAACTTAGAGGGAAGACCAGTTAATACGACCATTATTCAAACGTATGCATCAACCACTAATGTCAAAGATGAAGAAATTAAGATTTTTACCAACTTCAGCAGTCTGAAATTGATCAAACATGGAGTCATGATACATTGACAATTACTGGTGATTGGAATGTGAAAGTTGGAAACAAAGAGGAAAGAACAGTAGTTGAAAAATATGGTCTTGGCTATAGAAATCATGCCAGAGATCCCATGAAGGAATTCTGCAAGACCAATGACTTACTCATTGCAAACACCTTTTTTCAATAACGTAAACGGTGACCATAAAAGTGGACCTCACTGAATGGAAAACACAGAAATAAAATTGACCACATCTGTGGAAAGAGATGATAGAAAAGCTCAATGTCATCAGCCAGAATAAGGCCAGGGGGCAGTTGTGAAACAGATTGTCAATTACTCATATGCAAGTCCAAGTTGAAGCTGAAGAAAATTAAAACAAGCACATGCGAGCAAAAATAAGACCTTGAGTATATACCACCTGGATTTTGAAACCATCTAAAAAGTAAATTAGTCTCATTGAACACTAATGAACAAAGATCAGAGAAGTTGTGGGATGGCATCAAGGATGTCCATACATGAAGAAAGCAAGAGGTCATTAAAAAGACAGGAAAGAAAGAAAGAAAAGACCAAAACGGATGTCAGAAGAGACTCTGAAACTTGCTCTTGAGCACAGAGTAGCTAAAACGAATAGAAGAAATGATGAAATAAAAGAGCTTAACAGATATCAAAGGGTGACTTGAAAAGAGAGAGTATTATAATGAAATGTGCAAAGACCTTGAGTTAGAAAACCAAAAGGGAAGAACACTCTCCGCAAGCTGAAAGAACTGAAAAAAAAACCCAATCCTGGAGTTTTCATTTTTAAGGATTCTTTGGACAAAATATTGAATGACACAGGAAATATCAAAAGAAGATGGAAGGAATATATAGAGCCACTTTATCAAAAGAATTGGTCAACATTCAGTTACTTCAGGAGGTAGTATATGATCAACCATTGATGATATTGAAGGAAGTCCAAGCTCTACTGAAGGCATTGGTGAAAAACAAGGCTGCAGGAATTGACAGAATTGAGATGTTTCAAAAAACAGATGCAAGGCTGGAAGAGCTCATTCATCTATGCCAAGAAATTTGGTGGACCGCTAACTGGCCAACCGACTGGAAGAGACCCATATTTGTGCCCATACCAAAGAAATGTGACCCACCAGAATGTGGAAATTATTTAACAATATTATTAATATCACATACAATTAAACTTTTACTGAAGATAATTCAAAAATGGTTGCAGCGGTACATTGACAGGGACTGCCAGAAATTCAAGTCTAATTCAGAAGAGGACGTGGAACAAGGGATATCATTGCTGATGTCAGATGGATATTGGCTGAAAACAGGGAATACCAGAAAGATGTTTACCTGTGTTTTATTGACAATCAAAGGCATTTGACTGTGCAGATCATAACAAATTATGGATAACATTGTGGAGAATGGGAATTCCAGAGCACTTATTTGTGCTCATGAGGCACCTGTACATAGAACAAGACACAATCATTCTAATAGAACAAGGGGATATTGCATGGTTTAAAAATCAGGAAGGGTGTGTGTCAGGGCTGTATCCTTTCACCATACTTATTCCATCTGTATGCTGAGCAAATAATTAGAGAAGCTGGACTATATAAAGAAGAACACAGCCTCAGAATTGGAGGAAGACTCATTAACAACCTACAATATGCAGATGACACATTCTTGCTTGCTGAAAGCCAAGAGGACTTGAAGAACTTACTGATCAAAGACCTCAGCCTTCAGTATGGATTACACCTTAACACGAGGAAAACAAAAATCCCCACAACTGAACCAATAAGCACCGTCATGATAAATGGAGAAAATATTGAAGTTGTCAAGGATTTAGTTTACTTGGATCCACAATCAACACCCATGGAAGCAGCAGTCAAGAAATCAAATGACGTATTGCATTGGGCAAATCTGCTGAAAAATGACCTATTTAAAGTGTTGAAAAACAAAAATGTCACTTTGAGGACTAAGGTGTGCCTGACCCATGCCATGATATTTTCAATCTCCTCATATGCATGTGAAAACTGGACAATGAATAAGGATGACTGAAAAAGAGTTGACATATTTGAATTACGGTGTTGTCAAAGAATATGGAATATGCCATATTTCAATATTCTTTGACACCACCATAACCAGAAGAATGAACAAGTCTGTCTTGGAAGAAGTATCGTCAGAATGTTCCTTGGAAGGGAGGATGGCAAGGCTTCGTCTTATGTACTTTGGACACATTATTAGGAGGGACAAATCCCCGGAGAAGAACATCATGCTTGGTAAGATAAAGGGTCAGCGAAAAAGAGGAAGATACTTAACAAAATGGACTAACACAGGCTGCAACAATGCTCTCAAATGTAGCAATGATTATGAAAATGGCATAGGACTGGACAGTGTTTTGTTCTGTTATACATAGTTTCGCTATGAGTCAGAACTGGCTTGACAGAACCTAACAACAACTACAATAATCTTTACAGAAGCAGTTCACCAGGTCTTTCTCTCAAAGAGTCTCTGAGTGCATTCGATCTACTAACCTTTTGGTTAGCAGCCAACTGCTTAACTGTTTGCACCATTAGGGCTCCTTAGATCGGGGAGAGCAAAGTTTTTCTGTAGAAGGCAAGACAGAAAATATTTTTTGTCTTTTGAGCCATATAATCTGTGCCCAAACTACCAATTCTGCTTACTGAGAAAGCAGCTATAAATAACACATAATAAAATGGGTCCGTTTGTGTTCCAATAAAACTTTATTAACAAAAACATGCTGAGGGCCATAGTTTGCCGACCCTGTTTTAGACAAAGAGATAAGAATAGTAGAAGGTAATTATTCAGAACATTGTTTCAGAAGTGAAGGTGGGGTGGGGTTGGGGAGGAGAAAGTTATCAGGAAAAAAAAAAAGTCAGACTTTGGATCATATCACCACACTCTTCATCACTGAATTTTGTGGAGCTGATAAAATTATTTACTAAAATTTGCAAAAGATTCCGACTTAGGACAACTCCTCGTGTGTTACAGGTCTTTTATTCACATATTATGATATAAGCTGTGTATTGGTTTTATAAAGTATATATTAAGGTTGATTTAGTGTAGACGTCAGAGTAGCCTCACATTCTTCTCCAAACATAATTCAACCATTATATATTTACAGAGGAAGTCCAAAATGCATAGCTTTGTGCCAATTTTATATTACCTCTTGATTATTAAATTTGTTATTTTCAGAATTAGACATTTCGGGGATTTGAAAAAACTTCTATTTCACTAATAGGTTAAATCTAGTCTATATTTGTGATTTTCCAAATCAAATTAAAATTCAAATATTTTAGAATGAAATTTATATTTTTCTATAAAGTATTTTGATGCACTTAACATCAATGATTCAATAAGTTAATTTTTCTCAATTACAAAGTGTTTTTTTTATGAATAACTTCATGTCAGTTGTTACTAGACTTTTTATCTGCGTGTTGTTTTTAGTATTTACCAAACGTGTACAGGTTGCAGCTAACAAAATCTTTATGTTTCTAGGCTTATTCAAAGTTCATTAAAAAAAATAGCACTTGTAAAATTCAGGTAAATATTTATACTTCACTCTTGTATTTATAACCAAAACAAATTAAAAATGTCTTGTAATGTGTTTGCCCTGCTTCAATGTATTACTTATTTTAGTGAGAAAACTGAGGAATATGTGGAGATAAAGAAGAAAATTGTTCACATAATAATGGAAATTATTTTGGGAGTCTTCAAAAAAATCATGTTAAATATAAAGGCAATAGCAATAAACACATACATTAAAAGAGTAAAAGAGATCAAAAATAAATCAAGCAACTCAAGCAATAGAAATGGAAGAGCAAAAGAAGACCAAAGCCATGAGAAGAAAGGAAATAAAAAGATAAAGCAGAAATAAATGAAATAGAGACCAGAAAAACCAGAGAAAGAATCAACAAGACTAGAAGATGGTTCTTTGAAAAGACAAATAAAATAGACAAACCACTGGCCAAATGGGCAAAAGAAAGAAATGAGAGAATACAAATAACCAAAATAATAATTGAAGTTGGAGACATCATAACAGATCCAACTGAGATAAAGAGGATCCTAACAGAATACTATGAAAAACTGTATTCCAACATATTTGAAAACCTAGAAGAAATAGACAAAATTCTAGAAACATGCTACCTAACCATATTATTATTATTATTAGGTGCCATCAACTTGATTCTGACTCGTAGTGACCCTATAAACAACAGAACGAAGCACTGCTCAGTCATTCACCATCCTCACAATCATTGCTATGCTTGAGGCCATCATTGCAGCCACTGTGTCAATCCATCTCATTGAACGTCTTTCTCTCTTTCGCTGTCCCTCTACTTACCAAGAATGATGCCCTTCTCCAGGGACTAGTCCCTCCTGATAACATTTGCAAAGTATGGGAGAAGAAGTGTCTCCATCCTCGCTTCTAAGGAGCATTTTGGCTGTACTTCTTCTAAGACATACTTGTTAGTTCTGCTAGCAGTCCAGTACTTCCGAATATTCTGTTCGATATTCTTTGCCAACACCATAATTCAAAGGCATCAATTCTTCTTCTGTCTTCCTTATTCATTGTCCAGCTTTCTCATGTATATGAGTGCTTGAAAATATCATGGCTTGGGTCGGGCACACCTTAGTCCTCCAAGTGACAACTTTACTTTTCAACACTTTAAAGAGGTGTTTTGCATCAGAAATGCCCAATAAGTCCTTCGATTTCTTGCCTCCTGCTTCCGTGGGCATTGATTGTGG
Organism: Trichechus manatus latirostris; assembly: GCF_000243295.1. Lineage (NCBI taxonomy): Eukaryota > Metazoa > Chordata > Mammalia > Sirenia > Trichechidae > Trichechus > Trichechus manatus. The sequence goes on from NW_004444025.1 coordinate 5,711,647, forward strand.
ATCCAAGTAAAATGAAATCCTTGAAAACATCAATATTTTCTCCTTTTATCATGATCTCATTTTCTCATGACCAGTTGTGAAATGACATCAAGGACATCATACATGAAGAAAGCAAAAGGTCATTTAAAGGACAGGAAAGAAAAGGCCAAAATGGATGTTAGAAGAGACTCTGAAACTTGCTGTTGAACTTACAATAGCTAACGTTAAGGAAACAATGATCAAGTAAAAGAGCAGAACAGAAGATTTCAAAGGGAAGCTGGAGAAGCAAAGTAAAGTTGTATCCAGTTGTGAGGATTTAAGTTTTCTTTATGTTGAGGTGTAATCCATACTGAAGACTGTAGTCTTGATCTGCATCAGTAAGTGCTTCAAGTCTTCTTTGCTTTCAGCAAGCAAGGTTGTGTCATCTGCATACAGCCAGTTGTTAATGAGTCTTCCTCCAATTCTGATGCCAAGTTCTTCACATAGTCCACCTTCTCAGATTATGTGCTCATCATAGAGATTTAATAAGTATGGCGAAAAGATACAACCCTGATATACACTTATCCTGATTCTAAACCACCAGGCAATCCCCTTGTTCTGTTTGAATGATTGCCTCCTGTACTACGTACACGTTTCACATGAGTACACTTAAGCGTTTTATAATTCCCATTCTTCTCAATGCTGTTCGTAATTTGTTATGATCTATGCAGTCAAATGCCTTTGCATAGCCCATAAAACACAGGTAAACATCTTTCTAGTATTCTCTGTTTTTAGCCAAGATCCATCTGACATCAGCAACAACATCCCTCATTCCAAGTCCTCTTTTGAATCTGGCTTGAATTTCTGGCAATTCCCTGTCAATATACTGCTGCAACAGCTTTTGAATGATCTTCAGCAAAATTTTACTTGAGTGTGATGTTAATAATATTATTCAATAATTTCCGCATTCTGTTGTATCTCCTTTCTTTGGAATGGGCACAATTATGGATCTCTTCCAGTCAGTTGGCCAGTTAGGTGTCTTCCAAATTTATTGGCATAGACAAGTGAGCACCTCCAACACTGCATCCATTTGTTGAAACATGTGAATTGTTATTTGTCAGTTCCTGGAGCCTTGTTTTTCACCAATGCTTTCAGTGCAGCTTGGACTTCTTCCTTCATTACCATTGGTTCTTGATCATATGCTGCCTCCTGAAATGGTTGAACAGCAACCAATTTTTTTGGTGCAGTGACTGCATATTCCTTCTATCTTTTTTGGATGCTTCCCACATCCTTCAATATTTCCCCATAAAGTCCTTCAATATTGCAACGCAAGGCTTGATTTTTTCTTTAGTTCTTTCACCTTGAGAAATTCCGAGCAGGTTTCCCTTTTGGTTTTGTAACTCCACATTTTTCACATTTCATTATAATACTTTACTTTGTCTCCTCGAGATGCCCTTTAAAATCTTCTGTTCAGCTCTTTTATGATTTCTTCCACTAACTTTAGCTACACTACATTCAAGAGCAAGTTTCAGAGTCTCTTCTGACATCAATTTTGTCTTTTCTTTCTTTCCTGTATTTTTAATGACTTTTTGCTTTCTTCATGTATGATATCCTTGATGTCATCCCACAACTTGTCTGATCTTCTGTCATTAGTGCTCAATGCATCAAATCTCTTCTTGAGATGGTCTCTAAATTCAGAAGGAATATACTTAAAGTGTACTTTGGCTCTCATGGACTTGTCTTAATTTTCTTTAACTTCAACTTGAACATGTATATAAGCAGTTGATAGTCTGTTTTGCAATTGGCCCCTGGCCTTGTTCTGACTGTTGATATTAGACTTTTCTACCATCTCTTTCCGCGGACATAGTCAATTTGATTTCTGTCTTTTCCATCTGGTTAGGTCCACACGTCTACTTGCTGTTTATGTTTTTGGAAAAAGGTATTTGCAATTAATAAATCATTGGTCTTGCAAAATTCTATCACATGATCTCTGGTGTCGTTTCTATCACCAAGGCTATATTTTCCAACTACTGATCCTTCTTTGTTTCCAACTTTTGCATTCCAATCACCAATAATTATCAATGAATCTTGATTGCATGTTTGATCAATTTCAGACTGCAGAATTTGGTAAAAATCTTCAGTTTCTTCCTTTTTGGCCTTGGTGTTGGTGCCTGTGAATTTGAATAATAGTCGTTTTAACGGGCCTTCCTTGTAGGCGTATGGATATTATTCTATCACTTGCAGCATTATAATTCAGGATAGATCTTGAAATGTTCTTTTTGACAATGAATGAGATGAAATTCCTCTTCAGTTTATCATTTAGAGTATAGTAGACCATACGATTTGTCCAATTCAAAATGGCCAATAGCAGTCCTTTTCAGCTCACTAATACCTAGGATATCAATCTTTATGCATTCCATTTCACTTTTAATGACTTCCAATTTTCCTAGATTTATAATTTGTACATTCCTCTTTCCTATGATTAATGAATGTTTGCAGCTATTTTTTGTCATTTTGAGTTGTGCTGCAACAGCAAATGACTGTCCCGAAAGCTTGACTCCATCCATGTCATTACATTTGACTCTACTTTGAGGAGGCAGCCGTTTCCTAGTCATATTTTGAGTGCCTTCCAACCTGAAGGGCTCATCTTGCTGCACTGTATTAGACAATGTTCCTCCACTGTTTATAAGGTTTTCACTGGCCAATTTTTCCATAAGTAGACTGTCAGATTCTTTTTCCTAGTCTGTCTTATTCTGGAAGCTCCGCTGAATCCTGTCTACCACGAGTGACCCTGCTGGTATTTGAAATATCGGTGGCATAGCTTCCAGCATCATAGTAACACATAAGCCACCACACTGCAACAAACTGACCTTCCTATACTAGCACATACAGAGGCAGAAAATCTAAACAGACCCATAAGAAGGAAGAGATTGAAGACGTCATAAAAAAAAACTCCCAGAAAAAAAAAAAAAAAGTCCCAGCCCAGATATCTTCACTGGAAAATTTTACAAACATTCAGAGAATAGCTGACATCAATTCTACTCACACTCTTCAGAAGCATAGAAAAAGGAAGTATATTCCTTAACTCAGTCTATGAAACCAGCATCATACTAATACCAAAACTAGGTAAAAACACTACAAAAAAGAAAATTATAGACCAATATCCCGCATGAATATAGATACAAAAATTCTCAAGAAAATTCTAGCCAACAGATTTCAACAGCAAATCAAAAAATCATACTTTCTGATTAGGTGGGATTCACACCAAGAATTCAAGGGCAGTTCACCATTAGAAAATCAATTGGTGTAATTCACTACATAAATAAAGCAAAGGAAAATAATCACATAATCATCTCAATTGATGTAGAAAAATCATTTGATAAAGTCCAACACCCTTTCCTGATAAAAATTCTCAACAAAATAAGAACTGAAGGGAAATTGTTTAACATAGTTAAGGTCATAGATGCAAAACCAAGAGCCTACATTATTTGAAATGGGGAAGACCGAGAGCCTTCCCCTTGAGAATGGGTATGAGACAAGAATTCCCATTATCACCACTTTAATTCAATATTGTACTGGAAGTCCTAGCCAGAACAATAAGACTAGAAGGGGAAATAAAAGGTACTCAATTTGGAAAGGAAGAAGTAAAACTATTAGCAGATTACATGATTCTTTACATAGTAAATTCTAGAGATGCCACAAGAAAGCTACTGGATCTAAAAGGATTCATCAAAGTGGCAGGGTACAAGATCAACACAAGAAAATAAGTCGGGTTCCTCTTCACTAACAAGGAGGACTCTGATAAGGAAATCGAGAAATCAATACCATTTATAATAGCCCCCAAAAGGGTAACATACCTAGGAATAAACCTAAGCCGGGATGTAAAAGACCTATACAGTAACACTACAACAAGAAACTAAAAGTGACCTTCATAAATGGAAAACCATTCCATGCTCATGGATTGGAAGACATAACATTGTGAAAATGTCAATACTACCCAAAGCAATCTATAGAAACACTGCAATCCCAATCCAAATTCCCACAACATTCTTTACCAAAATGGAAAAACATATCACCAAATTTATATGGAAAGGAAAGAGACCCCAAGTAGCCAAAGCAACACTAGAGAAGAAGAACAAAGTAGGAGGCCTCACACTTCCCAACGTCAAAACTACAGTAGAAGATCACAGTAGTAGATCATTAGCCACCAGAGAGATACAGATAAACACTACAATGAAATACCATCTCACTTCTGCAAAAATGCCACTGATCAAAAAAAACCAGAAAACAACAAGTGCTGGTGAGGTTGTGGGGAGATTGGAACCCTGCTCCACTACTGATGGGATTATGTATTGGTTCAACCACTGTGGAAAATGGTATGGCACTTCATAAAAAAGCTAGAAATAGAAACACTCTATGATCCAGAAATCCCACTTCTAGGTATATACCCTAGAGAACTAAAACAGCTGACATGAACAGTTATATGCACACCTATGTTCACTGCAGCGTTACTCACGATAGCAAGAAGATGGAAACAACCTAACTGCCTGTCAGCAGATGAATGGATACACAGTGGTAATACACGCAATGGAATATACGCAGCCATAAAGAACAATGATGTGTTCTCAAAATATACTATAACGTGGGTTAACCTGGAGGATATTATGCTGAGCTAAATAAGTCAAACACGAAAGGACGAGTACGGTATAATTTCACTATTATAAAAAAGACAAGAATAGGTATACAAACAGAAAGCAACATTCTTTAGTGGTTACCAGGGATGGGAGGGAGAAGGAGGGGGAATCACTTCCTAGCTGGCAGACACTTGTTAGTTTTGGTGATAGGTGAGACAATACCGAATAAGAGTAAAGTCAGCACAACCTGACCAAGGTAAAAGATGACATTAAGAATACACAAGACTAAGGGATGAGTTTGGTAAAGGCCACAACATATAAATTTCACAACAACAGTAATAACAACCCAAAATTATGTGTGTGGTTACATAGGTAGATATACATGCTTATATATATATACAGATAAGCGCATATGAATATACTGGTGCATGGGTATAGGTGTTTCTGTAGGCAAATGTATATTCCTGTTTGTGTGTGCTGCATATATATTCACATACAATAAAGCACATAGGGGACACAATTGTGGGTGCTTCCTAGGCATAACCAAACACCTCACGAAATTGGGTTACCAGGTTTGAAGACTTAGGACCATAATCTCGGGGGATAACTTGGTCAATTGGCATAACGTAGCTCATAAAGATAATGTTCTATATCCTAATTCGGTGAGCAGTGTCTGGGGTCTTAAAAGCTTGTGAGCAGCCATCTAAGATATAACTACTGGTCTCTACACATCTGGAGCAAAAGAGATAGAAGGAAACCAAAGACTCAAAGCAGAAACTAGCCTACAGGACTATAGTCTACGTGAACCGCACAGCCTCACCTACCTTGGGAACAGAAGAACTAGATGTTGCCCAACTACCATTACTGACCATTCTGACCAGAGACACTATAGATGGTTCTGGATAGAATGGGAGAAAATGTAGAACAAAGCTCAAATTCTAAAAAAAGGCCAGACTTACTGGACACATAAGGACTAGAGGAACCCCCGATACTATTGCCCTGGGATACTCTTTAAACTTGGAACTCGAACCACTCCTGGAGGTCACCTATCAGCCAAAAGACAGAGTGGCTTATGAAATAAATAATATCACCTGTGAGTAATATGCTTCTCTAAACAATCATCTAAATGAGACCCAAAGGTCAACATTTACCCTGAATCAAAGATGAGAATGTAAGGGAGGACAAGAAGCTAGATTAACGGAAACAGAACAACCTGAATGGCAATAATAAGAATGCTGACACATTGTGAAAAGTACAACCAAAGTCACGGAATAATATATATAGAAATTGTTAAATGAGAACCTAATTTGCTCGGTAAATCTTCTCCCAAATCACAATGAAATACTAAGTGTATA
>NW_004444025.1:5717693-5786795 GCF_000243295.1 Trichechus manatus latirostris
GTGTATTTTATCAGGGTATTTAAAAAAGTTTTTGGGTACGTGTGTGTGTTTAAGAGATCAGATCAAGCTCTGGGCAACAGCAACGATTGTTGGGAAGGACCCACAATGCCCTCTAATTACTTGGAGGTAGTTATTATTGTTATAAACTTCTGATAAGTATTTTAAAGTAATATTTTATGAGCCAAACACATTGGCTCAGAATTTGATCATTACCACATTGTCATTGTCAATAAAACAATTTTCATGGCTTCAGTTTTTAAGGAGCAAATTTTGCTCTTAAAAAAATCTTATTAGAATAACCATAACCTGTAGGAACATTCAGTATATAATTTATTTTCATTCTTCATATACTTCTCTCTATAAAACATTCACTAAATTTCTGGATAGAAAATTATTTTTTAAGTATTTTTTTAGTATGTAAAAAATTTTGTGCTTAACGTCCTGATAATTTTTCTCATTTCAATCAATTATTTCAAATATATTTTGACAGCTGTAGGTAATATGGTGATGAATTAAAATTTCTAGTCACTATAGACCTTTCTGAATTTTAATTCCCATGAAGTGTGATTAAATATAAATTATCAAGGCAATTAAACATCAGTCTTATAAATCACATTAAAATTGCTGCTTAATCCGTGGTCTATTTTGAACAGCGTTAAATCTTATTAATATTCCAGTTATATACCTTTAATATCAATTGTTGTGGATATTTATGGGATTCGTTGTCAACATAAAGTCATCAAGAGATAAGTGGCAGATGAATATTTTGCACCAAATATTTCTCTGGTTGTGCATGTTTAAAGTCTTGTATGAGAAAGAACAGAGATTAACAGCCAACTACCTAATTGAACATTTATTAGAAGAAAACTTTTCGTTTCATTTAGAATTTACTATCCAAAATTAACTATTTGTGGCTTCAGTGATGATGTGGAAACGTGAATCACACAATTACAGGGACATTTTTATTTTATCATTTTGAGGATTATCTGTATTATGTATAGGATGTATTCTCTATGATTTATTACATGATGGTATAGATTATATTTAACAAGGCAATAAAATCACACAATTCAGCCCTAAGGTGACCTTCTCATCCGTCCTGTTGCTGAACACATACTATTTTGCTTTTTTTTAATGAGTGTTTTTGATACCTTATCACCAAGAGAATCACTTATATTTGTATAATAAATTAATTAACTTGACTCAAAATAGCTTTTTTAAAAATAAGATATATTTTAGAAGAATCATAATATCGAAAGTAAGCTGTACTCTCTCCCAAACTGCAGTAATGACCGTGATGTTCCTTGGACAATTACTTGATATTATTATCATTATTATCCCATTATAATAAGCTAGAGAAGACTTTCTGAATCTATCACTAAAGCTTATCCTTTTTCCTATCTCAGGGTAAATGCTTTCTTCCACTTTTTTTATTGCTTCTCTCCATAAAGTTATCAAAAAGGAGGAGATACAAGTTGTTTCATTAAAATCTAGGCAAAAGCTTAATTATTGCTCCCATTTTGTGCATTTGTTTTTGATATTCATCCTTCATGGAGTAGCTTTTCCTCTCTGCTCTTCCCAATTCTACTTCTCACCTCTGTAGCGTGTCCTCCCTGCCTACTGCAGCACGTATTAGAATTGCTCTGAAATACTATCACCATTTTTTCGTCTGCAGCATTAATGTTGGCCTTATATTTTTACAGTTACTGACAAATAGTGGATTTCAATAAATATTTAATTAATTAATTCAGAAGTGTAAACAAAAAAAAAATTTTGGAAAAAAACCCCCAAAAAGCCAAACATCTAACTTGTTGCTATCAGGTCGATTCTGACTCATAGTGACTCCATGTGTTACAGAGTAGACCTGTTCCATAGAATTTTCTTGGCCGTAGTCTTTATAAAAGCTGATAGCCAGACTTTCTTCCACACACTGCAGCTGGGTTCTAACGACCAACCTTTTGGTTAGTAGCTGAAAGGAAACCATTTGTGCCAGCTAGGGGCTTGTAGAGGCTCCTAAATAGAGGATAAGCTCTGTAAAAAAAGGGTCAAGTTTAATACTGTTTATACATCACAATCGAAGTCCCTGGGTGGTGCAAACATCTAACACATTAGGCCACTAACCAAAAGGTTGGAAGTTCAAGATCACCCAGAGGCTTTTTGGAAGAAAGATCTGGTGATCTAATTCTGAAAAATCAGCCATTGAAAACCCTGTGGAGTGCAGTTCTACTCCGACACATATGAGGTTGCCAAGAGTCAGAATCGATTTGATGGCAACTGGTAAATACGTTACAAGACTCCTAACTGCCAGTTCCAGTTCTGGTTTTCAGTTCTCCTCTCATTTTAACTCTCTGCAGTGATTAACAGTTTTAAACAATTCTGTCTGAGTATTCTTTTCCCTCCTGGATTTGACCATATCACGTTCTAGACTCCGTTGTTCCTGTTTTCCTGGTTGTGTTTTAGGTTTGGGGATTCTCGGTTGATTCAGAATCTGCCTTGCTCTCTTTGCTTTCTGTATGTTTTTCCTGGGCAATCTTAGCCTGCTTCCATTATTTAAATTATCATCTATATCCTGACAAGAGTAAGAATGTGTAATACTCACTGAATGCATTCTCTTAGTTAATTCTCACCATAACTCAATCATATAGATTCTATTATAGTTTTCACATCACAAACAGCGAAAATAAGAGATTAAGTTACATGTTCATTGTCGTACAGCTAGTTTTGGTGGAGTCGGGTTGTAAATACAGGTTCCCTGACTACAGACCTTGAGCGTCTAAGCGTTACACTGGAATGGTCTCTCATGATGTTAGGTACTTCTTCAATCCCAACTATCTCCTGACCCATATTCCAACTTCCTGTTAAGCATGTCCATTTGAAACATTCTGCAGACAAGTCAAACTCAGTTCTTCAAAAGTGAACATCTCTTACAGATTTATTATGTTTCCTACTGGTCAGCACCCTCCACTCAGTTGTCCAAGCTAAAGCAAACAAACAAAAAACCCCAAACAAACCCACTGCTGTCAAGTCGATTTCAACTCATAGCGATCCTATAGGGCAGAGTAGAACTGTCGCATAGGGTTTCTAAGGCTGTAAATCTTTACAGAAGCAGACTGCCACATCTTCCTCCCTTGGAGCGACTGGTGGGTTCGAACCTTTGACTTTTCGCTTAGCAGATGAACACTTTTAACCACTGTACTACCAGGACTCTTGTCAGGATAAAACAAAAAAAAAACCAAATGGGATGCTGTCAGGTTGATTCCGACTCATAGCAACCCTAGAGGACAGAGTAGAACTGCCCCATAGGATTTCCAAGGAGTGGCTGGTGGATTCGAACTGCTGAACTTTTGGTTAACAGTCAAATGCTTAACCACTGTACCATCAGGGCTCCTGTCCAAGATAGAAATCTCAAATATCTTTATTAAGCTTTCTGATCCTCCACAGACAAATCATCATTATGTTCTCTCAGCTCTACTTCAGAAATATCCCCTGACATGCACTTCTCATTCTATCCCTAATCCAAATCCACATGGTTCCTTTCTTCACTGAACTATTGTAATAGTTTCATCTTCAAATCTGTTCCCCTCATATTCATTCTCAATAGTGCTGGTAGAGTTATTTTGTGGAAATATAGGTTGAATTTATTTTTATGTAAACCGTTATTTGCTTCTCCTTATTTACCCAATAAAGTCCAGGTTTTTAATGAGAATATTTAAAACCCCATTCTCTCCTCAGTCCATAAAACTTGTCTCTTATACCTTCCCCCTGATTCCACATTCCAAGAACCCTATATTCTAGACTCCAAAGAATTCTAACATCTGTTGTTCCTCTGGACTTTTGCTCATGTTGTTCTCTCTACCTGAAATATTATTTCCTTTTATCAGCTTGATGAAATTGACTTCTCCTTCAAGGCGTAGCTTACTTCTACTCTATGAGGCCTCCATCCTGGGCAGAATCCATTACTCCTTCCTGAGGGCTCCAAAAATCTCTTTGTAGTCATCCTTACTTTAGAATTTATTACAATATAATTCATTTGTTTTTTATGCCTTGAGGCTTGGCCATATTCTCCCATCACATTTAAAAAGTTTTACTGTGATGAGAGTTTTCTGTTTTAATCCTGAAAATGAATGCAAAAAGGTCAATATAAGGTAAGAAACAAAAATGTTTCCTACATATTACACATGAAGATGTCTGAAATTCATACATTTTTCTTTATCCTTTCTTTTCTTATGTTATGCTTATTAGGGGGATATCATTATAATGGTGACAGATAAAAACAATTAAAATTAAAGTCATATAAATTTTTAACTAACTTTATATGTTCTCATGAATGTTTGTATTTTGCCACTTGTTAATATTAACAACAGTCACAAAGTTTTATTATTATAATTCTCCAACACTATTTATACGATTAAAATAACTTTATTGTTTCCATACAGTCTATGGCATGGACAATTTAAAATCTTACAATTCTCTTTGCAATTTTTTATGTTGAGCTTGACTTTCACTGGGTTTCTCTGCTTTAGATTTAAAATTTATTCACTGACTATTTTTATGAAGTTTTATGAAGCATACCGTGGAAGCAAGCTTGACATAGTTTAAGTGAGGGCTTTTAAATAGGATAGTCCTGGTATCTATTCATCTCAGCTCCACTATTTATTAGCTGTTTGAATATAGACATGTCTTTAATCCCTTGAATCTTAGTTTTGTATTCTCTCACATGATGTAAGAATGTCTGTTTGAAAATCTGTTTTAAGGATAAAAAATGGTGTATGTGTATTTTTATATATATATATATATGTCCCTGATGGCACAGTGGTTGAGTGCTTAGCCGCTAACCGAAAGGTTGGTGATTTGAACCCACTAGCCCCTCCACAGGAGAAAGATGTTACTTCTGCTTCTGTAAAGATTACAGCCTTGGAAACCCTGTGGGGAAGTTATACTCTGTCGAATAGGGTCGCTATGAGTCAGAATCGACTCCAAGGCAACGGGTTTCTTTTTTTATGTGGAGGTCCTAAACCACGGTTGCAAATACTCCATCCTTCGTATCTGGGATTATTGTTACTCATAAGACCATAGGGAATAGATTGTTTCTATAGTCTTGCTAAATGTTTTCATGATCTACCTATGTCATCAAGAATCTTCCAATGTGCTGGTCTGGGGTAGGGTTGTCTTTAATCTTCGATTGAATTATGTCTGATGTGTCAGAATGGAAGTCACATGATCGATGTGTGAGTGCAAGTCTCTTCTGCTCTGTTGATTTATGTGGACTCTCTTTTGAATCATGAGAGCAGCCTTACTAGCTGACTTGTTGAAATTTGAATCACCTCCCCTTCTAATTCTCAGTTGACAAGAGAATCAATCCAGGAGTGACAACACTTAATATATTTTTTAAGAGCTTTGTAATTTATTAGCGATCACTTACTTCTAATCCTCTACGTTAGGTATTTGCTTGAAATTGAACGTCAGACTATCCTTAAAGCATCGGTGTAAAAGCACTTTTACACATTACTTCATTTCATATTCTTTGCATGTTTATCAAACAATTGTCTGAAGTGACTCTTCTTTATAAGTTCCAGGGCTTGTAAAGAGAATGTGCTTATGGTTCTTCACATTTGTGATAATAACCTAATAACACAAGAACAGGCAAACCATAAATGACGGCACACTAGAACATAGGAAACAGTTGACGCTGACATTTAAGTTGTTCAAGTTACATATGAAGAAGTGAAAAATGGGATCAGAGGGGACCAGTTGACTATTTTCTCCTTTCAAGCATTCCAGAGCAAGGATTCACCACTGTAGGAGAATATGAGATGTACTGATGAGAATAATACGCTCGGTTTACTCATATCTAGGTTATTTGTTTCTGTATGTACACCTGTGTATTCCAGTAGTTCTACACATATTTTAGGGCATTAGAGATCGAACGGCACCTCTGAAAGCCTTGGTATTCCACTGCTTTCTAATTACACATAGGAATAATACAACAAATATTAACATAGCAAATACCCGATAGTGGCAATGATATGGAAAATATATATATACAGTGAAGGAGAAGGATAAAAAAAATTCCTGCCCACGGTTGTTGCAATTTCTAATCAGGTAACCACGTAAGGCTTAATAATAAGGTGACATTGAACAAAAGACTGAAGAAAATGAGGGAAAATTTCATGGGAATGATGGAGGAAGCTTTTCAGGTTGAGAGATAACATGTGTAAAGTTCCTGAGGTTGTGCTTTTAAGAAAAATGAGGGACACAGAGTTGAGAAGTGAGAACAGGAGATGAAGAGTCCAGATCATTTATATAGTTGTAGGAATTAAAAGTTTGTTGGGTTTTGCTCTGCATGAATTGGAAATATTAGAGGGCTTTGAACAGAGAAATAATAGAGTCTCCTGGCTGCTGTGATGAGAATAGATTATAGGAGAGGCAAAGACAGAGGCTGGAAGATTGACTAGGTAGGAGGTTGTTGCAGTAAGTCAAGTGAAATGACAGTGTCTTTAAAGTGTTGTTGTAGGGGAGGTGGAAAGAGCAGTCAGATTCTGAATATACATGAGATAGAGCCAATAATATTTCCTGACACATTAAACAGTATTCAAGGACGAGTTCAAAATGTTGGAAATGAAAAACTGGAAAAATCTGGTATGAAGAATGCTGCAGAGGAGGTAGTTTGTGGGGTGGTGGAAGACAGGACTTCAGTTTGAGATATACTGAGTTTGAGATATACTGAGTTTGAGAGACCTATTGACTGGGCAAATACTTGCGAGTATCATCATCATATAGATGGTATTTAATCCAGAGAATGGGTGTGGTGTAAGGGAATAAGCATAGATAGAGAAAAGGACTTAGCCTGTGTAACTTCAACATTTGGAGATCTAGGTGGTGAAGACAACTCATAAAAAGAGTCTGAGAAGACGCCGGTGAGATATGGAAGACACCCCAGGGAAAGGAGTAATCTTGATTCAAGTGAAGAAAGTATTTCAAAAATCAAGGAAGTATCAACTGACTCAACTACAGATCAAGTGAGGGACTTAGGTTTGATCATTAGTGCCAGCAACACGGCAATCACTGATGACTTTATAAGAGCAGATTTAGTGGAATTGTGGTGGAAAATGCCTGATTAGAGTGCATTCAAGAAAGAAAAATGACGGAAGAGGATATGGAAGATTGAATAAGGATGGTGAAAGAATACAACCCAGACACACGCATTTTCTGATTTTAAACCATGTGTATCTCATTGTTCTGTTTGAATGACTGACTCTTGGTCTTTGTACAGGTTCTGCATGAGCACAATTAAGTGCTCTGGAATCCTCCTTCTTTGTAATGTGTGTGTGTGTAATACTTATGTATATATACACGTGTAAGTATATATATATTCATCTATATTTATAATCTGTATCTATTTATATATCTACCTACCTAGTAGTGTTCCTCTAGGTGGAGCAAATGGTTTGCATTTGACTACTAACTTAAGTGTTGGCAGTTCAGACCCACCCTGCAGGGCCACAGAAGAGAGGCCTCTTGATTTGCCTTTGCAAAGATTACAGCCAAGAAAACCCTATTGACCAGTTCTACTCTGTAACACATGGGGTCACCATGAGTGAGAATTGGCTTGATGACAATGCTTTTTTTGTTGTTGTTGTTACCGATGTAATAAACTATTTTGAGAAGATTTAATGAAAAGAGTAATAGAGAAATGGGCAGAAGCTGAAGGCTAAGATACTTTTTTTAAAGATGGGATAAGTTTGTGTAATGGCATTAATACTCAATAGAGAGGAAGCATTGATGATGCAGGAGAGAGATGGTATAGACCAGAAACTTTGGGATTCAGTGTACAAGTGGAAGGTTGACTTAACTATGAGCAGGAATGATTACTCTATGGGTAGAGGTGCTGGTGAGTGAATTGATGTGATGATGGGAGCTTGTGAAAGTTCTCTTCCAACTACGTCTTTTTTTTTTTTTAGTGAAATAGGAAAAAGGAACACTTTCTGAGGAGAAGAAAAGGAAAGGAGATTTTAGAGAGTTCAAGAGAGAGAAGAAATTTTGAAATAGTCTGGGAAAGCAGGAGAGTGAACAGACTTTAAGAATTAGTACAATTACCGGGCATCAATTAGGAACCACTTGAGGTTACTAGCTTTCACTTTACAGTGAGACCCTTTTCACATAGTTTTGTGTTTCTCTGTATCCCTATTCCTTTGCGTGGATAAGGCACAAAATATGGAATGAGTTGTATTTAACTAGGCTTACAATTTTGTTCTGTGAATAGAATAAATGAATACGACAAAGAGGACAATTGACAGTGAGTTTATTGATGAAACAAGGAATCTAAACTGGGTAAGGAGATAAGTGAGAACATGAGGATAAGTTGCGGGTTAGTAAAAACATGATTCAATCAGTGGATCCTGGTGTAATGGAAACATTTTAGTTTAATGGTACCAGACAGCATGCACCGTAGAGAGAAGAGGTAGTGGTTGCAGAGTGAGATTCTGGACATTGAGGTTGTCTGGACGTTGAGACTGGTTTGCAGTCATTTATAATAACTAAGTCAGGCAAAGGACTGTGGGAGTGAAAGGGTGAGGTTGAACTAGGGGACAATAAAATTAAGTTACCAGCCAGAGGTCACATGGCTAGTACGTGGTACAGCCAGGATTCTAATCCCAGGATTTGTGTTTCAGAGTCTGTACCCAACCCACTATGAATGAAAGAAAATTTAGGAAATTTCAAGGACTAGTGAGTAAGAATAGAAAATAATGGCCCCAAAATGATAATATTAGTTGTAGCCACAGTATGTATCTGCCACATGTTTCTCCAGATACAAAGCAACCATTACAGAACCAGTTTGAGACCACTTTGGCAGACCACGTGGCAATCTCTGCCTAACGTATGTTGGTGTGCAGGGTTAAAAGCCCAAAGACCTGATTAAAAATGTTTTTATAATACTTCTATCTCAACAATATGGAAATAGCCCAGAAACATTAGTGACAATGCAGAGCAGTGTGTATGTTTGTTTGTTGTTGTTTTAATATAATGTTTCCATGGAGATTGTACACCCTTCACAGTTAGATATGAACCTATTGGTTTGTGTGTGTGTGTGCTTGCAATTTTTTTTTTTTAACACCTAGTTGGCTTATTGTATACTCTATATTGTTGGTTTTGATAAAACAGCTATAAGTATTTAATGTTTTGGGAACTAATCCCTTTTATTCAGTTATGGTTGGTCGTAATTAGATAAGCATAGATGTCTTGTTTTAGGGAAGACCTTACAGAAAATCTAAACCTGAAGTTGTTAAACTGAACGTCCATGAACCTTTCCACAAACACCCTAAAACTAAATGAAAAATTGTTGTATATAAACAATTTGACTGAGTTGTTTGCATGTATGGGCATTTTTCTATGGAAGATTCTGTATCATTCATTGGATAACAGATTACTAAAGGCTGAATCCTATTGAGGTAGTAAAATAATTAATATCAAGAGGTGTGTGTGTGTCTGTGTGTGTGTGTCTAACGTGTAGCTTGACACATAAAGCCCACTTAATATTTTGATATACAGCATTTTAGATGAAAGTAGAAATTTTGAGTGTCTCCATGTCTTCTGACACATTCTGCTTTCTCCAGTTCATTATTCATTGTATAATTTGAGCGAGTTTGAAATCCACCTTGCTGTGTAAAGTATTAAAAAAAAAAATAAAACTGGTTGCCATCGAGTTTATTCCAATTCATAGCGACCCTATAGGACAGAGTAGAACTGTCCCATAGGGTTTATTGGCCTTGGCATTTTTGATGAACTGGTTCAAATAGAAACTTGAAGAGGAATTCACTACAGTTACAGTCTATCTACTCAATAAGTCCTAATTTTGTTCTTGAATATAAGCTTTTTTATTGGTAATTGAATTTAATAGTGGGAAAATGTGCTGAAACTAAAAATGATTCCTGGACGCTGACCTCTTCCCAGCTTTTACTGGGAAAACCCTCTCAAGAAAAGATATTTATTTTGTGATTT
This sequence comes from Trichechus manatus latirostris, assembly GCF_000243295.1. Classification (NCBI taxonomy): domain Eukaryota; kingdom Metazoa; phylum Chordata; class Mammalia; order Sirenia; family Trichechidae; genus Trichechus; species Trichechus manatus. The sequence continues at coordinate 5,727,693 of NW_004444025.1, forward strand.
TTAATAATAAGTGATTTGATTTAAAATGAAAAGAAAAAGAAAAAAAATTGAACTTTTGTTTCCAACAAGATTTCCCTTAAGCAAACATTAGATACCAATCCCGTTGTGTACACCACTGATTTTTTTCCTTTGCTCAAAGTTTCCTTTGAAAAGTGCACTTAGCATCTTGTCGATGAAATCCTATCTTCAGCCTGGACCAATGGACACGGAGAACCCGGGGTGTAAAAGGAAAGGAGAGAATGCCGACACATTGCAGGGACTGCAGCCAATGTCACAGAACGATTTGTGTATACATTTTTGAATGAGAAACTGAAAAAGAAAAGAAAGAAATGCTATCTTCAGAAGTTTTTTTTTTCATCATCTAGAAAATAATTTCAATACTTTTAGGGTGTGAAGATGGTAATGCTGGAACTATTAACTAACTGCTCTTTTCAGATGTGTTAGCCCCTGTCTGGATTTATTTACCAACTAATTTTAAAAGCATGTTGACTAATGTATTAAAGATCTCGAAGTCTTAGTTCAAATTATATCTCTCACTTGTTTATTTATTTGTAAAATGAGACATGTACTGGCTTATTTATTTTATAGGTTTTATAATTGATACTGGTAAAGCAATTCCACTGTTAGAACATTTTAACAGAATTACTACACAAGGGCTAACTGCAAGCACTGATTAAATTTGCACCTGTTTTATTTTGCAACTACACTGAAAATATTATTTACTGGGATTTTTCAGTGCTTACCAATGCAAATTCAGCAAGATTTATTTAGTGTTCCTTTAGAAATACTTCATAAATCTTACCTGTTTGCATATTCTATTTTCCTTCACTCTGTGTATGTCCTATTATTGGCTTCTTTCTAAGTGCCCTTTGCGATACCTAGTTATAGGAATTTAGGACACTTTTATCCAATTTACACAGCACTGGTATAAGCAATTCTCTTTCCGTTTACGCTTTGAAAAATATTTCTTTCTTGATATATATTTCATGTTACTATTTATTTAATTTTTTGTTGTTGTTTCAGAGGTTTGGGGCATTACCACTAAACAATTTATTCAGTTATTTTAAAATATTGATGCAATTTACTTCTTTCAAAGAACTCTACATCATTTGATTTAGACATGGTCTATTTTGGAGAATGGAATATAAGGTGGATTTATCTTATAAAACACACAGATATTGAAAAATGCTTTGAAATAATGCATACATCTAAGTATGTGATGTAATTTACTTTTTCAGAATAGAATGAGTATAAAAGAATAAAAATTTCCCATGTGCCCTTCTAAGTGAGCAATAAAATTACACACTACGCACAATCAACTGGGCAATGAGGCTACTTGAATAGAGAGTAGATTGCAGGAAAAACTTAAACCAACGGAAGGGATGAGTAACAGCAGCATTTAGCGTCATTCAGCTCAGGACCCCTTGTAATGTGAGGATAGAACTGTATTTTAATACAGTTGGTTTCTCTTGTAGTCATATTTATTTTATTTGATGTGTCAAAAATTAAAAAAACAAAACAAAGCATTAATACGAGAACAGTTTCACCGGATTCCCAAGGATCTACGGCACACAGAAGGTGAAGAACCTTGATAAGACATAATGAAAACAGCTAATAATTTATAGTTGCTTCACATGCACTAAGAATTGCATGAATTCTAGGAATTTCATTTAGGAAATTCTCCCAACAGTCCTAGGAGGTAGGTACTATTATTAGTCTTCATTTTACAGATGAGATAACTGAGTCACAGAGAGGTTAAGTAACTTGTTGAGGGTCACACAGCCGTAACTGGCATTTTGACTACAAAGATTGCATCTTAATACTTTACTGTCTTTTGATGTCTTAACTGCTTTTAAGATACAAATAAAGAATATAAATGAGTTTTAAAAGATGTCAGAACAATTACAATTATGCTATTTGTATATTAATATGATTTTTTAAATACAGAAGTTAAAAATACGTTTTGTTTACCTATATTTTACTAAGAAATTTATTTAGAATTTACATTGAAGACCAATAAAATTGTACAGCTATATATTTTGTCTCTGTGGCACAATCCGTTAGTGTGTTCGGCTGTTAACCGAAATGCTGGTGGCTCGTGCCCACCCAGGGAGAACAATATGTTTTGGAAACCCTGGTGGCATAGTAGTTTAGAGCTATGGCTGCAAACCAAAATGTCAGCGGTTCGAATCCACCAGGTGCTCCTTGGAAACGCTAGGAGGCAGTTCTACTCTGTCCTATAGGGTTGCTGTAAGTCGCAATCAACTCGACGGCAACAGGGTTTTTTTATGTATTTTGAGTCACATTTTTTAACTCGTTATAAAAATTTCCTCTGTTAATTAGAAATCCGGATCAGTTAGTATTTTCAGATTTTCAATGAACCACGGAGTGGGAAGAAGCACCCAAGCAAATATCAATTCTACATAAACACGTTGTTTTCTAGTGTTATACCACAGGTCCTTACTGATTACCATCTAGCAATGCTCCTGAATTGGTTTGCAATATTTTTACTTAATCCCTAATGCGTCTGACACGATAGTCTGCAAATTGTTACAGTTTTACATGGCTCTCTTAGTTAATGAGGTATTCTGGGCCCACTAAATGAATGCTTCAATAAAACAACTTCTATTTCTCTATATTTTGGCAGAGAAATGATTCACCTACCTTAACTGCTGATTTAGGGAATAAGTTTTAAATCACATAATTTCTAACTGTGAGAGAAATCTAGTGCTTGATGTATGTTTTATGTATTACACAGGTGTATACACCCATCTTTTGAAAAGTCTATTTTGCTAAAAGAATGGTAAACACTTGTATTTCTGCTTAAAAGGAATAAAACAAAGAAGCACGATTTCTTTTCTTCTTTAATTCAGTGTGGTTGTCATGACTATCAACCAGCCATGCTACTCTTGCAGTTTTACTACGTAGACCATTTCTTGATTTATTAACTTTTAGACCCAAGCTCTGCTGTGCTGTTACATTCTTTGGCTTACACAGCATCCGTGTAGACCTCTCGTGATATCGTTTTATTATTCGTGCAACATTCAGGGACAAAGACGAGACAAACTGGTTCAGAGGTCACTTTGGTAATATTCTTTCTGATTTCCTTATAAACAGGAGCAGTCCAATCAGCTGAAATGTAAATGTGAAATGTCATGGCCTTTGGAAAGTGGTTAACTTAAATGAAAAGAAATTCGCTTAAGACTTGGTATTCCTGTTCATTTTAACTTGTCACTTTAAGTGTTGCTACATCTTTTGTAGAACATGGGCTGCGTGGAGGTTATTCCGTGTTAGCAATCTCCAGAAAGAATACTCAGAAGAGAGGGGTTTTACCAAGTTGAATCTGACCATGTGTTATCATTAGAGACCTGTTTGCAAAGAACAGAATTTTCTTCTTAGCTGACAATGCAGAAGCATCAAAAACCCAAATAATCACGACTCAGGAAAGAATTTTCGACTCATCCATCATTCTCGAACACGAAGCTACCTTTCTAACTTGGTAACACGTGTGTTTTATATACGATTCCTCAGCCACTCCTTGCACACCTAGAATCAGAATGAGGTACAGTTTGAGTAGAAAGTGACTCTAGAAGCAATTTATCATCTTTTCATTTTTAACGATGAGAAAATTGAGGAACTACTGCGAAACAATGAAGTTCATTACACTTTATGAAGAAATAAACCGTTAAATATACCTGAAACTCCCTAGAGTAATTTGCAAACTTACAACTTTGGGTTTTTAATGAATTCATAAATGTCAGTAGTGAGATTTAGAGAATCACTGCACAAATATATATATTTTTAAATTTTATTGTGATTTAGGTGAAAGTTTATAGCACAAATAAGTTCCTCATTCAAAAAATTTAAACACCAATTGTTTTGTGACTTTAGGTGCAATCCCTGCCAAGTGTTAGCACTCTCCCCCTTTCCCTTTCCACACTGAGTTCTCAGTGTTCATTCGTCCAGTTTTCCTGTCCCTTCCTGAATTCTCATCTTTGCTTTTGGACAGGTGCTGCCCATTTGGTCTCATATACTTGATTGAACTAACAAGCACACTTTTCACCTGTGCTGTTTGTTTTATAGGCCTGTCTAATCTTTGGCTGAAAGGTGGGCTTCAGGAGTGGCTTCCGTTCTGAGTTAGCAGAGTGTCCAGGGACCATCATCTCAGGGTTCCTCCAGTCATTGTCAGTCCAGGAAGTCTGGTCTTTTTTTGTGAATTTGAATTTTGTTATGCATTTTTCTCCCGCTCTGCCTGGGAGCCTCTATTGTGATCCCTCTCAGAGAGGTCGGTCCTGGTAGCCAGGCACCATCTAGTTCTTCTGGGCTATGGCAGCTTGGTGGTGGTTGGTGGTGGCTGTGGTTCATGTGGTTCGTATGTCTTTTGGGCTAATATTTTCCTTGTGTCTTTGGTTTTCTTCATTCTCCTTTGCTCCTCATGTGCTGGAACCAATAGATGTATCTTAGATGGCCACTTGTAAGCTTTTAAGACCCCAGTCGCTACTCACAAAAGCAGGATGTAGAACATTTTCTTTATGAACTATGCCATGCCAATTGACCTAGATGTCCTCCGAGACAATGGTACCCAGCCCTCAGGCCCAGTAACTCAGACCCTTAAGGTTTTTTATTTTTATTTTTTATTGTGCTTTAGGTGAAAGTTTACAGAAGAAATGAGTTTCTCATTAAACAGTTAATACACAAATTGTTTTGTGACATTGGTTGCTAACCCTGCAATGTGTCAACACTCTCCCCTTCTCCACCCTAAGTTCTCCATTTCCATTTGTGCGCTTTTCCCATCCCTTCCTGCCGTCTCATCTTTGCTTTTGAGTTACTGTGCCCATTAGTCTCCTATACATGATTGAACTACTAAGCACATTCCTCCCGTGTGTTAACGCTGGTCCTATACCCATTACTGTTGAGTTGATTGCAACCCATAGGGACCCTAGAGGACAGAGTAGAACTGCCCCATAGGGTTTCCAAGGAGCAGCTGGTGGATTTGAACTGCCGACCTTTTGGTTAGCAGCCATATCACTTAACTGCTGCGTCACCAGGGCTCAGTTTAACCTTTGGCTGAAGGATAAACCTCAGGAGTGACTTCAGTACTGAGTTAAAAGGGTGTCCAGGGGCCATACTCTTGAGGTTTCTCCAGTTTCTGTTCAGACCAGCAAGCCTGGTTTTTGTGTGTGTGTGTGTGTGCGTGAATTTGAATTTTCTTCTATGTTTTTCTCCTGCTCTAGCCAGGACCCTTTAGGATATATTCCTAGGACTGTGATTACTGGATCATATGGTATTTCTATTTCTAGCTTTTTAAGGAGGCTCCATATCATTTTCCAAAATGGTTGTACCATTTTGCATTCCCACCAGCAGTGCACAAGAGTTCTAATCTCCCAGTAACGTCTCCAACATTTATTATTTTCTATTTTTTTGCTTTGTGCCAGTGATGTCATTGTGAGATGGTATCTCATTGTAGTTTTTATTTGTTTTTTTCTAACGACCAGTGATAGCAAACATTTCCTCATGTGTCTGTTAGCCACCTGAGTGTCTTCTTTGGTGAAGTGCCTGTTCATATCCTTTGCTCATTTTTTAATTGGATTATTTGTCCTTTTATTGGAGAGATGTTGGACTTTCCTATAGATTTCAGAGATTAGAATTTTGTTGGCTATGTTATAGCCAAAATTTTTTTCCAAGTCTGTGGGTTCTCTTTTTACTCTTTTGATGAAGTCTTTTGATGAGCATAAGTGTTTAATTTTTCAAAGATCCCATTTATCTAGCTTATCTTCTGGTGTTTGTGTATTGTTAATTGTTCTTTGTATTCTGTTTATGTCATATATTAGGGCCCCTAGTGTTGATCCTATTTTTTCTTCCATGATCTTTATAGTTTTTGGTTTTATATGTAGGTCTTTGATTCATTTTGAATTAGTTTTTGTGTATGGTGTGAGGTATGGGTTCTGTGTCATTTTTTTATGAATGTACACCCAGTTTTTCCAGCACCATTTGTTACAAAGACTGTCTTTTCTCTCCTTTAATGGACTTGGAGCCTTTGTCAAAGCTCAGGTGGCTGTAGGTAGATGAATTTACATCTGGATTCTCCATTCTCTTCCATTGGTCAATATGTCTGTCATTGTACCAGTAGCAGGCTGTTTTGACTACCATAGCTGTATAGTAGGTTCTGAGGTAAGATAGTGCAAGGCCTCCTACTTTGTTTTTCTTCAGTAATGCTTTACTTATCCAGGGCCCCTTTCCTTTCCATGTAAAGTTAATGATTAGTTTTTCTGTCTTGTTAAAGAATGCTGTTGTTATTTGGATTGGGATTGCATTTTATTTTTAGATTGCTTTGAGTAGAATAGACATTTTCAAAATGTTTTATCTACCTATCCATGAGCATGTTATGCTTTTCCATTGTGTAGGTCTCTTGGTTTCTTGAAGAAGTGCTTTTTCTTTTTCTTTGTATACATCTTTTATGTCCTTGGTTAAATTTATTCACAAGTAATTTTTTTTTTAGAGGCTATTATAATTGATATTGCTTTCCTGATTTCCTTTTTGTAGTTCTCTTTATTGGTGAATAGGAATTCAACTGATTTTTGTATGTTTATCTTGTATCTTGCAGATCTGCTGAATATTATTTCCAGTAGTTTTCTTGTGGAGTCTTTCGGGTTCTCTATGTAAAGTATCATATCATACAGGAATAGTGATAGCTTTACTTCTTCCTTACCAATTTGGATGCCCTTTATTTCTTTTTATTGCCTTATAGTTCTAGCTAAGACTTCCAGTACAATGTTAAATAAGAGTGGTAATAAAGGGTTTCTTTGTGTTCCCATTCTCAGGGGGAATGTTTTCAGCCTCTCTCCCTTGATAATGATGTTGGCTATTTGTTTCGTACAGATGCCCTTTGTTATGTTAAGGAATTTCCCTTCTCTTCCTATCCTATTGAGGATTTTTATCAGAAATGAGTGTTAGGCTTTATAGAATGCCTTTTCTGTGTTGATTGAGATGATCATGTGATTCGTTTCTTTTGCTTTATTTATGTGGAGGATCACGTTGATTGATTTTCTAATGGTGAACCAACCTTGCATACCTGGTATGAATCCTACTTGGTCATGGTGTATTACTTTTTTCATATGATGCTGAATTTTATTGGCTAGAATTTTGTTGAAACTTTTGCATCTATATATATGAGAGGTATTTGTCTGTAAATTTTTTTGTGTGTGTGTGGTATCTTTGCCTGGTTTTGGTATCAAGGTTATGCTGACTTCATAGAATGAATTCGAAAGTACCTCTTCCTTTTCTATGTTCTGAAATAGTTTGAGTAGTACTGGTGTGAACTCTTCTCTGAATATTTCATAAAATTCTTCAATGAAGCCATCTGGGGCAGGAAACTTTTTTGTTGGGAGTATTTTGTATTACCTTTTCAATCTCTTCTCTCGTTATGGATCTGTTCAGGTTTTTTGTCTCTGTTAGCCTTAGTTTAGGTAGGTTGTGTGCTTCTAGAAATTTGTCCATTTCCACTAGGTTTTCAAATTTATTGGAGCACAGTTTTTCATAGTACTCTGTTATGATCCTTTTTATTTCAGTTTGGTGTATTGTAATGTTCCCCATTTCATTTCTTATTAGGGTTATGTGCTTCCTCTGCTGTTTTTCTTTTGTCAGTATGGCCAGTGGTTTGTCGATTTTGTTGATCCTTTCAAAGAACCAACATTTGGTTTTGTTGATTCTTTCTATTGTTTTTCTGTCCTCTATTTCATTTATTTCTGCTCTTGTCTTTGTTCTTGCCTTTCTTCTGGTGGCTGTGGGCTTCTTTTGCTGTTTTCTTTCAATTTGCTAGAGTTGTAGAGCTGAAGTTTTGACTTTGTTCCTTTCTTCTTTTTTGATGTGTGTGTCTATTGCTATAAATTGACTTCTGAGCACTGCCTTGCTGTGTTCAAAAGGTTTTGGTATGATGTATTTTTATTCTCATTTGATTCTAGAAATTTTTTATTTCCTTTTTTGATTTCTTCTATTACCCAGTGGTTTTTAACTAAGGTGTTATTCACTTTTCATGTATTTGATCTTTTGTTCTGTGCTCTTCCTGTTACTAATTTCTACTTTTATATCTTTGTGATCAGAGAAGATGCTTTGTATTATCTCAGTTTTTTGGATTTTGCTGAGGTTTACTTTGTGGCCTAAGATGTGGTCTACTCTGGAGAATGTTCCAGGTGCATTGGAAAAGAATGTATACTTTGCTGCAGTTGGGTAGAGTGTTCTATATATGTCTAGGAGTTCAAGATGGTTGATTGTGTCCTTTAGTTTTCTTTATCTTTGCTGAGTTTCTTTGTAGATGGTCTGTCCTTCACTGAGAGTGGCATGTTGAAGTTTCCTACCATTACTGTGCAACTGTCACTTTCTCTTTTCAGTGCTGCTAGAGTTTGTTTCATGTATTTTGGAGCCCTGTTGTTTGGGTGCATAGATATTTATTATGGCTATGTTATGATGGTGGATTGTCCCTTAATCATTATATGATGTCCTTCCTTGTCTTTTATGGTAGATTTCGCCTTAAAATCTATTTTATCTGAGATTAGCGTTGCCACTCCTGTTGTTTTTTTGTTGCTGTTTGCTCGATATATTTTTTTCCATCCTTTGATTTTTAATATATTTATGTCTGTGTGTCTGAGGTATGTCTCTTGTAGACAGCATATTGATGAGCTGTGGGATTTTTTAAATCCATTCTGTTGCTCTGTATGTTTTTACAAGTGCATTTAAGCCATTTACTTTCATTGAGTTTATCACGCGCGTGAGTTTATTGCTGTCCTTTTGTAGTGCTTTTTTTTTTTTTGTAGCACTGATGTTTTCTTTGTTCCTCTTACTCTCCTGTGTTGAGTTCTTTTTGTTTGTGGAATTTCTTTTTATTTCTTTCATTATTGTAGATTTTGTTTACTGAAACTTTTGTTTTGTTTTGTTTTAGTGTAATTAGTAACTTTGCTAGCTTTCTTTGTAGTTACCTTGAAATTTACCCTTATCTTCCTAAGTTTGAATCAATCTTTTATTACTTGATATTGCCTTGACTTCCTCTTCATTAGAAAGTTCTATATTTACACCATTTATTCCCCCTTTTATAACTTTACTATTTTTGTCACTTGCAGATTGACCTCTCTGTTTCCCTGTTTTAAGACTTTTAGCTTTGTTGTATTATCAAGAGTTCTTTATCTAGGTTGGTATCTTGCTGATGTTCTCCTGTATCCTAGAGTCTGGTTGTTGTCTGATGTTGTTGGTTGTCTTACTGAAAGAGTCTCTTTAATATTTCTCGTAAGGTTGGTTAAGTTTTTACAAATTCCCTTAACTTCTGTTTATCTGGAAATGTCCTAATTTCCCCATTGTATTTGAGAGAGAGTTTTGCAGGATATATTATTCTTAGATGACAGTTTGTTTTTTTTTTCTTTCCAGGTTTTATGTATGTCATCCCATTGCCTTCTTGCCTGCATAGTTTCTGCTGAGTAATCAGAGCTTAGTCTTATTGTTCCCTTTGTAAGTGATTTTTCATTTTTCTCAAGATACTCTCAGAATTTTTTCTTTGTCTTTGGTTTGACAAGTGTGATTATGATATCTCTTGGTGACTTTATTTTGAGTTCTATCCTATATGGGATTCATTGAGTCTCTTAGACGGTCAAGTTTTTGTCTTTCATGATATTTGGGAAGTTTTCTGCCAGCAAATCTTCAACGATCTTCTCTGTGTTTTCAATTTTCTCCCCCTATTCCGGAACTCCAACCTGGTGCAAATTTTTGCCCTTGATTCTGTTCCACATAATTCTTAGGTTTTCTTCATTCTTTTCTCTGGTTTTTCTCAAACAAAGTGGTGTCCATGCATTTGTCTTCAATCTCACTAAATCTGACTTTCATTGTTTCAAATTTGCTCCTAAAACCTTCTATTGTGTTGTCCGGTTCTGAAATTTTGTTGTTTATCCTTTGGATTTCTAGTTCCTGTTTTTGAATGATCTCTAATTGTTTATTTATTTTGACGTTTTGTCGTTGTATTATTTTCCTGAATTCTTGTATTGTGTTGTCTGTGTTTTCTTTGATTTTGTCTGTTTTCATTGGTTTTGTCTGTTTTGCCATGATTTTGACTATTTTTTCCTGGCTTTGTCTGTGTTTTCCTTGATCTCTTTCCTAATCTCTCAGAGAACCCTAACTATTAGTCTTTTCAATTCCATATCAGGTAGTTCTATTGCCTTTTCTTCTATTGGAAGCTTATCTGAGTTTTTATTTTGGTCACTTGCTGGAGCCATCCTGTGCTACTTTTTTATATGTTTTGGTATTGTCTTCCGTCTCTGAGACATTAATGCATTATTTTTTTTATTTATTGAATGTATGCTTGTCTTAGTCATCTAGTGCTGCTGTAACAGAAATACCACAAGTGGATGGCTTTAACAAAGAGAAATTTACTTCTTCACAGAAAGTAGGTGAAACATCCAAATTTAGGGCTTCAGCTCCAGGGGAAGGCTTTCTCTCTCTCTCAGCCTTCTCATTGATCTCCCCCCAGACTAGGAGCTTCTTCATGCAAGGACATGTTCTGCTCCTGGCACTGTTTTCTTGGTGGTATGAGGTCCCTAACTCTCTGCTTGCTTCCCTTTCCTTTTATCTTTCATAAGATAAAAGGTTGTGCAGGCCACATCCCAGGGAAACTCCCTTTGGATTAGATCAGGGATGTAACTTTAGCAAGGGTGTTCCAGTCCCACCCTAATCCTCTGTAACATAAAATTACAATCACAAAATGGAGAAAAATCACACAATACTGGGAATCATGGCCCAGCCAACTTGAAACACACATTTTTGGGGGGACACAATTCAGTTTTATCCTGCTCCTTTGTTTTGTTTTGATATGTCAGGGTGGGTAAGCCAGGTGTGCTTTGCTGCTTGCTCCTCTGTGGGCCTGATAGCTCTCACCACCTTGTGCTGGTGGGCGGGGCAGCAACAGGCAGGGTGAGCAAGCTTCACTGTATACTGGTTTGATGATGTGGCTGAGGGCAGATTGGGTGGGCATTGTCTGCCTCTTGATTTTGGTCTAGCGGTGTGAGAGCGTTTACAGCCCCTTGCTAGATAAGAGCAGGATTGGACAGGGAGTTGTAAAGGCTTTCTTCTGTCCATTCAGTAGCTGGTCAGGAGGCAGGAGGGGAGGGGCAGGTCTGGTCCTGTGTAGTGGTAGGCCTGAGCTGGGCACAGCAAGTGAGTGAGAAGGGGGTAGGGTTGGCATCAGTCAGTGTCTCTAGCCAAGGCACCCTGGCCTGGCCTGGTGGGAAGGAACAGAGGTGGGATACAGGGCTAGGTGGGCAGGAGAAAGAAAAAAAAGGCATGGCAGGAGCTGTCGAGTGTAGGCAGGGCAACCCCAGGCTGGTGTCGGGCCAGTGTCTCTCCATCCAAGGCACCATATTGTAGCTTGGCAGGAAGGTGTAGTGGTGGGATTTGGGCTAGGTGGAAGGGAGGAAGAAAGAAAGTGAAAATAATTTTAGAAAATTATAAAACTGGAATAGAAGGACTCAACTGGTGGGAATGAGGTAGACCCGGGCTAGTGGCGGGCCAGTGTCTCTTTAGCCAATGTGGCTTGGCATAGCTCAGCAGGAAGGTGTAGAGGTGAAGTATGGGGCTAGGTGGGAAGGAGAAAGAAACGGGAGACAAGGAAAAAAAAGAAGAAAACAACCAACAAATGGCATGGCAGGAGCCAGCAGGTGAGGGCAGGGCAAACCCGGGCTGCCGGCTCACCGGTGTCTCTTCAGCCTTGTCTAGACGAGGCAGTGCGGCATAGCCAGGCAGGAGGGTGTAGAGATGAGGTGTGCACTAGCTGTGGGGAGAAAGAAAAAAAAAATGGGTGGCAGAAACCAGCAGCTGAGGGTGGGGTGGCCCGAGGGGGCTATTTGTGGCTGGTCAGAAGGGTTGGAGGTGGTGTATGGGGCAGAAGAGTGAGGGGTGAGAAAGCGTGTTTCTCTGGTTACTGTGTGTTCTGTCTTCTGTTGGGAGCTTCTTGAAGTTGCTTTCCTGTACTCCCTGTCTGGGGTTGTTGCTGGCTGTGCTCCAAGACGGCAACACTGTGCCATGTCAATTGGCAGGGGACCTCCACTCTGTATCTCTCCTCGTTCTCTGTTTTCCTTCTGTGTCTTCTTCCATTCAGTGTTTGATCTGTTTTTTTATCCCTTCATTTGATGCTTAGGGTTCCAGGATTGACATTTACTCAGTTTTTCATGTCTTTGCTGCAGAGGGTCGGCGAGATGTGTCTGTCTAGGGCACCATGTTGGCTCTGCCTCCCTCTGTACAAATATTTAATTTTCATTTTCATTTCAACAAATATTTATTTAAGAAAAACTCTTGATTTTTTTTCCAGAACAATTGTTCTTCTGAAATCTTCATCTACAGAAATTGTACGACCATAGACTGGCTGCTCTTTCACGTTCCACCCTTTTTCTTAGCTCCCACCTCCACGCTTTCCCAAGCCCTCTGAGTTCTAACCACAAACGTACATCACTAGTTTTCTCCCTATCTGTAACGTCACCACTCTGGTTCAAGCCACTTTGTCCTCACCTGGACTACCCTAGTCCTCACTGGCCTTTGTGATTTCATCGTTGCCAGTGCAGACCAATGCTCTACAAAGAGGCCAAAGGCATATTTTTAAAAATATAAATCACATTCTGTCACTCTGTGCTTAAAATCATTTTATGTCTTCTTATCTCACTGACAGGTAATTCCAAAGCCCGTTTTACGGTCACCAAAGGCCTCGTGAGCTCCCCCTGCTGATGACATGCCATACCATTTTTCCTGCCTCACTTTCAAAGCTGTTTATATTTGTGTAATAAAGAATCAGAGTTTGTTTCCGGTGTTTGTTAACAGCTTTTAAACCTCATCCCTTATCTCCCCCGCCACACTGGAGCAAGCTATTATAATGCCTAGATGATCCCTCCTTTGGCCCCAGTGGGAGGTTCAAACCACACAAGCTCTTGACCAGATACAGGGCCCTCACCCCACCCTACTTTCTAATCAAACCACCATAGAAATCCCAAGTCAGGCTTCTTTCTCTGCTCTCTCAAACCATTTTTGGACCTGCTTGGGAGCTGCCCTGATCTGCCCACAAAACCTCATTATGTAATAACAAACCTTTTCATGCTCTCTTGGGGTGTGTGTGTGTGTGTGTGTGTGTGTGTGTGTGTGTGGTGTTAGCAATCTCTACATACTAACCAAATTTTGGGTAGGAGTCCATCTTGATTCTGCAGAGGGGCTACGTCAATTTGTTATGATATTTTGAGAAATAATTCCTTCAGAAGATATGTGTTAAATAGCAAATAATAGTATGTACAGAAAAATAACATTTTTGATTATCTTCAGGACTTCTAATACTCAGAAAATAGTTAGAATTCAATTAATTGTTCTATCTAAATTTAATGTATATTTTCTTACTGTTAGTTGAGAAGCAAGCCTTTGTATAGCACTAAATGAATATGGCTATACTTATATAATAATACCAATCAACAAAATATCTAATTTGATTTAATTTCTATTTTATGGATGAAGAAAATCAAGAATAATTTTGACTTCTTATGCACCATCATATGGCTTATTCTCACTTCACTGTCGTTATCCTCTGATCTGTAAAATTATGTTGTTTTTCCTTCCCTGAATAGCAATTGACATAAATGTAAGTACTACCATTTTTCAGATAACAAAATCCAGGCACTGATATGACTGTGAATTATACTTATATAATGGACACACACTCTGCATTTTCAATTCTGTGGGCCTCTACATGAGACTATATTGAACAAAACAACATTTTAAAAGTCTAGCAGAAAGAGTACTTTGAACTTGCAAGAACATTTCATATAAAAAGGAACTTTGGAATGTTGCCAAAAAAGTGTAGCGTTATTAAATGCAGAGTTTAGTCAAATAAATACTCTCAATGCTAATCAGACTGTAATTAGAAAATAAAGATGGATTTATAAAGCTAAACAACAACAAATAAACAAACAAAAACCCTGAAGTTTGATTATTTAACCATTAGAGTTAGAAGGAAATCTATTTCACAGACACCTTTAGAAGCAGGAAAATCCTCAGTTTTTTTTTTCTCCTTAGGTTGGGAATCATCACGCTGATGCCATGTGATCATCTGATGTAAGGACAGCAGCTTGTCTTTTCAATTTCGATCCACTTAGAATATTTGTATGGAAAAATAACTTTCTTACTCTGATGTAAAAGGAAATCTGCAAGCTTAACTAGAAGCAAATATTTTCAGGGGACAAGGTACATCAGGCTTTCAACTTTCAAAAGTGATCACCTACATATGAAGTCGTGACTTTTGAATTAAGCCAGGAAAGTGATCGAGGCGTGAACAAGCATACCAGTTGCTGTCGAGTCAATTCTTATGGTGACCACATGTGTTGCGGAGTAGAACCCTGCACCATAGTGCTTTTGAGGATTTGACCTTTCAGACGCAGATTGCCAGGGTTTTCTTCCCAGGTGCCTCTGAGTAAGTTTGAACTAGCAAGCTTTCAGTTGGTAGTTGAACGTTTAACCATTTGTACCACCCAGGGACTCCATAAATAGGCTTAATAGACCTGACTCCTTAGGAATAAGGCTATGATGAATTTGTGGGAGGGACATGCAAGAGAAGATAGGCTTCCCTGGATATTTTATAACAATGAACTGTAAGGAAAGAAGGTAGAAGCTTTGCTTAGTATATTGCATCTTTTGAATTCTCCTGAAATCCCATCTCCTCTAAAGCATCTCTATATTGGTCACTTCTTTTTTGCACCCAACATACCATAGGCCAAACTCTAAGAGAGTTCATGCTATGGTTACTGTTAGGATTCAGGTGTCAGACTACCTGGGTTCAAATCCTGTCTCTACCTGGGGGAATGTTGGCAAACTAACTTATTTAACTTTTTGTACCTCAGTATCCTCTTTTGCAAAATAAGAATAATAATTTGCATTTCTCCTAGGTTTGTTAGAAGTTCAAATGAGTTTATATATGTAAAACACCAAGAATGGTGCCTGGAATCTAGCAAGCTCTTGATAAATATTAGTTTTACAGCTTTTAAAAGTAATAATAGTTATGACATATTATTGAACATGTACCTGCTTCCCTATGTTTCTCTTCTTCTATGAAGGTTGATAAGATGTTTTATAGATAATTGCATCTGCAGGTTAGTGGTAACTATTATTATTGGTAATATTTAATACAAATATTTGTTGATGACTTATATTTCTGGCATGATTATAAGCATTTAAAAATAACCAAAAATAAAAATTTATATAAGAGAGTATCCTAAGTTTTACTAACCTAAGAAACATCAATGTAAAATCAGTTGCATTCCAATACACGAACAAAGAGAACTTTGAAAAGGAAATCAGGAAAACCATGCCATTTATAATAGCCGCTAAAAAGATAATACACTTAGGAAGAAATCTAACCAGGAACATTAAAAGACCTATACAGAGAAAACTACAAAATATTATTGCAAGAAACCAAAAGAGACCTACATAAATGGAAAAACATATCATGCTAATGGATAGGAAGACTCAACATTGTGAAAATGTCAATCCTACCCAAAATGATGTCCAGATATAATGCAATTTTGATCCAAATACCAGTAACATTCTTTAACAAGATGGAAAAACTAATCACCAGTTTTATATGGAAAGGAATGAGGTCCCAGAAAAGCAAAGCATTATTGAAAAAAAGAACAAATTAGGAGTCCTCACACTACCTGATCTCAGAACCTACTATACAGCCACGGTAGGCAAAACAGTCTGTTACTGGTACCTAGACAGACACATAAACCAATGCAAAAGAATTGAAAACTCAAACGTAAATCCATCCACCTATGGTTGGCTGATCTTTGACAAAGGAGCAAAGTACATTAAATGGGGAAAAGACAGTCTTTTTAACAAATGGCCTGGCAAAACCAGATGATCATCTGTAAAAAAATAAAACAAGACGCATACCTCACACCATACACAAAAACTAACTCAAAAGGGATCAAAGACTTACAATATAAAACCCAAAATGATAAAGATCATGGAAGAAAAAATAGGGACAACAATAGGGGCCCTACTACATGGCATAAATACAATACGAACTACAACTAACAATGCACAAACACCAGAAGATAAACTAGATCATCGGGAGCTTCTAAAAATTAAACGCTTATGTTTCTTAGAAGCAAGGATGACAAAACTTGGTCTCACATACTTTGGACATGTTATCTGGAGGGACTAGTCTCTAGAGAAGGACATCATGGTTGGTAAAGTAGAGAGTCAGTGAAAAAGAGGAAGACCCTCAATGAGATGGATTGACACAGTGGTTGCAACAATGGGTTCAAGCATGACAACACTTGTGAGGATGATGCAGGACTGGGCAGTGTTTTGTCCTGTTGTACACAGGGTCCCTATGAGTCGGAACTGACTCAGCTGCAACTAACAACAACAAAATACTCATCAAAAAGTCTTCACCAAAAGATTAAAAAGAGAACCTACAGGCTTGGGAAAAAAAATTTGGCTATGACATATCCGACAAGGATCTAATCTCTAAAATCTATAGAATACTTCCACACTTCAACAATGAAAAGACAAATAATCCAATTAAAAAAGTGGGAAAAGGATATGAATAGACACTTCACCAAAGAAGACATTCAGACAGCTAACAGATACATGAGGAAATGCTCCTGATCGTTAGCTATTAGAGAAATGCAAATCAAAACTACAATGAAATACTATCTCACCCTGACATTACTGGCACCAATAAAAAAAACCAGAAAACAACAAATGTTGGAAAGGTTGCGGGGAGACTGGAACTCTTATGCACGGCTGGTGGGAGTGTAAAGTGGTACATGCACTATGGAAAACAATATGGCACCTACTTAAAAAGCTAAAATTAGAAATGCCATGTGATCCAGCAATCCCACTCTTATGAATACATCCTAGAGAAATAAGAGCCGTCACACGAATAGACATAGGCACACCCATGTTCACTGGAGTATTATTCACAATAACAGAAAGATGCAGATAACCTAAGTGCCCATCAACAGATGAGTGGATAAACATATTGTGGTACATACACACAATGGAATATTAAGCAAGGATAAAGAATCATGATGAATACTGGAACCATCTCACAACATGGATGAATCTGGAGGGCATTATGCTGAGTGAAATAAGTCAATCATAAAAGGACAAATACTGTATGAGAATACTATTATAAAAACCCAAAAGCTTTACACAGAGAAAAAAATAAACAACAACAAAGTTTGATCTTTACAAGGGAGGGGAGAGAGGAGAAGGGGAAATCGTAATTAGATAGTAGATATGTGTCAACTTGGTTAGGCCATAATTTCCAGTACAGTGTGATTGTCCACTGTTTTGTCATCTGATATGATTTTCCTATGTGTTATAAATCCTATTACTATGACGTTAATGAGATGGATTAGTTATGTTGATGAGCTCTACAAGTTTAGATTGTATTTTAAACTAATCCCTTCTGAGATATAAAAGAGAGAAGTGAGCAGAGAGACAGAGGAATCTCATATCACCAAGAAACCTGGGAGCAAGAAGTCCTTTGGACCCAAGGTTCCTGCACAGAGAAGCTCCTAGACCAGGGGAAGATTGATGACAAGGACCTTCCTCCACTGGAGCTAGTGGTCTGAAGTTGGACTTCTAGCCTACTAGATTATGGGAGAATAAACTTCTGTTTGTTACAGCTATGCACTTGTGGTTTTTCTGTTATAGCAGCACTGGATAACTAAGACAGTAGACAAGTGTTAACTTCGGTGAAGGGAAAAACAACACACAATATAAGGGAAGTCAGCAAAACTTGAACAAGGCAAAGTCATAGAAGCTTCCTAGGCACATTCAGATACCTTGAAGGACTTTGTTACTTGGACTGAGAGCTGAGGATCATTGTCTCAGGGGACTTCTAGGTCAATTGGCTTACCATAGTTCATAGAGAAAATGTTCTACACTTACTTTGGTGAGTAATGTCTGAGGTCTTAAAAGCTTATGAGCAGCCATCTAAGATACATCTATTGGTCCCATTCTGTCCAGAGCAAAGGAGAATGAAGAAAATCAAAAACACAAGGAAAATATTAGTCCAAAGGACTAGTGGACTATATGAACCACAGCCCCCATCAGCCTAAGCCTAGAAAAACTAGATGGTACCTGGCTACCACCACTCACCACTCTGACAGGGATCACAATAGAGGGTCCTGGATAGAGCAGGAGAAAAATATAGAACAAAATTCAAATTTACATACACACACACACACACACACACAAAGACTAGACTTGCTGTCTGACAGAGACTGGAAGAACCTCCGAGACTATGGTCTGTGGACACCTTGCTAACTCAGAACTGAAGTCACTCCCCAAGTACACCTTTCAGTCAAAGTTTAGACAGCCCTATAAGACAAACAATAACACACGTGAGGAATGTGCATCTTAGTTCAGTCAAGTATACAAGACCAAATGGGCAACACCTGCCAATAAGCAAAGATGTGAAGGCAGGAAGGGGCAGGACAACTGGAAGAATGGACAACAGAAACCTGGGCTGGAAAAGGAAAGGAGGAGAGTGCCGACACAATGTGGAGATTGCAACCAATGTCCCCGACAATTTGTGTATAAATTTTTGAATGAGAAACTAATTTGTGCTGTAAATTTTTACCTAAAGCACGATAAAATAAAAAAATAAAAATAAAAGGTAACACCAATGTATCCTGTTACTCATGATACTAACAGGTGACGTTAGAGTAGGAGGAAGACAGGGACTTCCTGTCCTAGCTGGCCTCTAAAGGACATTTCTCATAAATCCAAGTATGCTTTGTAATGGTTCCAGGAGTCATGTTCCTCAGATTCTTTTTGTTCTGAAGATAGGTCACATATTTGTAACTGGGTTCATGTCCTACCTGTTTGAATTTCCCCTGGATAGCATCTGTTGGGACCAACTAGAGAACGGTGAAGAATCTTGGAGAATGCCTTTCTCCCCTCCACACTGGATATGATGCTAAGTTAAAACGAGGAAATGTTAGTCAGTGCCCATATTTCAGTGGGTTTATAGACAATATAACTGGCTTTACAAGCTTACCATTATTTTTATTTACTCAACAAATGACAACCAAGCCACTTAGACACCATGTTTAATACTGAAAGGGTTGTGAAGGCAATGTCTTCCCAAACAATAATACGCAATATATTCAGTTCTTCTAGAGAAAGTCTAGTTTTGAAAAGTGAACTTTTTTATATTGCAATTGCCAAGAGAATGGATAACAGCCAGATCTCCAAACTTTTTTAGGTGAACTTAAGTGACACGGGCTTGTGAAGGACACCCAGATGGAGTTCTTCAAGAACATACAAACAAAGTATACCCTTGTGTCTTTGCTTTAGGAAAACTACAACAACAAAATGAACGTGAGAAATAGTTTTTTTCTGTGACTAACAGAGCTTGGTATTGAGCTGTATTTGGTTTGACTCGATGTACAGATCTGTAATTTGTTCTCATGGAGCTGAAAAGACAGATGGGATAGCAGTGCAGTGTTCCTGTAGAGGAGACATAGGAGGTGATACAAGGCCAATCCTCATGGACAAACACTGCAGCGAGGGATGAGTATCATGGATTGCTTTGCTGGGTTGATTGCAGCATCGAGGGTATAACCTTTCGCAGGAGGGACTCTTGCTCTTGATCATCACGTTATTCATCCTATGTAGCCCTATAGGGAGACCAGATAACATCTAGTTTCTGAAGTTGGTAACCAGACTTCCTACTGCATTGACAGGTAGACTGGATACACTACGTAAAACCAGAACTGTCTAAATACGGTTCAACTTATTTCACCAATTCAAATGTAAATAGAGGGGATGAAAGGTATTAACATAAAAAAAGTGGGTTAGGAAAGTCTCAATCTCCTGCGGTGATCTATCTACACAGGTTTCCATAAAATGGTGCAGCACAAAACATCATCATTGACTTAATGCCTAAATAGTAATATAAAGCAGGTATGCAATGCAGTCCTCAGGGACTATGGTTGGTGCATGACAACATAATTAAATCTTCTGGCTGGGACTGCTACTGAAGAGGAGAGTTAGTTGGCAAGTCTGTTAGACACTACTTTCTCTTTTTTATAGACACCTCAATATTTATCATCCCTTCAGGCCTTTTAATTGCTCTGAGCAGGGATTTCTTTTTCTATTTAGCAATAGGGACCAAACTCATCAATACCCAATTTAAGTAAGACACTCATAAAGACAGCAGTGAAATTGCTGCTCTACTGCTTTTCCAAATAGGAAGATAGTTTGACTTCTAAAACCAGTCCTTTTCCTTGATTGCTAAATAACTCTTCTGATACACAGTGTTTCTAATTAGCTAAATCAAAATCTGGAAAGACACATTTTGCATTTATTTATGTATTTGTTAATCTGTTATTCACTTTTATTTGTGAATAGCATGTAAGCAATTTGGATCCACTGATTCATTCATAATTTTAAAAACAAGGAACAATTGTAGTGTTTGCTAAATATCAAGTTTACTTAAAATTTATCAAAAATAAAAACCAATTGTGCCACATATTGAAAATTTAACTAGATAACAAAAATAAATATTCTTTTGACTAATACATATTTATCAAATTTTCAAAATAAAATCTAATAATAATAGTGATTTATAAATTCAATTAAAAGAATACAAATAATACCAGATTGTTGATTTGATAAAACTTCACCATGAATATAACTTTTACATAATAGCATGTGTTATTAAGCATTGCATATTTTAACTTCTATGAGTTAAAATTCGTAATTTCTTAACCTATGTTGAAACTCTCTGTTATTCATACAAAACAGTAGGAAGTAAACATAATTTTCCAAAACAATTTTGTGCATATCTTATTGTGTCAGATGAAGTCTTGAAGTATTTTTCAATTTCATTATAATATTCAATATTAAATGATTTATTCTGACTGATTCTCAAAAGCTTTATAAACCGTATTCTCATTTAAAGTATCTTTGACTAAACTAAGGTCACACAGTGAGAACATTAAAAACTTAATCACACAAGTCTATATGTTGGTAGGTTATTTCACTTACGCTTGGTAAAATTTCCAGTGAATTTATTCTTGCCTTTACTTTTTATAATGGGATAAAGAAGAAGGACTAAATGGTATGAAGAAAAACACATTTTCTGACACATTTACAATGGGTTGTACCTATGAGAAAAGATTCATTGAATGTGCGTGGATGTGAATTTGAGAAATAGTGGAAGAAACAATAGTGGGACCCAGATCATTTAATAAAAGGCATCAAGGCCAGACAGCACGGATAAAATCTGATGATCTAGGGTGAATATTTAGGAAAACCACGCCATTGCCTCATGAAAATCCCCAGATATAGATTAGGTTGTTATTAAGATAGACTAGAATTAAAAGAAAGCAACAGCTAAGGAAAGCTGATTATGAGGAATGCCCAGCAAAAAAAGACCCCGTCCACTTATCAAATGCTTAGACAGCTCTTTGACGTTCCAATGGATCTGTATTTTCATAACACCCATAAGATTTGTTGTTGATGTTGTTAGATGCCGTCGAGTCGGTTGTGACTTATAGCGACCCTATAGGATAGAGTAGAACTGCCCCATAGGGCTTCCGAGGAGTGCCTGGTGAATTTGAACTGGTTAGCAGCTGAGCTCTTAACTACCATGCCACCAGGGCTCCTGATTGTCACTGCTTCTTTAAAATTCTGATAGATTGGTTTGCATCTGATCAATCCAGTCAATTATCATTTTAAAATCTAACAATAATAGTGAGTGCTTAGCTCGTGCAGGCTCTGTGTTAAGGCATTTACCAGCCAGGGGTCATTTAACTCGCAGTAAACCTCAGAAAAGTTTTATTATTACACACTTTTAGAGATGAGAGAACTAAGACTTGAGATTGACATGACTTTCCCAACCAGTCAAACTCCTAGACAAGGGAGTCAAACCCTGGATATCTGTATCTGGCATCCAAGGTTGTTTTGAAACTGCTGAAATAGTAGCTCAAACCAGGCTTCACTGCACAAAGATCAGGAGGAGGGAGAGGGCATGTTGGGACAGCATAGTGAGTTGGGATCTGTGATGGTAAGAAAATAAAGACAGGTCATAAGATGGAGGGAAAAGAGCCATATTATTCATGTAACCTAGGACTCATGAATTCTTCCCGATGACAATCCCTACTCTGTATCTTTCAATAATCTTGGGAGTCTTGGGGAGATCCAAGGGAAGAGTGGGATATGGAAAAACTACCAAACAACCAAGGAGTTTGGGATGAGAAGGCTAAGTTTTCATGCTCAGAGAATATAGTCTGTTGTGCACTGGGAATTAAAGATTCTAACAGAAGGACTACTTCAGATGAATAACCATTCAAGAGAAACTGGCCACTCAAGACCCACCAATCATCCTTGGAGACTCATAGACTGGGCATAGTAACAAGCTCAAGTCTAGAAACACTATGGAAACACACTAAGCAGCCTAGAGGAACCACCTAGACCAAGGGAACGCATCTTTCTGGGTACAGTGGCTGCTCCAGAGGTAGCACCTGTTCTTTATTAATTACCGTAGGATTTTCCTGTACACCCCAAATTACTGTGTGTGTGTGTTGTTATTGGGCAGGGACACTATCTTGTGATTCATTCCAGATTTGGGCTTGCCATTTTCTATCTTCTACCCTTACTAAAAACCCTTATATATGCTTTCTTGAGTCTGGTCAGGACAGAATTTTCACATAATAATTACCAGATCAAATTAATGTATAAGCCTGTGAATTTGTAAATATTAACACTGACAGGTGTCAGAGAGGTAATGTCATTATATAAGAATTGTATGCAAGTTTAGTAGTTATTTACTGTGTTTATGTGAAACTAATCCTAGTATTCCTACAATGTGTAATTTTTAATCGTATCAACTGATTTGAAGTTTATACAGTGCATAAATGTATACAAATGGCATTTGTTTTCAAATCTGTCACAGTGACAATCTTTTGAGAGAATCTGCTTATAGCCACTAAGACCTATAATAAATAACAGTACTAAACACTCTTTCCAGAGCTTAAGCATTGGGCTTATTAAATGTTGACTCTGAAAAAGATGAGTTGGTTTACTGTGTTTACAATAATATTGATAAGCCAACAAAGAAAAATAAGGAAGGAAGAGAAGATGGGAGAGATGATGAGAGTGAAGTAAAAAAAGGGGATGGAGGATAAAGGAGAAAGAGGCAAAATATTTTATAACGTTTAAGATTTGCTTAGATTCTGCACGTTATGTCTGAAGTACATAGTTTATGATCATCCCTGTTCATGGACTGCTAGAGGACCTTGTAAATTTGGGTAATGAAGATTTTCTGGGAAGTTTATATTAAACTTGAGTAAAATGAAGATGTCAAGAGACTATTAATGGAAGGATTTTTTTTTTTTTCTGGGACTAGGGGGCCTTAGAGAAATGGCTCTAGTTTATACTGTGGGTAGATGGAATTATAGAACATAATATTGGAGGTGACAGGTTCGGGTGCTGAGTTCTAGATCTTCACTTAAATAAAGTATTTAGGGTATACTTATGCTTCTGAATGCATTTTATTACACTTATGGAAAAGGCTATTTTTTTTCTAGAAAAAAGGATAATTTCTCAATTTAGAGAATAGTGTTAATAGTTTACAAATATAGATTGTAGTTTTTCAACAATTTTAAAGTTTATTTAAAAATAGATGATATAAAACACTCTCATAAGTTGTGTGCTTAAATTTTTAACAGTCTCTAGATAGATTTATACTGGTCTCTTAAGTCTCCTAGAATTGATTATTAAAATCATTAGAATTTAATATATTTGCAATTTGTGTCTATGTCACTACATTTAGACTTGGCTACATTATTTTAAAACTATTGAAGCCAAAGTTGTACCAGTGATTTTTCTTTTGTTGTTGTTGCTAGCTGCTGTGAGTCGGCCGCCTAATCATGGAGACCCCAAGCACAACAGAATGAAAAGCTGACCACTTCTCTGCCATCGCTATGAGTCGTTGCAGATTGGAATGTTGTGATCCATAGGGTTTCGTTGGCTGATTTTTGAAAGTATATCATAAGGGCTTCCCTCCTAGTACATCTTAGTCTGGAAGCTCCGCTGAAACCTGTTCATCATCATAGCAACATGCAAGCCTCCACTGACAGACAGTGGTGGCTATGTATAAGATGCATTGGCTGGGAATCACACCCTGGTCTCCTTCATGGAAGATGAGAACCACCAATGGCCCTTGTTTTATCTCTAGCCACTGGATAGCTCTCTCCCTCTGTGTTCAAAAATACGCTCTTAAAACAAGAGAATTAATATGGACATGAAAGAAATATTGTAGATACTTTACAATTTGAAGGTAAACTAATAAACTTGTAAAAGCTTTGCTTTTAGAGACCTTTATGAATATGATAAGCAACTGTCTACCTTGATTCATCCAGGTATATTAGCAAATCAAGCTAGGAAGTTAGATTTAGAAGGCCTGGAATTTTCTTATTTTCGTAATTAAAGTGATATCATGTATTTTGAGTTGAATTTCTCCCTAAGAATCTCTTAAATATTGTACAGAAATAAGTTAGGCAAGCGTTTCTTGACCATGTGATTTCATAATGACAATAATTCAATTTACTTTTTCTTTTTTTCCTGAAGCGAAGGAGAAGGAAAATAAAAGTCAGCCTCTTGGAAAGGTGAATCCAATAACTATAATCCTACATTGCTGAAAGATCCTTAGCAACAGCTGGAAAACACACTGTTCTGGGCTAACATCTTGTTCCAAAACCTTTAGTTTGGCCCAGCAGAGCTGATGCTTCAGAGCTTCGAAAAACATGCACTGTCCTAAGAATTAGTCAGGGTCTCTGGAGCTACATAATTGTTCCTACCTGAGGTGATTATTTGTTCAAAAAAAAATTATAACCCATGTGAATAGAATGATATCATTCCATATTAAAATACATGAACAAAACATCAACAACAAAAATCCATGGATTTAGCTTTGTGGCAGTTATGAAAGAGTGCACCTCCCTAAGTCACTAATCATTTATCTATTGGCTCAGTCAAACATCCAACCAATTTTTAGGAGTTTCTAATATTTGTGTAATATTGATTTTAGCCTTTAGTCAGGGACTATTTTGGTGTTGAGAGAAGACTAAGCATTCCTCAAATTCATAGCCTAATTTTAGAAAGAAAATAAGCAGGTATACATTTAATTAATACAAAAAAATAAACAAAGTCCTGATTTCTTAGTTGTTTAGTGCTGTTATAACAGAAATAACACAGTGGGTGGATTTAATGAACAGAAATTTATTTTCCCACAGGTTAGGAGGCTGGAAGTCTGAATTCAGGGCGCCAGCTCTAGGGGAAGGCTTTCTCTACTTGTCTGTTTTCAGCTTCTATTACTCTGTTCATTGGTGATCATCATGCGGCTTGGCATCTGTCTTCCCCCCATCTGTGCTTCCCTGAGTCTGTGCCTAATCTGCTGTTTTATACATCAAAAATGATTGACTTAAGACACACCCTACACCCTATAGCCTCATTCACATAACAAAGAAAACTTTATTCCCAAATGGGATTATATCCACAGGTATAAGGGTTAGTATTCCAATCCTTTGAAATTTTAATAAAGCAGAGATTGTCAAATAATTTTTTTAAAGTTCACTTACTTGTAATAGTGCTCATGACTTACAAACTAGAATAGAAATGTGTTAAGTTTAATTTAACACATTTCTTAGGTTATGCCCAGATCAGTCATCCTGAGAGGATTTGGGAAGCTCCTGGATCTGCAGAAAATTATCACAATGGTGCTAGTTCAGTGGTGTGGATGCAGCATAACGAAGACCCAAGGATGAAGTACTGCTCGTATGACCAAACAACCACCCTCTGAATCCCACTGTTAAATTTTTAAGAGGATTCATTTAAATATAATCTTAAGATAAAAGGAGATACAGACAGTTCTAAGCATGGGAATGATGTTTTCTTGAAATGGTACATCATTTGGTCTCCTGTCTTCATTGTACAAACAAGAACTGTGTGGCTCAGATAAGTGACTTGGCCAAAACCAAAACTACTGATGTATTTGGAAGCAGAACTCATATCTCTTGGATCCAGTTCCAGGGCCTTTCAAGCACAAAACTCTCTTTTCACAATTATTCATTTAAAAAAAAAAATTGAGAGTTTACAGGAATTTTGGTAGGATCAGAAAATTCAACAATGAATCAAGAGGACAGTTGCTGCACCCATAGAGCTTATATCCTAGTGAGGCAAGAGGATGAGGTAACTAATGAACTAACTAACTAAATAAATGTCAGGTAATGATAAGTGCTAAGCAATGTGAGGAAACAGAGTGATGGGGAGGCACTTTTTACTGAGCATTTATTGTGTGCCATGCTCTGTTATAATTGCTTTGTATGTATTATCTCATTTAATCATCACCATAGCTTTCTGTAGCAAGTGTTATTATAATCCACATTTTGGAAAGTAAGGCACAGAGAAAACTAAGGTTATACAGAGAATAATTGCCAGAACCAGAAGAGGTGCCAGAGCCAGGAGAAGCACTAGAGCAAGTAGACTTGAAACCAAACTTCTTAATTAACTTGCTCTACCGCTTTCAGTGGATGTCATGTTTCAGCCAAGGTTTGGCCAGTGTAGGGTCAGCAAACGATAGCGCATTGTCCAAATTCAGCCCATCTCCAATGTTTTGAAAATAAAGTTTAATAGGAACACAACACCACCCATTCATTCAGGTACTGTCTACGAAAGCTTTTTGTTACAGTAAGAGTTGAGTAGTTGTGACAAAGACCATATGGCCCATAACCTTAAGTATTTGTTATCTGGCCCTTTACAGAAAAAATATTTCCAACCCCTCGACTAAATTAAAGGACTAAATCATTTGATTTACGGAGAACGAGCATTTCAGGCAGAGAGAAAAGCAAGTGGAAAAGCCTGAGGGGAGACTGTGGTTGACACAGGCAAGGAAGAACAATGGTGCAGAGGGACTGAACGAATGAGGGGGATAATATTGGGAAACAATATCAAAATAATCAGTAGACCAATCACCTAGGGCCTTGATGACCCTGGGAAGACTTTGAAGTTTATTCTAAGTAAGATGTGAAGCCACTGATTTTCATCAGAGAAGAGTTTGAGGTAGTGGGCACTGTGACGTGCCTCCCAAATCCCCCTTCAGGACTGAGGTCTTGTCCTCTTCGAGGATAGAAATGTTGTGAGAAGAAAACCCTCATCTGTCAGTCCTCTTCTAGAATTGCCTTGACTGAAGAGAGTTGCCTTGATCAAGGCACGACCCGTTTCTGGGGAAGACTGCAACAATGACTGGTTGATGTGGGAGTATAAAGCCTCAGTCTTTCTGCCCTAACTTGGAACAGCTATTCAAGGCCATTCCAATTTCAGAACTCCCTGTAGGGTCAGCTGAGGTCTTCACTGAGACTGCATTGCAGCTTGCTTTCTTTCTCTGCCCAATCACAAGTAATGATCTCCAGGGCACGTTCTAAAAAATTGCCTTCATCCTCATCTCTGTAACAGAGTCTTCTTCCAACTGCCTAACAAAAAACTCACTAAATGCACAGAGTATTATAGGTGGGCAAGTGTGGAAGAAGCAAAGTTGAAAAGAAAAATATTAAAGTAGATTAGATAGGACATGATGATGAGTAGACCACAAGATGTGATGATACACTTAGAATATGGATTATTTTGAAGGTTGCCAAAATAGGCTTTGTAGATGAATTGAAGTAGTGTGTGGTGAAGAGGAGTCCAGGGTGACTACAAGGTTTTTAGCATGAGCAACTGATAGATTATCAGAATTTCTCCGATTTTTCTTTTTTTGGGGGGCGGGGAGGGAGGGAGGCGGGACAAGCAAAATTTTCATTTTAGACTTGCATTAGAACCTATTTTAACGCTGTAAGAAATAAATTTATTCCACAATTTCATGACTTAACACAATAAAAATTGATCATTCACAAATAACCCAATGTAGATGTCCATACTGAGTAGCTCTTCTAGATACCCGTCCCTTATGAGTTAACTGAGAGTCAAACTGCTTTTATCTTCTGGCTCTGCCGTGCTGTGACTTCAAGGCCACCCTACTGTCCTCCCACCTGAAGACAGAGTGGCAACATGTGGAGAAGAGAAGTTGATGAAAGCATGCTCTGCACCGTCCTCTTCAGCCTGTAAGGGAGTGTCATGGTTTGAATTGTGTCCCCCTAAAAATGATTCCCAGAATTGTGTAGTTGGACTCCATTTTGTGATTGTAATTTTATGTTAAAGAGGATTAGGATGGAATTGTAACACTACCCTTACCCAGGTCACATCCCTGATCCAATGTAAAGGGACTTTCCCTAGGGTGTGGCCTGCATCACCTTTTGCCTTACAAGAGATAAAAGGAAAGGGAAGCAAGCAGAGAATTGGGGACCTCATACCACCAAGAAAGAATCACGGGGAGCAGAGGACGTCCTTTGGACCCGAGGTTCCTGCTCAGAGAAGCTCCTAGTCCAGGGGAAGACTGATGATGATGAGGACCTTCCTCCAGAGCCGAAGGAGAAAGCCTTCCCCTGGAGCTGATACCCTGAAGTTGGACTTCTAGCCTACTAGACTGTGAGAAAATAAATTTCTCTTTGTGAAAGCCATCCACTTGTGGTATTTCTGTTAGAGCAGCATTATATGACTAAGACAAGGAACCACTGTCCCTCCATCTACATTCCATCATCCGTACTTAGTGACATGATTCCACCCAGAAGTGATGAGGGGCAGGGCTACTGGGAAATGTAGTCCCAGACTGGACACCTCTTTCTCATCAACTCTATACTATAGGGGAAAAGCATAAATCATTGGCAGTCAGCAAGGGATCTTGTATTGACTATGTAAAGGCTTTTGACTGTGTGGACCGTAACAAATTATGGGTAACATTACAAAGAATGGGAATTCCATAACACTTAAGTTTGCTCATGAGGAACCTGTACATAGACCAAGAGGCAGTCATTCAAGCAGAACAAGGGGCTACCTGGTGGTTTAAAGTCAGGAAACCTGTGTGTCAGGGTTATATCCTTTCATCATACCTATTCAATCTGTATGCTTAGCAAATAATCTGAGAAGCTAGGCTATATGAAGAAGAATGCAGCATCAGGATCGGAGGAAGACTCGTTAACAACCTGCGATATGTGGATGAGAGAATCTTGCCTGCTGAAAGTGAAGAGAACTTGAGGCACTTACTGAAGAAGATCAAAGACCATAGCCTTCAATATGGATTACACCTCAACATAAAAAAAAAAGAAAGAAAAGAAAAAACCCTCACAGCTAGCCCAGTAAGCAACATCATGATAAATGGAGAAAACACTGAAGTTGTAAAGGATTTCGTTGTATTTGGATCCAAATATTTGGATCAAAGCTCATGAAAGCAACAGTCAAGAAATCAAATGACACATTGTATTGGGCACATCTGCTGCAAAAGACCTCTTTTTATTTATTTATTTATTTTACTTCAGGTGAAGGTTTACAGAACAAATAGTTTCTCATTAAACAGTAGTACACATATTGCTTTATGACATTGGTTAACAACTCCACGACATGTCAACCCTCTCCCTTCTTGACTTTTTTTTTTTCTGAAAATATACATAGCCAAAGATACACCATTTCAAAAACTTTCTACATGCGCAGTTCAGTGACATAGACTACGCTCTTCCAGTTGTGCTGCTATTCTCACTTTTGATGAAGGTTTACAGAACAAAATAGTTTCTTATTAAACAGTTAGTACACATATTGCCCTATGACAATGGTTAAGAACCCCACTACACGTCAACACTGTCTTAACTCAACCTTAGGTTCCCTATCACCGGCTTTCCTGTCCCCTTCTGTCTCTACTCCCTGGACTGCTATGCCTCATTAGTCCCATTTTGTTTTATGGGGCTATTCAATCTCCAGCTGAACGGTGAACCTCAGAAGTGACTTCACCACTGAGCTAAAAGGGTGTCCGGGTGATACTCTCAGGGTTTCTCCAGTCTCTTTTAGGCCAGTAAATCTGGTCTTTTTTTTGTGTGTTAGAATTTTGTGCTACATTCTTCTCCAGCTCTGTCCAGAACCCTCTGTTGCGATCCCGGCCAGAGCAGTCAGTGGTGATAGCTGGACACCATTTAGCTGTGCTGGACTCAGTCCGGTGGAGGTCTTGGTAGCTGTGGTCCATTAGTCCTTTGGACTAATCTTTTCCTTGTATCCTGTTCTCTTCATTCTCCCTTGCTCCCGAAGGGGTGAGACCAATGGAGTGTCTTAGATGGATGCTCACAGGCTTTTAAGACCCCAGACACTACTCATCAAGGTAGAATGTAGAACATTGTCTTTATAAGAAAGACCTCTTTAAAAGTGTTAAAAAACAAAGATGTCGTTTTAAGGACTAAGGTGCACCTGAACCAAGGCATGTGTTTTCAATAGCCTCATATGCTTGTGAAAGCTGGACCATGAATAAGGAAGACTGAAGAAGAACTGAAGCCTTTGAATTGTGGTGTTGGCAAAGAATGCTGAATATACCATGGACTGTCAAAAGAATGAGCAAGTCTGTCTTGGAAGCAGTCAGTCAGAATGCTCCTTAGAAGCAAGGATGGTGAGACTTTGTCTCACATACTTTGGACATGTTATCCAGAGGGACCAATCCCTGAAGAAGGACATCATGCTTGGTAAAGTAGAGGGTCAGAGAAAAAGAGGAAGACCCTTAACAAGATGGATTGACACAGTGGCTGCAACAATGGGCTCAAGCATAACAATGACTGTGAGGATGGCTCAGGACCAGGCAGTGTTTCATTCCGTTGTATTATGAATTGGAACCAACAAGAGGGCACCTAACAAAAATAAGGAGTCTTTGCTCCAACCATGTTAAGTTTGAGATTTCCATTATACATCCAAGTGGAGATGTGAGAAGCCAATTTAATATATAAATCTGGAATTGAAGTGAGAAGTCTGGGACGAAGAAATAAGTTAGGGGGTTTTCAGTGAATAGATAGCATTTAATGTCGTGACTAGGTTTTTTATGTATTTGGAGTCCTGGTGGTGCAGTGATTAAGAGCTAAGGCTGCTAACCGAAAGGTTGGCAGTTTGAATCCAGCAGCTACTCCTTGGAAATCCTATGAGGCAGTTCTACTGTGTCCTGTAGGGTGACTATGAGTTGGAATCGACTGGACGGCAATGGGTTTTTAATTTTTTTTTATGTTTTACGTATTTGGTGTAGATAAAAAAGAAAAGACATCTAAGTCCTGAACCCTGGTCAGTCCAGTAGTTACGGGTTGTGTGGCTGAAGGGAAATGGCAAAGAAAACTGAAAAGAGATGTCACTGAGGGGGCAGGAGAAGAAGGAGAGAATGGTTTCCCAGAGGCTAAGGGAAGAAAGTATTTTCAGGCTGAGGGAGTAATCAACTTCCTCAAATATTGCTGCTAAGGGGAGTGAAGTGAATTGTGAGAATTGATGGTTGAATCTGCGCTGTGACCTTAAGAGCAGTTTTGTGGAGTAGAGAGTCAGGTACCTGTTTAGATCAAGTATAAGAGAGAATTGGTAGGTGTGAAGTGGAAAAGCAGATAACACGTCTTTTGAGAAATCGTGTATAAAGGGCACAGTAATTCTCCTCGAATGGCAAGTCCTGTAATCAGAGTCTGAAATACCTAAATACATATTGAAATACCTCACAGCGCTGCAGCAGGCTGACTTTAAAACGCGGAGGATACCTTATTTTAGCACCATCGTGTCACTGGGCTTTCAGAGAAAAAAAAACAGACATGTAAGAATCTACATCGCCATTTGTTATTACCTCGTCACTTCCTCTTTCTACCTGTTTTGACATCATCTTTTGACTTTTCTGGAATTTTCCAGTTTGCGCAAGTTTTTGGACACTATTTCTCTGGTCTCTTACCTCCCCGTGTTCTCCAGACTTGGATAAATAGCCATCTTGTTTCTACACAACTCCACATTAAACATTTTGACAGGAATTTTTACTGCAAAAGTGAGATAATGAAAACAGAAGAATACAATATATATATAGAGAGAGAGAGACAGAGAGAAACAAATTACAAAATATGAGACAACTGAATCCCTAGAGATCAAATTCCATAACTAAAACCTAGGCCAACCCTGATCTGGCCACACAGAGCTTAGCGGACAAACACTGTTCTGTTTCTCTTCTCAATCCTATATACTCTGAACTCAGGGGAAAATAAATTGGCTCTCCTCTTAAAATGCCCATAATAGCTGTGGGTGGAGTTGCGTGACCCAGAGGGATAGGAAAGGGACAAGAGTGGAACATCTGCAGACTGAGGAAAACGCTGATCTTTTCTTCTCTTGGAAGCGTCACCCTAACAACTTCACAATGCAACTGAGATAGTGGCGATCATACAACTTAATGATTCTGTTTATTCGGACTTCTGTCATGTAAACAATGAAAATGCCTTGAATAGAGAGTAACAGGAGTCTTAAAAGTAAGGCTTGGCTATCTTCACTAGTATAGTAAGTCAGGTTCAGGGCTCAAAAGAGACTGGCAAAGAAAAAATGTATGAGAGTGATGATTGTAATAAAGTTAGGGAAGAGAAAAAAAGACGTCAGGAAAATACAGCAAAGAAAGTATCACTACATGAAGTAGATTTGCACAGTAGCTTCTAGACATTTCAGGCATTTTTTTTAAGTGCTAGAAGCTCTGTATTTGTGCTATTTTAACACAATGTTTTTGTCTCCCTTTTCCAAGAAAGTGTCTGTGATTTATTCTAAGATCAGGAACCTACTTGGCGGCTGTTGGAACATTCCTTCCAAACGGCTTGGTCTAAATGAACGTAATCAGATTTTGGAAAGGATAAAGCAAAACACCAATTGACAGGGAAAGGAACATTTTTATTCTTGCTTCATTTCTTTGCAAGTCATGTAGATGAGTGAAGTAGAGTAGGGAAGCAGATATTCAGGAAGAAATAACCTCTGCCCTTGAAAACAGTAGCTTCTGAAAGAGACAAGTGTTACGAGATTGAAAGTGTCCCTGGCACGGTCTCTTTGATGGGTTGTGACAGTGTGCGCTCTTGGATAAGAATTATGGCAGAAGAATCTTGGCTCGTTAGCACTCAGTCTAGATGAAGTGTCAATATGATGATTACTAGAGATTTGTCTGAAACAGGGCTTATTTGAACTGGATGAAGAAGGAATTACAGCAAATTGAAAGAGGCATAGATTTTTACGTTGTAAATCCTTGTGCTTTTCAATTGCTGGAATGGAAGGATGATATTCTTGTGACACTTCTTCATTGCTCTTTATTCTCTCTTGCATTTGCTAACTTTTCTTGCTACCTTTTCTGCATTCAGAGTGACTAATACACACATTTATAGTTACTTGCTTTTTTTTAAACTTTCTTCTTCCAATAACATTGCAAGTGCTTACAGATAGAATTATTTACAATAGGTGGTGGATATTGTGGTTAGATTTCCAAAGACATGTGACCCTGTGCTTGTTGACTATACCATCTGTCCTTTTGGCACAAAATTAAAAAAAAAAAAAAGATAATTTAAAAACTTGTCTCCTTGCAAGTGATTTTTATTTCTTTTTTCCTCTTTGGATGACTGCCAGCATAAAGAACAGTAGGGATGGGGTTTCAAAATGCTCTGATAATTCAAAACCACAGAGATGATTCTGGGTTTTTGGATTTTAAAATGAACTTATTGAGATTTCCTAACTGAAAGTACGTTCAGAAGGCAGTCCTGTGAACGGAAGGTAGCTGGTAACCGCAAGTGTTCTCCTGAAAAGCCACATTCACATGGCAGCATTTTGAAGAAAATGGAATTTGCAACTGCAGATTTTCTGAAATAAAATCACATCCAAACAGCAGGATTTCTAAACAGAAGGTGCCTTCTCACTATGTTCTAAAATTAAACCTCATTTAAACTACATTCATTCTAAATGGAAAATGTACTGTAGTTATTTCCTACATTAAAGTCAAATTCAAATCATTGTTATCCCAAGAGCTAAGTAGCTTAAATAACGTCTGCCACACAGTGAAGATTAGTGGGTAATTCATATTAGGCTTGCAGAACAAATTTGGGAAATATTTTCTTTTCACACTTGTTTCATATATAATATGACTGGAAAAATTCATTATTTGGGGCAGACTAATTATCAGTACGATAAGATACTTGTTTCATGTTTCAACCTAATCGAAGACTAAATATGTGGCATGTCATTGATCAACCTACTTCTCAGAGAAAGAGACCATTTTGGAGACCTGCTGTCTGTAGGTTTGTAGGGAGCTCATAATATAGAAATCAATATTGAGTACACATCTTTCTCTGTCAAAAAAGTTAAGATCATTTACAAGAGACAAGGCCCTCTAGTACATGGCCCAGAAAAATTATGGCATATTAGTGAGTAATTCCAACAGAATCAGGAGACAGAAGGAGTGGTAAGGCTATTTCAGTATTATAAATCTTCCTTTCAGAGATGTGGAGTCAATGTTACCAGTTCTACAGGCCCAACCCTTGTTATAAACCCTAATATTTCTTTTAATGGAATATAAAGTGCTAATTGAGCAGAAATGAGGCCTTTTTATTCATTTGTCTGTACTTATAACAGACACAAAGAAATAATACTGTTGATAACACATTGAAACACTAATATCACTATCTCCCATCTGTATAGCACATTTTGTTTTTTTAAACATTTTCACGTTAGCTCAAATTCGGAGTAAGATATCCTATTCATCAAACGCAGATGTAGCTCTTTCAAAGTGTCTTTAATCCAGGTGTTTGAAGAATGAGGATAAAAAAATTCCCCAGTGCTACGTTTTATATATTTTGTACGTTGTTTCTGAAGCGGATGCTACTCACCATGCTCAGTATCTATCTGCAAGGTGTGTACTGAAGATTCTAATTCATAACTATTAACTCTCACATTTTTCCTACATAGAAATACTGCCCTTTGACTTGTCACTGCGGTTGCTATGAACACCCTTTGGTGTGTTTTCAGCTGTGGTTTTTCAAACTTGTGTTCTGTTTAAAATCAGAGTGGAAAAAAGAAGAAAAACAACAACAACAGCTTTTTGTCTCTCTTCAGTTCCATTAGACTAGCACTGCCATTATCATTCATCAGCAAAGATTTATAACTGAGCTTAAGTGTCCACCTCTCCCAAGGATGCTTCTCGCTCCGTATACGGAGTCTCAGCACTTGAATATACCAGAGAAGAGCTGCTTAGACATTTTACCGTGCATTCTACAAGCATATTAATTTTCACTGAAATTGAACAATGAGTTGAGATGAGCATTGTTTGGCTGTTTATACTATTACTAAGATTTATACTCTAGTTTTCTAAAAGGAGTTAAAGTACATTTTAGATGAAAACCCTAACTGAGGGAAGCTAAATTGGAGGGTGTTTGAAGCACCTGAGCAGAATTTATTCAAATATATGGTCCATATATTTGTACCAGTTCTTAGGAAATAAGGTAAAAATGGAATCATGCATTATTTTTATTTTCTGAAAGTGAATGCGAAGCATGCACATTTATTTACTGAGAAAAAATATTTTCTATAACTAAACTAAAGCTGGCATTTATCATGTGAACAGCAATATAAAGTGCATTGAGTTGCAAACTGAACTGTAAGTGAGAAGGTTTGAGACTGTGTATTTCACTGGACCATATTCTTAGCCACCATTCTCCTTGGACCAAGAGATTGCAAGGAACCTGTCCAAAGTCGATTCTACTTGAGGATTGACCCATTATAGTACATTGTAATCTTCTCAGTATCCTCTAGGCTTGATACCATGGATTATTTTTGTTAACTTTATGGAGGTATAATTACTCAGCTTCAGTATCCTGTTTTAAGTAAAAGGTCAGAATATGAGTTGTGTTTACCAACTCACTTACTGATTATCTTGTTATCCAACATTTCACATTCACGACAATAGTAAAAAATCTACTGTCCGACTACTGTATGCATTCACAGCATACATTGGGCAGTAATGAACACTGAGGTGCAAGGTGAGATCAGCACTAGCTGTGATGGTTAAGGCTAGGTGTCAACTTGGCTGGGCCATGATTCTTAGTGGTTTGGCAGGTATGGAATGATGTAATTTGGCAGTGATGTGATGATGTAATTTGGCAGTCATGTAGTCATCCTCCATTTTGTGATCTGATATGGTCGTTCACATAACGCTGATTTTTGCATAGCAACTTGGTCTTTAGAACCTAACTATGTCAATTTAAGTGAGGGGAGGGTGTAATGTTCATATTGATCCATCCTCATTCACCAGAAATGCGGTTACTGGAAATTCTGCCTCAGTTGGCTTATGCTTTCTCGCCCACAATTTATCATTTTGTATCTATAATTTTATTTTTTCCTTTTTCCTTCTTTTCTGTATTTTTACATGTCTGTATTTCCTAACAAGGGCTCTGGAAGAAGTACACCAGAGACATGTAATCTGCTACCATATTTATATTGGTTAGCTGCCGTAGAGTCAGCCCCTGACGCCTGGAAACCCCAGGCACAATGGCATCAGATCACTGTGATCTGTAGGGTTTTACACTTTCATTGGCTGATTTTTAGAAGTAGATTGTCAGGCCTTCCTTCTTAGACTGTCGAGACCAAGTGTTTCTGTCCTGTACTTAGTCCCCATGATTGCAGGGAGCCTGGATGTCTTGTCCAACCCTGTATCCCCAGCATCTAGAATAGTTCCTGACAAGAAGTAGGCACCCATAAAGAGTTAAGTAAATTAGATAGGAATCAATTTTTCAAATGCACAATATTTTTTGCTCAGTCTATTATGCCCATCATTTATATTTTAATATAACAGATTATTGAAATAAAATTAACACAACATATAATTGGTGCATTTGATTTTTATAATTCAATGGTTTTTAAGCATATTCACAGAGTTGTGCGGCTATTACCACAATTTTAGAACACTTTTGTCATCTCCCCAAAAACCTTGACTCCATTATCAATCACTCCCCATTTCCCTCCAACACCTTAACTCTGCACAAAGATTAATGTACTTTCTGTCTCTATAAATGTGCCTCTTCCGGACAATTCATACAAGTGGAATCACACAATATATAGTCTTTTGAGGATTCTAGGATCTGGGCTGGGTGATTTTAAGGCAGGTCTTAAAGGCCTCAGTGTTTTGCAAGTGCTTGGGAATGGACAGAGATTTTTCTACACTGGTGGGCCTAGCAATGTGACCATCTCAAAGGGCATCATGAGGGCAAGCTGTTAGGCTGGATTTAATAAGCAGTTTAGCTGTTTAACAGTCTTATCTTTCAGGAGCAAACAGTCCTGGTTTTGTTTAACACAGGGACAGACTACCTTGATTCTAGGTGTCAAGCCTCATGTAATTTTTTTCTAACTTTTCATTATTTTTTATCTGTATTTCTATTATGTTTTTATCTTAATTTGTTGCTACATTTATGTTGCTTCTATTTGCCACATTCAGAACTACTAAATATTCATTATCAATTGCAGCCTTTATTAGTATAAAATATACCCCTTTGTTTCTTGCATTTTTTTTTGCTCTTGTTATTGTCCCGTATTCATTCTCTAGGAATATCCCTGTCTAACGCGCACATCCTCTGATTCTGCACATTGCTCTCGGTGGAGCTATGATCCCAGGGTGGGTGGTTAGAGTGTCAGTAGATGCCTCAGGGGTTAGAATAAGCCCAAGGCAAGACTAGCAAACAAGAGCACAGGGGTTTTGGTCAATGAGAAATAAGTTCTCTCTATTTTTTGTTGCTAAACTGGCATACGATAAGCCTAGAGCTCCTATGGGCTACTCTGGGTACCACTTGGTAACAGCTTGCCTGAGAATAAGACGAAAATAGAAAGAGCTTTCTCGAGGGGGAGAAATGACTCCTGATAAGATTTCTGAGGAATTAAATTAAGTCCAGTCTTCAGTGATCTATCTCTCTTTAGGAGTGTTGGGGAGTCCCAGGGTGGTGTAAATAGTTAACACGCTCAGATGCTAACTGAAAGGTTGGAAGTTTGAGTCTACCTAGAGCCACCTCAGAAGAAAGGGCTGGTGATCTACTGTAGAAAAATCATCCACTGAAAACCCTATGGGGCACATTTCTGCTCTGATACCCCGTGGAGTCACTATGAATTGGATTTGACTCAATGGCAACTGGTCCTGGTTCTGATTTAAAGGTGTTTAATATAATTTTAGTTGAGCTTCTCCCACCTTTTACCAAAAAAAAAAAAAAAAAAGTGCACGCATTATAAGCAGCACTTTTTTTTGCTTAGGTGTATCTTTCTTTCTCAATGTGTGAGGTCACAGTCTAACTGTCAAAAAGATTTAATAAAATGAATCTAAAAGGAACATAATGGGCAGTTGTTAAAGATTAGTCTAATGCCGTAATGAGGGGACAAGCAGGACAGTAAAGCTGCAGGAAAGGAGAATGAATACCAGAGACTGACATTATGATCAGTGAAAAAAGGAGAGCTGGAATATTATTTTAATTTTTGTATTTAAAAAATGATGAATATCTTTCAGGGACATAGAACAAAAATTTTGGGGTTTGTTTTTTCGGTCAGACAAAAATCAGTTGTACCTCTACAGGACAAAGACTATTACTTATCATTTTTCTGTAAGTTAACATCTTATTTGACAGAGTATGCTATGGTGTGGTTCTTAGTAATAGTAAATAGTAAGTTTAAAAAAAACAACACACTTTGAGGTGACAAAATTAGTTTGTTCTATTAAATCATTAAAGGGTATGCAGTGATGTTTTCTGTTTATGTTTTGGATATTTTTTTTCTAAACAATTACCTCTTTATTAGAGCCCTGGTTGCACAGTAGTTAAGAGCTTGGCTGCTAACCAAAAGGTCAGCAGTTCAAAGCCATCAACTGCTCCTTGGAAACCCTATGGGACAGTTCTACTCTGTCCTATAGGGTCTCTATGAGTTGGAATCAACTTTACGGCACTAAACACTCGCCCCAGCATGCTCGACAACACACTTTTCCCTGCTTTCTATTTCTTTCACTCTATACATTATCCTTGGATAATTTGGTAACAGAGCATAATGTACCTCTTCCGATAATCCCAGTTTCCAAAGGAACACAAATTAAGATAGGATAAAATTAGAATAAGGAATCGCACAACTAGAAAGTGGTTAAAAATGGAATTGGGAGAAATTGGGCTCTAGTTTTAAAAAGTGGGAGGTGCTACCTGTCTCAAAAGGCAATTGTTGTTGAGAAGGGACAAAATGGCTGCATAAAGAGTCCCAGGCTTCCTACAGAAACACCAAAAAAAAAAAAAAAAGAAAAAGAAGAAACTGGGAGAACCAACTTTGCCACAACTATGGAAACCAGTCAAAGGGCTACCACAACTAAGTGAATGCTGAACCAAAGGAAAAGACAACATCAAAATGGTTGGAAAGCTTTGGTTTTCTATGGGCATGCATCCCACTCTCCAGGTCAGTGGTCATTTTAAAGGTGTGGTGGTTCACATTCCCAGAGACAGACTTCCTCTCTGTCTCCAAATGGAGCCAAAATAAAAACACATATTGCCTTCCATTCTTCTATTCAGTTCCGACTCATAGCGACCCTACAACCACCTTATAGAACAGAGTAAAACTGCCCCATAGGATTTCCAAGGTTGTAAATCTTTACAAAAGCAGATTGCCACATCTTTCTCCCACAGAGTGACTGGTAGGAACTGCTGACCTTTTGTTTAGCAGTCCAGCGCTTAACCACTGCGCCACCAGGGCTCCTCCTCTTAAGGGAGCAGAAGATACTTTATTCATAAATTACTGAATATGTATGTTCAACCCTGACTAGGGGCTGCGTGAAGGAAAGAAGCAAGGTGTTTATCTCTGTTTGG
Organism: Trichechus manatus latirostris; assembly: GCF_000243295.1. NCBI lineage: Eukaryota > Metazoa > Chordata > Mammalia > Sirenia > Trichechidae > Trichechus > Trichechus manatus. The sequence goes on from NW_004444025.1 coordinate 5,767,520, forward strand.
AGTATCTCAGAGCTCCTGAAAAGTGGAAAAGCAACCAGCCATATGCCCCAAAACTCTAATCACCTACAGTCATTGGAGACTTAAAAGATGGTTCTTTGAAAAGATCAATAACATTGACAAATTTTAGTTAGACTGACAAAGAAAAAAAAAAAAGCAGAATCAGAAAACTACAATCACAAATGAAAATAAGGACAATGCCACTGACCTTGCGGAAATTAAAAGGAAGAGAATATTATTAATTCACAGGAAGGAAAGGGGCTTTATTGCTAAATGGCAATATTTCTGATTGAGGTGATGAAAAAGTTTTGGAAATATACAGTGGTGGTGCTTGCTTAACTTTGTGAAGGTAATTAATATCACTGATGTTAGCACTTAAAATGACAATTTTTATTATAAATATATATATTTACCACAATAAAAATAATACATGGATGAGATGGGTATGATAAAACAAGTGTGCTTAAAGATGAATGGATATATGATTTACCACAATAAAATTTTTAAAAAGTCAGTTGTTAAAGAGTTATTTGTCAGCCATCAATCCTTCTGGTCAATGCAATCCCTGTGTAAGCACCCACAAGAGAAAAACGAGAGTGAACTAAAAGATCATACAATCCAACAACACACTCTTGAAATGTGAAGACTTTAAATTTCTAGTTATTTCTTCATTTATTAATGAAGTGAGTTGAAACCCTATACAGAACCCATCATAACCCCTCACACCCTTGCCCACACATACTAAAGGCCAGCCAGGTACAAAACAAAGATGGTTCTGGGAGTCGGAGACTTCTATGATCATTGTACACTGGATTAGATCTCCCAGGTCACATAATAAAAAGTTTCTTTAAAAGAGGACCAGAGTCCATTGTCAGGGGCCTGCAAAAACTCCACAGTGAAGCTTCCCAAAGAGTGATTCAGAATGGTTACAGATATGGAAAAAAACATTTATCTTCTTTGCTCTCTTGGCAGCTAGGAAGTGTCTAGGGTATCCAAAGATGTAGGTCATCACCTCTGGCATACAGAGATTAGACCATATTTCCAAGTTGATGTGCTATGATAGTTAATTGTGTCAGTTATGAGGAAGATGGGGAGGTAGTGTTTTTCTTGTCTTCTCTTTCACCTCCACTGAATTCTGCCCTGGTTGCCAGGCCCCAAGAAGGACCAGGGAAGAATGCTACCCATGGTCTCTGTTGTCTGTTTTGGTACAAGGTCCTAGAAACCTGAGGCAGCTCTCCAGTGGCCTCAGGAGTCAAGAACAGTCTACTGATTATCTTGATCCTCTGTGTGACGCTGATCTTGGAGACCCTGCGCCAAGTGGAGGCAGCATTGTCAGTGGATTGTGTATCAGGCTCCCATCACTAAGTAATCCTGTGAGAGGTGGTAAACTTTATATTCATACTGAAATTTTTTTATTATTGAATTTTCTTATAAATATGAAGTAAAGATGATAAACTGGCCACTGGAATCTCTGCCTTTCTGAAAGAAACACATCAAATTGTTGAGCTGTTTCACCACACTGAAAGAGAATTTAGGTTTTAAATCAGCTATACTAGAAGACAAACTTGAAAACAAACTATCAGAGATTGTAAACACGGAGACTATGAACAGAGAACTGGAAAGACGCAACTCTTTACTTGGGCTTAAAATAGATATTTATAGAAAGGCACAGAAGGAAAATACACCTCAGAATTTACAGAAAGTTTGATTGATGGATGACATTGCAAAAAAGATTACATCCTTAGACGATGCATCAAAGAAAATCCAACATCAAATAGCTGCAAGTAAAACGTCATTGAGAAACCCTCAGAAGGATGGTGAACAGCTACAGATAGAACTAACAAGATTTGGAGGAAAATTCCAGCCTTGAGAAAAGCATAAATCCGCTCTCACAAGCATCTCAAAAATGGAAGGAGAAAGTGGGCACATTTATTAAAGAAAAAAAAAAAAAGCTCAAAAAACTCTAAACTGCCTGTAGAGGAACTGCTGAATAATAAAGAAAGGCAGTCATGGCCCCAGGTGAACACTTGCTAAAGATGAGTATTTGGACTGCTGTTTTGGGGGAAGACAATATGCACCACTGGAACATGGAATTGAATTTATCAAAAACATTGGAAGATGGAGAATTCTTAGACCATGAATTCAAAGGAGTGTTGATTTATTTGACTGATTTAAATACTGATTACAAACTCTCAAAGAAAAAACAACTGCATTAGAAATTAATTGAAGATAAATTAATCACTACACTTAAAAAAACTTATCAAAAGATGCCAGATCAAGAAAGCTTTCCCTCAATCAGAAAATGTCCAGTTAGAAAAGATAATCAAGTTCGTCCTGAACTGGAACAAGAAAAAGGTGCAAATTTTTATTCAATATGCAATTTAGAGAGAATTCACCCCCATAAAGATAGAGGGAAATCTTTGAAAAAAGAGTAAAAACATCACTCATGCATGTAAAGACCTGCACACTTATGAAATTGAAGCAGAAATCATTTCAGAAAAATCCAAAAGAATAATTGGGTATTACCAAAGTCTTTCCCAGAAAGGAGAGTGCATGATATTCAGATAATAGGATAAAAACTCTATCAGCTGAGGGAAACCTTGACAACTTAAGGAAGCAAATACATACATGGCACAAAACTTGGTTGAGGAGGAAAGTAGAGTTTTTGAGAAGTATCCTTCAGTACCTGGCACTCCAAATGGGGCACTTGACAGAGGCCAGAAAGCACAACCCAGAATCCTCTAGACAACCAAATCCCCAAGGAAGGATGAGCATCAGGCTGAGATAGTGCAGGTACATGGTCCCTTTGCCCAGTGTCAACCAGTTGTCAACCCTGGGATCCTTCTAGTAGGGCCAACTCCTCTACCACAGTGAGACAGTTTGTCTTAGGGCTCTTAACGTAGCTTCCTTTCATTCAATCTTCCACCTTCCCATCCAATAGCAGAGCAACCAACCAAGGCTCTGGTCCTGGACTTTGTCCTTTATTCATCAGAGGTCCAATATTAAAGATGGATCCCAGGAGGAAGTTCCTGACAAGAGGACACCATGTGCTCCCAATATTCTGGAAAGTGAGGAAGAAGCTTCCCAGGATCCTCTTTTCCAAGGGTGTTAGAGCTGTATTCTCCACTGGCAACAAAAAATCTCCACATCGACCACTAGATTCCTCTTCTATGGACATAACCTGGAAACACAGGAGGATCACCTTCCTAGTTTTTCCATCTTCTAGTGGATTATATTAATATTCAGAACAACAACAAGACCTTTTTGTCTTTCTCAACCCAAATATTTTATCTGTTAAGGGATTAGATAATGGCTCATAGGAAATTTGATAGGTTATAATTGCTATGAGTCAGAATGAACTTGACAGCAACGGGTATAAATTGTTAGTACGGTATTTTAGAACTGTATGTTATATTTTATGAATTCTGTAAGTTAGTTGATTGCATTTAATTGTAATTATAGCTAGTTTAATTAGAGTATTTTTGTTGTCATAAACAACATAATCCAAAAACGTAGTTTATTGGTTTTTATTGGTTAACATGTCCTGGTTTACATGGTTAACATTAAATATGGTAAGAACTTTAAATGAGAAGTTTCACTAGCAGGGCAGTTGAAACTCAAGGTTTATTTCTATAAAACAAAAGGTCAATACCCTAGGTTATAGGATTAATATTATTTACTGTTATAAAAAATGGTTAATAATAAAGCCAAAATGCTTAGTCCAAAGGACTGATGGACCACAACTACCACAGCCTCCACCAGACTGAGTCCAGCGCAACTGGATGGTGCCAGGCTACCACCACCGACTGCTCTGACAGGGATCACAATAGAGGGTCCCCAACAGAGCTGGAGAAAAATGTGGAACAAAATTCTAACCCTCTGGCCTGACAGAGACTGTAGAAACTCTGAGAGTATGGCCCCTGGACATCCTTTTAGCTCAGTAATGAAGTCACTACTGAGGTTCACACTTCAGCCAAAGATTAGACAGCCCCATAAAACAAAATGAAACTAACGAGGTTCTCCAGCCCAGGGGCAAGGACTAGAAGGCAGAAGGTGACAGGAAAGCTGCTAATGGGGAACCCAAGGTCGAGAACAGAGAGTGCTGACATGTCGTGAGGTTGATAACCAATGTCTGTAAACCTTCATCTAAGATGCAAAAGTACAAAATAAATAAATAAATAAATAAAAAATGCCAAAATGCTTACTTAGCTTCTGTGTCCTGTTTTAAACAAAAGGAAAGAATGTAAGTTGTGTTTACCAATAATGTGTATCTTGATCTGTCCTTATTCACCAGACATGCAGTTACTGGAAATTCTACCTCAATTGGCCTATGCTTTCTTTTTATGATTTATTACTTTATATCTTTAAAAAAAATTGTATGTTTACACTCATCAGTTGATTCTGTCTATGAATTTTCATTCTCTTACATTTATGTCTGTTCTAACTGTCACTATTTTCTTCCTTCTGCTATCTTTGCATTTAGTTTTCTTTTTTTCTAGTTATTCTAAGTAATAGATTATTGATCTGAGATACTTCTTTTTTTAATGTAGGCATTATAGCTATAATGTTTTTCTCTAAACATTGCCTTTGCTGGATCCTATAAGTTTGGTATGTTGTGTTTTTAGTTTTATTCATCTCTGTTTTCTAATTTCCCTTGTTAAGTTCTTATTTGATTCTTTGGTTTTTATTAGTGTGTTACAGTCATCTCTTGGTATCTGCAGGAGATTGGTTCCAGGACCCCCCAAGGATACCAAAACCCACAGATACTCAAATCCCTTGTATAATGGCATAATGTTTGTGTATAACCTATGCACATTCTCCTGTATACTTTAAATCATCTCTAGATTACTTATAATACCAAATACAATGCTTTATAAATAGTTGTAAAGTGCTACCTAAATAGCACTTTACGTTCCATCTTAAACTTTGAGGGATTACTTTGACCACTTGTCTTTTAGGATCCATTTTTTTTCACATAATCAAATGGTGCACAAAACACAAGTAGCAAATGAATGAGATGTGAGGTGAACAATGCTCAAAGAGTGCTGGCGAGGGACTGAGAATCTATGAAATGGTGGGAGGCTACAGCAGGGCATGCCTAAACATCATTTCATTCTCATGGATTCAGCATAGTGCTCAGCAAAAGGCAAATTCAAGTTTTGCTTTCTGGAATTTTCTTTCTTTTTTTTTTTTCTGAGTATTTTCGATCTGCTCTTGGTTGAATCTGTGGAGCTGGAACCTACGGATATGGAGGTCTGACTGTATTTAACATCCGTATATTTGTGAACTTTTCAGTTTTCCTTGTATTGATTTCTTGCTTCACTCCATTGTAGTCAATAATAACATATGTATGATTTAAGTCTTCTAAAATTTATTGAGACCTACTTTATGGCCTAATATATAGTCTATCATGTAGAATGTCCCATTTGCTGGAGAAGAATGTGTATTTTGCTATTGTTGGGTCGAGTATTCTACGTATGTCTGTTAGGTTTACTTAGTTTACAGTATTGTTCAAATCCTCAATTTCATTAATGATCTTCTGTGTAGATATTCTATCCAGTATTTGATGCAGGATATTGAAGTTTCCAACTATTTTTGGAGCTATCTCTTCATATCTTCAATTCTGTCAGTGTTTGGTACATATATATTTGGGCTCTGTTCTTTGGGGCATATATATTTATAATTGTTATATCTTCTTGATTAACTGACCTTTTTGTTAGAATATAATGTCCTTCTTTGTCTTTGGTAACAATTTGTGGCTCTAAGTCGATTTAGTCTGATATTAGCATAGCTACCCTAGCTCTCTTTCAGTTACTATTTGCATGGAATATCTTTTTCCATCCTTTCACTTTCAACTTATTTATGGCTTTAGGTCTAAACCAGGTCTCTTGTAAAAGCTTAAAGTTTGATCATATTTTTAAATCCAACTGCCAATATCTGCCTTTGACTGGAGAGCTTAATCCAGTAAAATTTAAAAATAATTACTGATAAAGAAGGACTTCTGCCATTGTGCTACTTTTTGTTTTCTGTATATTACAATTTTATTTGTCTCTCATTTCATCCATTACTGCCTTCTTTTACATTTAGTTGATTTTTTGGAATGAACAATTTTGATTCTCTTCTCATTTCCTTTTGTGTATGTAGTTTTAGATATTCTTGTGCTTACTGAGGTGATTACATTTAACATCTCGAATTTATAACACACTAGTTTGAACTGATACCAACTTCAATATAAATCTCTGCTCCTATATAGCTCCACTCTCTTTTTTTGTTATCACAATTTTACATCTTTATACATTGTGTGCCCCATAACACAGATTTATACTTAGTTCTATTTGTATTTTAAATAATGTAAGACATAAAAAGTGAAGTTACAAGCCAAAATTACATTAATACTGGTTTTTATATTTATCTATGAATTTATCTTTATTGGAGATCTTTATTTCTTCTTACAGTTCCAAGTTATGTTCTGGTGTTCTTTCATTTCCACTTTAGTGTTTTTCCTCTTAGTGTTTCTTGAAGGGTAGATGTAGTGATAACAACCTTCTTCAGCTTTTGTTATCTGGGAATATATTAATTCTATACTCATTTTTGAGAGCAGTTTTGTCAGATGTAGAATTCTTGGTCAATAGTTTTAAATTTTTTTCCAGCACTTTAATATATCACCCACTGTCGTTTGGCTTCCATGGTTTCTGATGAGTAACTGTCTGTAAATCTTATTGAGGATCCCTTGTACATGGCATTTTTCTTTCTGTCTTGCTTCTTTCAAGATTCTCTCTTTGTCTGAGTTTTGACAGTTTGATTACAGTGTGTCTCAGTGTTGATCTATTTGAATCTATCCTACTTGGAGTTCATTGAGCTCTTGGATGTGTAGATTCATGTCCTTTTTTAATTTGGGGAGTTGTTGCTCATTATTTCTTCAAGTAATCTTTCTGCTCTTTTCTCTCTCTCTTCCCTTTCTGGAACTCCTGTAAGTTGTATGTTGGTCCATTTGATAGTGTTCCATATCTCTCTTAGTCTCTGTTCACTATATTTTATTCTTTTTTGTTTCTGAGCCTGAGAATGGATAATTTCAATTGTCTTATCTTCAAATTTGCTGATTTGTCTTCTTCCTGCACGCATCTGCTGTTGAATCCCTTTAGTGAATTTTTTATTTCAATTACTGTACTTTCAGCCCCAGAATCTGTGATTTTTTTTAAAAAAAATAATGTCTATCTCTTCATTTATATTATCTTTTTTTCTATACATTGTTTTCCTGATTTAATTTAGTTCTTTGTCCACACTTTTCTTCAGCTCTTTTAACATATTTAAGTCAGTTTTTTTAAAAGTCTTTTTATAATATATCCAATGTCTGACTTCCTCAGGGATAGTTCTATCTTTATCCTATAAATGGACCATAGATTCTTGATTTTTTCCATGCTTTGTAATTTTTTTGTTGAAAACTGGACATTTTAATATTATAATGTGGTAACTCTGGAAATCAGTTTCCTCCCTTGCCCCAGGATTTTTTTTTTTTTTTTAACTGTTGAGGACTCTAATAATCAATTTATTCACTGGCTTTTACCAACTATTTTTTCAACAACTGTATGCCTTATATCATGTGAAGTAACTGAAATTTCTGTTCTGTAGCTTGTATTCAGCTAGTATTTTGGCATAAAATGAACAAAAATAAAAACAAAAATACAAAACCATTGCAGTCAAGTTGATTCTGACTCACAGCAACACTAAAGGACAAAGTAGAACTGCCCCATAGGGTTTTCAAGGAGCAGCTGGTGGATTTGAACCGCCAACCTTTTGGCTCTTAACCAAGCTTAGCTCTCAGCCAAGCTCTTAACCACTGTACCACCAGGGCTCCAGTGTTTTGACATACATTTCCTTAAATGCCAGGAGCTAAAACAAACAAACAAAAAAGCAAACAAAAAACCAAAAACAACACCTATCCTAGTCTTCGTAGATTGCATCTCTGCTGGGGCCCTCCTTCAATGCTTAGCCAGGCTTACACTCAGCCTAGTCATTAACCTTATTTGGTATCACAGGGTCTTCTCAGGTCTTTTCTCAGCTTGCATCTATTTCTGGCTATGTGTGGTTTTCTAAATTCTCTCATATACATATGTGCTTTTGAAAGTGCTAATTTTTCATAGAAACTCTCTTCTAGATCTTTCTTCTCAGGCTTTAGGTGCTGTTGTTGTGTTTTGTTTGTAAGTACATTTTTTAAATTAATATCTAAACTGTAATATATTGCCTTAAATATCTATGGATTGGAGCCTTCAGCTGATAACAAAAAGTCAGCAATTCGAATCCACTAGCTGCTCCTTAGAAACCCTATGGGGCGGTTCTACTCTGTCCTATAGGGTCACTATAAGTTGGAATCAACTCAACGGCAGTGGGTTTAGTGGGTATCTGTGGATTTTTTGTTCTCCTTACAATACTTTTGAGCAATACCCACTACTTTTCTAGTCTGGATGAGTTCCTAGTTAGGCAAAACAGAGATGGAAATCTTGTATCACTGCTTCAGGTAACCTCAGTTTAATTCCTTTAATAATATGTCATTATATTTTTATTTTTTGAGTTGTTTGCTTAGTGCTTGCTCTATGGCTTCAAATATGCATCTTATGAGATTTTACTTCAGATTTATATTAACTTAATTATACTTATATATGTAGGAACATAACTTCTATATAGCTTGATTATATATTCACCTTTCTTGGTGCTATTATTGTTATATATAAAATAATATGTTATAATATATATTGCAAACTGAACAATACACTTATTCCTCACTTATTAACTATCTCTTTATCTGACGTTTTGCACTTAATAACAATAGTAAAAAATCTACTGACTATTTTTCACATTAATGACATATGTCTGGCAGTGATGAATGCCAGGGTGTGAGGTGAGAGCAACACTGGCTGTGATGGTTAAGGTTATGTGTCAATTTGGCTGGCCATGATTTTCAGTAGTTTGGCAGTTATGCAATGATGTAATCTGCCAGTTATGTAATGATGCAATTTGACAGTTATGTAGTGATGTAATTTTGGCAGTTAGACGATGATGATACTTGACAGTTATGTAATCTGCCAGTTATGTAATGATGTAGTCATCCTCCATTTTTTGATCTTATGTGATCATCTTCCATTTTCACATAATGCCAGTTTTCACAGAACAACTTGGTCTTTATCACCTAACCATGCTGATAATTGAGGAGTGGGTGTTAATTATGTTAATTAAAGAAGTTTAGAGAATAGAAAGCAAGTATATATTTATAGAGTTTTTTATACTAAATTTCTTGAGTTTGGTACCTTTCCTAGTTTTCTTCATTTGTTCCTGTGAATTCAAGTTATGATATGATTCTATTTGCCTACTCCAATACAGCTTACTTCCACCATCTCCTTTGTGCTGTGATTGTCAAATATATTATATTTCAAAATTTAGCCCCAACAATCCAACTATACACTTATTTATGCAAATGTTTTTTAATTTCATTTCTTAAAAAGAATAAATGCGCTTTTATACCCTCTTTTATAAATTCATAATTACCTTTACCGATGTTTTTTGCTTTTTCATGTAGATATGTATTACCCTCCGAGTTTACTTGCTATCATAGTGGGGAAGTTTCTTTAGTAATTTAAAGAAAATGATTTTTAAGATTTTTCTAGCAACTAATTATCTCAGCTTTTACTTAACTGGGAATGCTTTTATTTCCCTTTTATTTTTTAAAGATATATTTGCTGGATATAACGTTCTTGTTTAACTTTTTTTTTTTCCTTTGTAAACTTTGAATATGTCATCCGCTGCCTCTGGTCTCCATTGTTTCTGATGAGAATTTAGTTGTGAGTTTTGTTGTGAATCTCTTTTACATAGTGAGTCATTTTTCTCTTGTTGCTTTCAGTATTTTCTCTTTCTCTTTGTGCTTCAAAATTTTTACCATGATATATCTGGGTGTAGATCTCTGAGTTTTTCTTACTCAGAGTTCATTGAGTTTCTTGAATGTGTAGATTAATATTTCTCAGTATATTTGGGAAGTTATATGTTATATTTCTTTAATGTCTACTTATTCCATTTAAGAAGTCTTTGGACTGTAACTTAAGATTCTATGTACTATCCATCCCACCTACCTGCGCTACATTACATAATAATAATAATTGATTTCTGAGACAAAAATCCGCATCTGCGATTTTAATATGAAGCATGCCATCTACAAAGGTCTTCCTGATAACAGACTATGATCTGCTAATATATTTTTCAAAATACGTGTATTACCTAATAATTTTCACTAAGGATTAATCAATTGAACAAGAGGGTTTCCTGCCACTCAACAATACTTCTTTTACATTGATTAGTGCAAAAATTACAAGGATATTGAAAAAGAATATATACATTGGGGCAATTAACAATCACAGTTCACGATGCTGTTTGATGTGTTTCTGTTCTCTTTTCTTGAGTTTTCTAGACCTAAACTTACTATTCTAAACTTATAAGAACAAGAACAACTCTAAAAGTAAGTGTATATTATGTATACAAACATACTCTTAGCACGTGGAAAATCAAACACCTCAAAACATTTCAGTAACTACCACAAACAAAGCTGATTACTTTATTGAATATTTGGCATGAGGGGAAAAATCAGGAAGACTGATTCAAAACACTAAACTTTTTATTAAGAATTACATTTACTCATGTGCATTTTTCTCCTATGAAGTTTGATATGGTGTGAATTTATAAACCAGGCCATATTTTGCTAAAGAAATCCCACAGCTGTGGTACATGATGACTGAGGCAAAAATAATACATAACTGGCAATGGCAACAAAAACTGATTTTTTTTCAAAGCATCTGATAGCTAATGTGTAAACGACTCCCTTAATATCGTTTGCTTGTCAGCGTGATGCAACTTTACTATTTCAGGAATATGGCAGTTGATAAAAGTGATATTCCCACTTATTTATATCATAATATCCGATGGCAGGAAAAACTGAAAAATGATTAATATCAATAAACTAGTATTTAAAAGACAATGAGCTTTATATACTAAGATTCCAATTTAGAGCAGAGATACACTAGTGGATATTAGAAATAGAAATTAGAAAATATCTTTGCTTCCTGAACATAATTAAATTTTTAATAAAGTGCCTGAAGTTAGAGTATTATCTATCTACCTAGTAGATACTGTATTAAACCATTTTCCCACTGACTTTTTATTAACACTTTAGGCTTGCACAACTGTCTAGCACTGAGGTTACATTTCTCTATGATCATTGTATAATATTTTAAGACTGCACACAATTTGTCTTGGTGAGCGAGCGTAGGAAAGATGGATATAATGATAGATATATCCTTGAATGACAGATGGGACCAAAAAAATCTTGGTAATTCACTTGTCATAAAAATGAAGTTATTATTATAGGCAATGTCAAAGAAAGTTTATTGACTGTCCAAATTATTTTGCGGATAAAATTCATTTAGAAATGATTTCTCAATTAGAATGAAGGTGAAAACAGTGCAGCAAGATATTAACTTGATATTTAACTCTTGTTTTGCATTAAGCCAATGAAACTGATTTGGTCTAGTCCAAATTAGTCTTTATAAGTCATTTATTAGTGAGATTTATTAATCTAAATTTATGGAAATACGTTTTGGACAGTTTGTGCAAGCACTTGACTACTAGTCAAAAGCTTGGCTGTTCAAACCCAGCCAAGGTGCCTCAGAAGATAGGCCGGGTGATCTGCTTCTGAAAAGTCACAGCCTTGAAAGTCATATGGAGCAGTTCTACTCTGCATATATGGGATTGCCATGAGTTCAAACCGACTCAACGTGACTAACAACAGATCACATGAACGCAGATTTCCAATACATTTAGAGAACACTCTCTCCTGAAAGTGGTGCTTAAGAAAGGCAAATAAAATTCACTTCTGGGATCAAAGAAATAATAATTCTTTAAGGTCACTAAAATATGTAACAATAACTGTTTATGTAACACAATCGTGAGAAACTGGCTACACATTTAAGAGTCCATGAGAGAGGGAAATAAACAGTAGTTTCAAACATAAAATCAAAAGTCATGAGAGCAAACATTCTAAATTGTAAATATATACATGTCATCAAACTGCTCTTCCTATGGGCAACTCTATGGAGGATGCTCCAGTAAATAAGCCAGTACTTTTTGAACAGAAATTAATGATTCAAGCAACAAAGATAAGACCAATTACTAAATAATTAATGTAAAATCAAGGTGAACAATCACACATTAACAAGAATTTTTCAATGGGTCAATTAATATAATTCAAATAAAATGCATTCCAAAGAAAAGGAAAACTTCAGTGAAATTTTAGTAGAATTATTAAAGGTCTTTAAAAGGGATTGGCTCCCCTAAGGAATGATACCTGTCAAAACCGACAAGAAGTGTTTCTTGTAGTGGCTACTGGAAGGCTTTCAACCCCCACCGCCTTTGGGGACCATGACAAGAAAGTTGTAGTCAAACTCATGTGCAATGTATTAGCCAGCAAGTGATTTTAGTACTTTAAAAAAGAAAAACAACATACACACAATTCTAGCTTAAGTAAAATGTATCTTGTCCCTGTTTCCAAGCAGCAAAAAAAAAAAAAATGTACCCTGGTTAAAGACAAAAGTATGCAAAAATGAACTAGATGATAGGCAGTCTTGGGAGCTAGTGCCAGGTAAATAAGCCAAGTAGCTTATATATGTATTAAATCACAGTGTCAAAACAGTTACTCTTCCAAATGATAAATTCTCACAACATGGTGGGCTGACTGTAACAGAAACTCAGAAGGTCGGTTGTATTTAAATGTGTTCAGTGACTGGAATGAAAACAACCACTGGGTATGGAATTATTTGGCTTTAATAGAAGACGATTTTGTGTAGATGAAGCATTCTTAAAGAAGATGCAAAATTGTACTAAATATTTATTTTCCTGGAAAAGTCTTTTTTCTTTTTAAGTCATTATTTACCTTCTCTTCACCTACTCAGCTGCTTAGTTAGCAATATTATTCAGTGTCTTGACTTAATAGAAAACTCTGTAAAAATGTTTGTTAGATATCAGACTGAATTAAATGGAGTATACATATTTAATTGATACGTGAAAATCTCCATAGTATGTACTATTGTTTGGTGGTGAGACAGTGTTCAGAATGTTGAGAATATGGTCTTTGCCCTAATGAAAATATTTATAGGTTAGCTGTGGTCACAGGCATATTTACTTGTATTTAGGTTGCGATTTTTTCTGATACGTGAATGGCTTGGTCCAAATTATAAAAATGATGACGATCAAAAGCAACCACAACACCAGGCTTTTACTTGATTTTATTTTTTAGGTATTAATTGCACACCGTGTTCTATGACCAAATTTTAAATGAGATATCATTTTTTGTTTTCTTATTTGTAACACAACTGTCAGATAATGTGCATTTTGACATATCTGTGGAAATCAAATCTTTCACATTTCTTAGTCAATGGACAGGAACGAAGTCTCTACAGCCACAAGTATCTACAAGATCAAGGAAGATTCAGTCAGTGTGATAGGTCTTCAGCGTACTTTAAGTTAGTGTCAGGTTTTCACTATGGTTCAGAACATAGAATAAAAGCAGGCTTTTCCGCCAAGAAAAAGACATGGGGCTCAAGTCTCTTAGGCCACCACCCCTCTCTCTGTCCCTCTTTTCTCCTCCTCACACACATAGAAAAGAAATGTAGAGACTTCTGGTGTTAATATGATGAATTCTTTTCAGCGCCATTTTATTTAAAAATGATGAAATGGTTTGCAGGAGCCACCTTTTACCTGCTCAAGAGAGTCGATCGTTAACATCTGAGGAATCTTAGAGCCACTTGATGTCTTCGTGGTAGCATGAGATCAGACATCGGGAGCATATAACACAGAAGTCGCCAAGTGCTGCAGAGCATGAGTCCCTCCACCTCAGCTAGTTAGTCAACATCTGCAAGAACATCACCGGTCACTGGTCACTGTAGATCATGCTTTCTTCTTATAAACTCTCTTGACTTCTATGAAAGACTTTTTTCCTAGCTAGAATTTTTCCTCTCACATTGCTCCTTTGTGGTTGCTTATAAGTTCTTACTGCTCCACGCTCCTTACATGCGTGCTTCCCCAGGGTTTTATCCTAGGTCTTTTCTATTCTCTCTCTACGCTCTCTCCATGTGTGGACGTCTCCACCCTGCTGTCTTCAACTAGCCTCAAATGCTTTCCTGATCACTGTTGTTGTTGTTAGGTGTTATCAGGTCGATTCTGACTCATAATGACCCCATGTACTACAGAATGAAACTCTGCCAGGTCCTGTGCCATCCGCACAATCGTGGCTATGTTTGAGCCCGTTGTTGCAGCTACTGTGTCAATTCATCTCCTTGAGAGTCTTTCTCTTTTTCACTAGTCTTCTGCTTTACAAGCATAATGTCATTCTCTAGGGACTGCTGCCTCCTGATAACATGTTCAAAGTACATAAGACAAAGTCTCGCCATCCTCCTTTCTAAGCAGTATTCTGGCTGTACTTCTTCCAAGACAGACTTGTTTGTTCTTCTGTCAGTCCATGGCATCGTCAATATTCTTCGGCAACACCATAATTCAAACGCATCAATTCTTCGGTGTTCCTTATGCATTGTGTAGCTTTCCCATGCATATGAGGTGATTGAAAATACCGTGGCTTGGATCAGGTACACCTTAGTCCTCAAAGTGACTTGTTTGCTTTTTAACACTTTAAAGAGGTCTTTTGCAGCAGATTTGCCCAGTGCAATGCGTTTTTTTGATTTCTTGACTGTTGCTTCCATGGGTGTTGACTGCGAATCCAAGTAAAATGAAATCATTGACAACGTCAATATTGTCTCCGTTTATCATGATGTTGCTTGATGGTCCAGTTGTGAGGATTTTTGTTTTCTTTATGTTGAGGTGTAATCCAAACTGAAGGCAGTAGGCTTTGATCTTCATCAGTAAGTGCTTCAAGTCCTCTTTGCTTTTAGCAAGCAAGGTTGTGTCATCTGCATAATGCAGGTTGTTAATGAGTCTTCCTGAAATCTTGATGTCACATTCTTCTTCATATAGTCTGGTCACTAGTCACTGTAGATCACGCTTTTCAGATTATTTGCTCAATATACAGATTGAATAAGTATGATGAAAGAATACAACCTGATACACACCTTTTCTGACTTTAAACCATGCAGCATTCTATTGCTCTGCTCTGATGACTGCCTCTGGATCTATGTACAGGTTCCACATGAGCACCATTAAGTGTTCTGGAATTCCCATACTTCATAGCTCTATCCATCATTTGTTATGATTCACACAGTCGAATGCCTTTGCATAGTCAATAAAACACAGGTAAACATCTTTCTGGTTTTCTCTGCTTTTAGCCAAGATCCATCCACATCAGCAATGATATCCCTCATTCCATGTCCTCTTCTGAATCCAGCTTGAATTTCTGGGAGTTCCCTGTGGATGTACTTCTGCAACCATTTTTGAATTATCTTCAGCAAAATTTTACTTGCATGTGATATATTAATGATACTGTTTGACAATTTCTACATTCGATTGAATCACCTTGCTTTGGAATAGGCATGTATATGGATCTCTTCCAGTCAGTTGGCCAGGTAGCTGTCTTCCAAAATTCTTGGCATGGACAAGTGAGTGCTTCCAGCGCTGCATCTGTTTGTTGAAATATCTCAATTGGTATTCTGTCCGAGCACTGAAACTACTTATTCAGTTGCTTTCTGAGCAACCCCATCTGTAAGTTCCATCCATGCCCATTGCCATCCAGTCGATTTCAACTCATATCCACCCTATAAGACTGAGTATAATTGCCCATGGACCCTGGTGGCACAGTGGTTAAGAGCTCTGCTGCTAACCAAAAAGGTCAGCAGTTCGAATTCACTAGCCGCACCTTGGAAACCCTATGGGACTGTTCTACTCTGTCCTATGGGGTTTCCAAGGCGGTAATCTTTACGGAAGCAGACTGCTACATCTTTCTTCTGTGGAGTGGCTGGTGTGTTCCAGCAGCCGATATTTCAGTTAGCAGCCGAGCACTTAACCACTGTGCCACCAGAGCTTGTATATGTTCCATAGGCACCTCAATTTCAGCAAGTACAAAGTAGAACTCTTCCCCTAACATCTGTTTACCTTCCTGCATTACTGATCATAATGCTTCCTTGTTTTCAGTTCTCTCTTGGCTCATGGAAGTATAACGTATAACTCCTTTGCTGCTACACCTGGCCTTGCATGGAGTTATCTCTCCGTATGTCTTCATCACTCATAGCATGTCTTATCCTTCATCATTTATATGCCTTCTTCGTAAACCCTAGCTATCCTAAGCTACTCAAAATCCCTCACGTATGTCTATCACAGGGCTAGAGATCTGTGATAGGTTCTTCTTAAACAAAAAGAAGATACACTGGAAGATGTTCATCATCATACCAAGCTGTGATATGTTTTCAAAGGGGAGCTTTGAAACCTGTGTCCCTGGAGCAATGAATGAATAACAATTACTGTATTCTCCTAGGAGCTAAAGGTTTTGATGCCTTTCTTTAGAGAAGTCCCTTTTTTCAGGTAAGTTAATTAGGTTTTCTTTGGGGGAGGGAATGTTTATTCTGCCTACCACAAGTTCCAAAACTAATATTGGGTGGACGTCAAAGGTACTACACCTTAAACTCCAACACATTCCTTCTTGTTATTACCAAGGAAATGGTTGGGGAATTTCCACAAAGCCTGTAACATGTCTCCCCCTTTTGTTGCTCCTGCCTCTGATAGCTTCACAATTTGGCTCTCTACCCTCATCCTGCATCCTTAGACTAAGGCTCTCCCACTTACACAACCGCACTGTCAGTGGCTCACACACCATCTGCTTAGATCGCTTGCTCCCCAGATATCATCTCTACGTATCATACCTTACCCAGGTTTCCTGAGATTGGTCAGCTTGGGCCCAGTTGTCCAAACTTCTAAGAAAATACTGACAGACTGATTTTAATCAACTTCTGATCATTCTGTGTCCTCTATTCTCTGTGACATTTTAAACCCCTCTCTCTCCCTTCACTCTGTTTCTCTTTCTTTCATTCTTTCATCTTGTTTGTTCTTTTTTTTTAAGAATTAGAAAATACAAAATTAGCTGGAATCAGGCAAAATTTACAAATAGATATATTTATCCCTAACAGTATGATAAAGGAGAGTCTGGGTGGTGCAAAAGGTTAAGTTCTCGACTACTAGTGGAAAAGTTGGCAGTCTGAACCCACGCAGTGGCACCTCAGAAGCCAGGCCTGGTGATCTGTTTCCAAAAGTTTCCAGCTTTGAAAACCCTAGGGAGCACAGTTACGCTCTGCACATTTGGGGTCTCCATGAGTCGGAACCGACTCGATGGCTGCTTCCAACAGTGTGATAACTGAGGCAAGGCTCTAGAATAGAAGATAAAACCAGTTTTATTACTGCCAAAGTCATATTTTGATATAATTGACCTCTACATAATTTGTGGCATTAGAAAATATATACCTTTGTCTATAATGAAACTGAATAGTTTTCAACCAAAGAGCTTTACAATTGAGTTAAATAAAATGTTGTCTTTCTCTGACCTTTTTTTTTAAAGGTTTTACATCTGTCCTTCCCTTATACCTTGTGGCCATGGAATTTTCTACACTCTAATGGAAACCCTGGTGGTGTACTGGTTAAGAGCTATGGCTGCTAACCAAAAGGTCAGTGGTTCAAATCCACCAGGTGCTCCTCGGAAGCTTTATGGGGCAGTTCCACTCTGTCCTATAGGGTTCCTATGAGTCAGAATTGACTCGATGGTGGTGGGTTAATGAACAGTGATTGTGTTTTTCTGTTATTTGTGTTTTTTATCATCCTATACTGCGAAAGCTGGACAATGAATAAGGAAGATCAAATAAGAATTGACTCCTCTGAATTACGATGTTGGTGAAGGATACTGAATATATCACGGACTGCCAAAAGAACAAATAAATCTCTCTTGGGAGAAGCATAGCCAAAATCCTCCTTAGAAGCAAGGATGACGAGACTACATCTCACATACTTTGGACATGTTATCAAGGGAGATCTGCCCCTGGAGAAGGACATCATGCTTGGTAAAGTAGAAGGTGAGCAAAAAAGAGGAAGACCCTCAATGAGATGGATTGACACAGTGGCTGCAACAATGAGCTCAAGCATAACAACTATTGTGAGGATGGTGCAGGACTGGGCGGTGTTTCATTCTGTTGTACACAGGGTCGCTCGCTATGAGTTGGAACTGACTCCACGGCATGTAACAACAACAACAACATACTGTAAATGGAGCCCTGGTGGTGCAGTGGTTAAGAGCTCTTCTGCTAACCAAAAAGGTTGGCAGTTCAAATCCACCAGGCGTTCCTTGGAAACCCAATGAGGCAGTTCTACTCTGTCCTATAGGGTTGCTATGAGTCAGAATCAAATCCATGGCAAGGGGTTTGTTTTTGTTTTTAGTATACTGTAAATAAATTATGACCAAGAATTTTTTTTATATGATACATTCCCAGTATTTAACATTCTGTGTTGCAAATAAAGGTAACTGTGATTGACTTATATCAAAACTTATCATACTAAATCTTATTTTGATATATTTGGATACAATCAAATTCAGGAGCAACTGATACTTGTTATACACAAGTATCGCCAAAACAACCTACTGTTTCTATATAATCACACAATTTCAGTATATTCCTTATTTAGTAAAATTCATTTGTGCTGATATCCTTATAGATATTATTATATAATGAATTTTATAATTGTTCTAAAGATAGGGAACCAATGATTATATATACAATTATTTTCTATTACCTAACATTACGTATTCACTGTAGAAAAAACTGAAAGTACATAAGTGGATACAAAGGCAACTGGAACCCTACTACCCTGAGATATCAAACACAAATACTTTTATAACTTCCAGGCTCATTTCTGTGCATCCTGTTATTTTTCACAAAATAACAATACAAAATATACTGCAACATGATTTTAAAAGCAAAGTCTCAAATATTATCCCATATGATTAAATGTTCTTTATAAAAGGTTTTCTGTGCCTACATAGAATACAATAACATGATCTGATCCTTTAAAAATCCTCAGAGTATGAACAAAACACTTGTAATTTTTATGAACATATTTTTCATTATTTCTTGCCTTTGAAATGAAACAAATGCATTTTCTATTTTTTTTTTTTTTTAGTATTTTATTGTACTTCAGGTGAAGGCTTACAGAACAGATAGTTTCTCATGTAACAGTAACACACATGCTGTTTTATGACATTGGT
>NW_004444025.1:5794316-5833835 GCF_000243295.1 Trichechus manatus latirostris
CATTTGATGTTCTAGGGTTTCAGGATTGTTGATTCTCTGTTTGGCTTAGTTTTTCGGATCTTTGTTGTGGAGGGACGGCGTGGTGCTTCTGCCTAGACCGCCATCTTGCCGGAGTCCTCCTGCATTTTCTATTTTATGTCCTGTTAGTAACAATCTGAGTTGGAAAACATCTCCATTTTCTCGAAGTTTCCCAATTATTCAGTTGTGTATGTGTATATATATGTCATTCAAGCAGGTATGTTGTTGTTAGGTGCCATCCAGTTGGTCCTGACTCAGAGTGACCTTACGTACAACAGAACAAAGCACTGCCCAGTCCTGTGCCATCCTCCCAATCATTGTTATGCTTCGGCTCATTGTTGCAGCCACTGTGTCAATCCATCTTGTAGAGTGTCTTTCTCTTTTTTATTGACTCTGCTTTACCAAGCATGATGTCCTTCTCCAAGGGCTGGTCCCTCCTGATAACATGTCCAAAGTATGTGAGATGAAGTCTCCCCATCCTTGGTTCTGAGTAGCATTCTGGCTGCACTTCTTCCAAGACAGACTTGTTTGTTCTTCTGGCAGTCCATGGTGTATTCAGTATTCTTCACCAACACCATAATTCACATGCATCAATTCTTCTTCGGTTTTCCTTATTTATTGTGCAGCTTTACTATATGAAGCAAATGAAAATACCATGGCTTGGGTCAGGCACACCTTAGTCCTGAAAGGGACACCTTTGCTTTTTAACACTTTAAAGAGGTTTTTGCAACAGATTTGCTCAGAGTAATTTGTCATTTGATTTCTTCTGCTGCTTCCATGGGTGTTGATTATGGATCCAAGTAAAATGAAATCCTTGACAGCTCATTTTGAGTCATACCACATCAGCAAATGACTGTCCCAAAAGCTTGACTCCATCCACATCATTAAGGTCTACTCTAATTTGAGGATGCAGTGTTTCCCAATTGTATTTTGAATGCTTTTCAAACTGAAGGGCTCATCTTCCAGCACTATAATATCAGACAATCTTCTTCTGTTATTATAATGTTTTCAAGGGTCAATTTTTTCAGAAGTAGACTGCCAAGTCCTTCTTCCTAGTCTGTCTTAGTCTGGAAGCTCTTCTGAAACCTGTCCACCGTGGGTGATCCTGCTGGTGTTTGAAATACCAGTGGCAGAGCTTCCAGCATCACAGCAACAAGCAAGCCACCACAGTATGACAAACTGACAGAAACCAAACCAAACCAAACCCATTGCTATTGAGTCGATTCCGACTCATGTGTCCCTGGAGGACAGAGTAGAACTGCCCCATAGGGTTTCCAAGGAGTGCCTGGTAGATTTGAACTGCCAACCTTTTGGTTAACAACCAAACTCTTAACCACTATGCCACCAGGGTTTCCGTCTAAACTTTGACACATTCAAACATTGTGAATAAGTGGCATACAATTGCAGCTTCCAACTTACCACTAGGCATTCTTTCAGTAGCAGCTTAAAATCTGGGTTCAGTCCTCACCACACTTAACTAACAAATAGTATCACATTGCCTATCTCATCCTAACAAACCACCTTTAGGATGGAAGTATTTTGCAGTTGTGTACGTATTCCTGACTTTTGCCAGTAGCAGACAATACCATTACACCATTCAGTAGTTAGAGAAGGGATAAGGAGAAATGAAATGCATATTTTATGCAGGCAAATAAGTTAGCTTTTCAGCTCTTTTAATCAAGTATTTATCAATGTAGACACTATGTTGAATATAATGATACTTATGCCACAACTTTCACATTAAAAAAAAAAAAACACATTCTGAAATAGTTTTTTCAGTCATAAAACCAATAAATTCATCTCGGTCTTTCTTCTCATTGATGCCTACATTATTTGACCTGGGTTGACCTCTGGTCAATCTTCTTTGCTTTTATTTGTTTCTTTTCTTTTCCACAACACTCTACCCTTCTGGTTTGCCTGCTGTGACTGACAACTTCTTTATTCCATAAATGCTTGCTTCTTTTCATGCCACAAAAGCAATTGTTTAATCTCTACTTTTTCACTTTCTCACTGAATTTGTCTATCCCCATTAATAAAGCCCCCTCTATATAAATAAATCTCGAATTCAGCTTTCTAACCTTAACCTTTATTCTAGTTTCTCATCTTTTTAATTGCTTATTCCACAGTGTATTTTGTATATCTCTCTATCACATATAATTAGGGTTTCCATATCATTTATCATTCAAGCAATGACATTTTTTGTCATAAAAATGTTTTTAATTAAGCCTTTTTAATAATTATACTTGGTCAACAGATGTAAACCAGGACTTACCCAAGGAAACTGGACATATGGTCATCCTACCTAACATTCATCATTGTCCCCACCCACCCAGCCTGCCTTCTGAGTTCTACACTGTTGTTAATTGCATCACAATACTCCTGATATTTAATTCACTATGTACAATTATTTGTCTTTTGCAAGACAAACAGCTTTTCTTCTCCCAAATGCATTGTCTGCATACCATTAGGGCCTCATTACCTGAAATACAGAATATTATAATAGCCTTCCACCTGGCTTTACAGCCTCTAGTCGTTCCCTGCCTCCAAGGGTCATGCATACACAGCTATATTGGTATTTTCTTTTTTTTTTTAGATTGCTGTAGAGGAGAAGGTAAGATAAAACACTTTAAAAAATTTCTTATTGCCTACAGATTAAATTTCAAGTTCTCTCACCTTTGGCATTTAATGATACATGACACCCCAACCCATACGCACCATTTTGGCCGTGCTTTTTATAACATTTATTTTTACTATCTTTCCCTCCAGTCTATGTTTCTGGTCCTACTGCTTTTTGTTTTTTTTTTTTAACTGTAATTTAGTTGAAGGTTTACAGAGAGGATTCATTTCTCATTAAAAAATTAATACTCATATTGTTTTCTGACATTGGCTGCCAACCCCAAGACATGTCAACACTCCCCTTCTCAACTTTGAGTTCCCCATTACCAGCTTTCCTGGCCCCTCGTGCCTCCTTGTCCTTGACCCTGGCCTGGTGTGTCCATTTAATCTCGTTTTGTTTTATGAGCCTGTCTAATCTTTGGCTGAAGTGTGAACCTCAGAAGTGACTTCAGTACTGAGTTAAAAGAGTGTCTGGGGGCCGTACTCTAGGAGTTTCTGTGGTCTCTGTCAGACCAGTAGGTCTGGTTTTTTTTTTGTGAGTTAGAATTTTGTTCTACATTTTTCTCCAGCTCTGTCCAGGACCCTCTATTGTGATCCTGTCAGAGCAGTCAGTGGTGGTAGCTGGGCACCATCTAGTTGTACTGGACTCAGTCTGGCAGAGCCCGTGGTAGTTGTGGTCCATTAATCCTCTGGGCTCTGGTCCTACTGTTGCCATGCAAACACAGTTTGGACTTCTGTGATTTCATAATTTTGTTTATGTCCCCTCAAATTCCTCATGAAATAGTCTCTCATAATTTCAAGTGGAAGTTATCCTCTCTTCTCAGAATTTCTGTAGCATATGTGGCACATAACATGTCACATCACAAATTGCTTTTTACTGATTTTGTTAATTTCTTATTACCTGAAGCACCTGGAATTAGTAATAATCAGCAATATAATTCTTCATTTTATATATTTTATCTAGTGGTCGTTGAATGATCATGCAGATAATAAACATCATTAGAAAACAAAATGACCAAAAAAAAAAAATTCTGTTTAATTAAATAGGAGAGAAGTATGTCAAATCAATATTTTGCAAAAGGTATTTTGTATTCTTTTATATTGCTTGCTTTCTTTTTAGTAGGGTGTGTGTCAGAATGGTGCCCTATACAAACCCCAGGATGACAATCAGAGCTGTACACCAAAAACGCTCTCTCTAATATTGTGAGTGTACGATAAATATTTATGTTTTATTTAGGAAGAAAATATGGATTTCTATGAACTAAGGAAAGAAATCACATATTCTGTCAAAAAAGAATATTTAACAATAACAAAAACAAAAAAATTCCAAATAAAGATAAACGTATTTTGTCGTAACTATTTCTAATCATTCTGTGCTTTAGTTTTGATGTGATGTGTTTTGTCAGCAAAGAATCCATTACGAGACAGTAGCAACTAAACTAAGAGCTTCAAGTCTAATTTTAGAGCTAAAACTTAATTTGCCTATTAGTTCATGTATAGACGAGTGGACATGTTGTACAAAAAAATCAATGGCGCGTTTGGAAACTGCATTTCAAATGGAAAAAAGAAGGTCATAACCTGGAAGGCAAGATTTATTTTAACAAAGACTTAGTCTTAAGGTTAACTTTCAGTTTTCCTGTTGGTTTAATGAATAAGAATCTTTAAATGGTAGTATGAATACTGTTTCTTGGTAGGGATATTACCTCTGATTTCATATGCTCCCATGAACAAGTAAATCATGAAATTTAATGCTTCGGTTAATACACATTATAACAGCTACACATTATTCTAAAGATATAATTATTTTTCCCAAAAAGAATTTGCTAAAATACAATTATCACCGTCTCTTAGAAAGTCAGTCGGTATTAGTTAAAGATAATTTCTGTACTTTTATTTGGTGATACTTTTAAGCAAGTGTGAATATGATGTCTTCAATCTTATTTCTCATAACACTTTCAGACAGCCCACAAGTGGTAGAGTTATAGAATGATTAGAAAAGATGTAAGATCAATAATTATTTTAATTCATCTTTATTCACGGACATCACTTCCTACTATCAGAATAAGATTTTTTTAAAAAGCTATTTTTTTTCTTTCTTACATAAATGTCAAAATGAAAAGAACAAAGCTGGCATATCCTATAATAAGGAATGAATATGATCTGATGCTTTAACTCTGATAGACTGTTGTCGGTAACGATAATTATTCCACTTTTGTAGAGTGCTGTGTAGTTGTGGCTGTCTGAAATTACTTTACTTGCTCTCTAGAATTTTGAGCACTACTTTTGCCAGGCCATGTTATGTGACCAATCATTCTGGTTTTCCAGAGACTGAGGGATTTCCCAGGACACAAGATTTTTAGGACTAAAACCAGGACACTCCCTGAGCAAAGTAGGATAGTTGGTTTCAAGGAAGCTACATTTCGTTCAAGGACTAGAAAATTAAACCAGCACAAAAGAAAAGAAAAGACTGGAAAGTAATCACATAGGGAGGTCTTTCTGAATATTCCCAGGTGGAATTATTTATAATACGCAGCAATAAGAGCCTATTTCTGCTCTTTATAGGCTGCATTTCACCACAGCATTGCCTTGCACTGGAATCTGAGCTTCTGGGGCCCAGTGAGAGGTTCTTTCATGTTGGAGACTTGAAAGCATCTAGCCCAGTGCTTTACAGTCACTGTTCAACAGCACTGTTTGGATTAAACTGCAGTAGATTTGAAGAAAATTATTTGTGAAGGAGTTTATTCATTAATAACATGAGCACATGGGTCACCATAAGTCGGAATCAACTCTACAACTGTTTTTTGATTACTTTAGAGCCACACCATCTGGGTTCAAATCATAGCTCTGTGAGTTATTGGCCTTGAGTAAGTGCTTTGTAAGTGTTTTTATTATTAAAGATTAAAGTGCTTGCTTCATGGATAAGAGCCAGCAAGAATAAGGGGATCAGCTTTTCCTTTCTATATATATATAAAAAAAAAAAAGTTTTCCCAAAACTACATAAATAAGTGAAAAATGGCACTTCAAAGCATTTTTTTAAAATAATGTAGGGTATGTTAAAAGCTATAGTTTTCCCAACCTAGGCTTACTTAATTCATGTATCTTTCTTAGATAATGTCAATGTGTAGTGTTTTTCTAATGTAGAGAGAAATGGACTAAGACCAGCAACACAGTGATTAAAACCAGTCATGTGATGGGCATGCAGAAGTCTAATTAAGTAAAACAAATAAAAACCATTAACCTAGATATGAAAGTCATTCAATCTGTTTAATGATTCCTTGAGATCACCCATCTTTATCAGGTATATAGTCACTAATGAAAACAATTTATTCAACAGGTTTATGTCCCACTAAACTTGACATGACATGTCATAAATTTAAGAAGTGATGCCTAAGAAGGTCTCCTCATTTGGAAGCATCAGCTCAATTAGGAGGTGACACAAGGCAGTAGAACCCAAAGAGTGACTGGTGATATTAAACATACCATACAAAGATGTGAAAGGGTTGTACTCTGATTCAGAAGAGAGACACCCTGTTGAAATGTCTTTATCTTTACTTTTAAAAAATACAGAGTTTGCAAGCATATGATGATATTCCAAAATTCTTTGGATGTCTGGGTTTTTTTTCCCCTATGTCCACAGCTATGAAAGCACTGGAGAAGCTAAAACACTACCCTACAATACTGTTACCGTTGAGTCCATTCTGGCTCAGAGCGACCCATAGGACAGAGTAGAACGGCTCCATAGGGTTTCCAAGGAGCGGCCCGTGGATCGAGCTGTCAGCCTTTTGGTTAGCAGCCGAGTTCTTAACCATTACCTAAATCGTTGAGTCTGATCCACTTTTGCCATGTGTGTGTATAGGCCCTAGTGGACTACTATAATAAAGCCTAAATAACTTGAGTGTCTGAAATAGAGATTACGAATTTGGTTTATATTTAGTATATTGAAAATAATTGCTCTGCCATTGCTAGATGAAAGACACTGGAGGCCGGTATTCAGTCTTTTTTTGTGTTCTTTATATCTCAGACTAAAAAAGTTAGTTCTCCTGGCATCAGCCTTTATTTAATTTTTATCTTGCTGTTGCACAACACACTGCTGAACTATTAATCTCTAAACGTACTGAGAACATGTTCTATTTGTGCCTGACTAGAAGAGTGCTAGAAACTGCAGTATAAAAATGAAATGCCGCAACAGACTTGCGCTAATTCTTACAAACAAATATTCATCTCAGCTTACTATCCAGGTGCCAAGTTTTAGGACATTACATTTTGAGCTAATGATATAGAAATGCTCAAAAACCAGTGTTTTGAAGGCAAGCACAAAGACTTTAAGCCGTAGTACGATGATGCATGCATTATAATCAAGAAACAATTCTTGATACGCATTTTCATTGAGATCCTTTTCTATTATATGGTTCCCTCAGGAGGAGACGAAAAGATGTTTCTCGCAGAGAAAATGCCATGGCTAGCGCAGTGATGTGTTTTCCATGATTTGTAATTGTTAATCTGATTCAGGTGCCCGCCTTAGATGAATTTGTGAAATAAAACTAGCTTTCTATAACAAATGGTTGGAACACACTTTTCCAGTCAGTATGTGTCAATGGAAGGTTATGATGAATTTAAAAACTAAAGACTATTTTATGAAAAGGAAATTATTCACTATATTTATATTTTATTATTTCATATAAAAATTAAATAATCTCTAATTCTGTAGACTTTTTACTATGTGTGTCACTCCGAAAATATGACTTTTACATGAATTATTTATTTTTTTCTGACTTGGTCATAATCATTTTATATTTTACTGTTAGTTTTGAAGACCTTGACCCCAGAGTTTATCCCTTTATACTTCTCCACAATAAGCTGATATGAATTGAAAAATCTGCCTAGTTTATTTTTGAGATTTTAATTTCTGAATATGTTTAATATAAATAGAAATCGCACTCCCACTGGAAAGTAATTTACATGAATGCAACAACTTTGCTTTACCTCTTGCTCTATTCTTAATGCCTGAAACAGATCTGTAACATCATAAACCTTTAAATAACTATAGAATGATCGAATTAATCCCTATTTATCAAGTTTAACTATGTTGAGGCAAATAACACACATCATAGCATATTTCTATTCATTTTGTTCTACCGTATTCCTCATAGACTATTTCATAGTGTTTATGATGCTCAAACAATAGACTCCCTTTCTTCTCTCCAACTCCCTGGCAATGAGTTACCATCAGCTTTCATATAGAAAATGCTGTTGTTGTTACGTGCTATTGAGTCAGTTTCAATCCCTAGTGACCCTAAGTATAACAGAATGGAGCACTGCCCGATCCTGCGCCATCCTCACAAAATTGTTGCTATGCTTGAGCCCACCGTTGCAGCCACTGTGTTAATCCATCTTGTTGAGGGTCTTCCTCTCTTTCACTGACCTTCTGCTTTCCCAAGCATGGTGTTCTTCTCCAGGGATGGTCCCTCCCGATAACACGTCCAAAGTATACGAGAGGAGATCTTGTCATCCTCACTTCTAAGGAGCATTCTGGCTGTACTTCTCCCAAGAAAGATTTGTTCATTCTTTTGGCCGTACATGGTAGAGTCATTACTCTTCACCAACGCAGTAATTGAAAGATGTGAATTCTCCTTTGGTCTTCCTTATTCATTGTTCAGCTTTTGCATGCATATGAGGCAGTTGAAAATAATCTGGCTTAGGTCAGGCACACCTTAGTTCTCAAAGTGACATCTTTGTTTTTTTAGCACTTTAAAGAGGTCTTTTGCAGCAAACTTGCCTAATGCAATATGTCATTTGACTTCTTGACTGCTGCTTCCATGGGCATTGATTGTGGATCCAAGTAAAATGAAACCCTTGACAACGTCAATATTTTCTCCATTTATCATGATGTTGCTTACTGGTCCAGTTGTGAGGATTTTTGTTTTCCTTATGTTGAGGTGTAGCCCATACTGAAAGCTGTATTCTTTGATCTTCATCAGTAAATGCTTCAAGTGCTTTTCCCTTTCAGCAAGCAAGGATGTGTTATTTGCATATCGTAGGTTGTAATGAGTATTCCTCCAATCCTGATGCCATGTTCTTTTTCATAGAGTCCAGCTTCTTGGATTATTTGCTCCTCATACAGATTGAATAAGCGTAGTGAAAGCATACAACCCTGAACACACATCTCTCCTGATTTTAAACCATACAGTAACCCTTTGTTCTGTTCAAGCAACTGCCCCTTGGTCTATGCACAGGTTCCTCATGAACACAATTAAGTGTTAGAAATTCCCATTCTTCACAATATTATCCAAAACTGTTATGAGCCACGCAGTTGAAACACTTCGCATAGTTAATAAAACACAGGTAAACATATTTCTGGTATTCTCTGTTTTCAGCCAAAATCCATCTGACATCAGTAGTTATATCCCTCATTCCATGTCCTCTCCTGAATCCAGCTTGAATTTCTGGTAGTTTCTCGTTGGTGTACTGCTGTCACAGCTTTTGAATTATCTAAGAAAAATTTTACTTACCTGTGATATTAATAATATTGTTTGATAATTCCTACATTCTGTTGGATCACCTTTCTTTGAAATGGACGTGAAAATGGATCTCTTCCAGTCAGTTGGTCAGGTAACTGTCTTCTAAATTTCTTGGCATAGATGAGTGAGCACTTCCAGTGCTGCGTCCATTTGTTGAAACATCTCAATTGGTATTCCATCAATTCCTGGAGCCTTGTTTTTTGTCAATGCCTTCAGTGTAGCTTGGACTTCTTCCTTCAGTATCACTGGTTCTTGATCATATGCTGCCTCCTGAAATGGTTGAACATCTACCAATTTTTTTGGTACAATGACTGTTTATTCCTTACATCTTCTTTTGATACTTTCTGTGTCATTCAAAATTTGTCCATAGTGTCTTTCAAAATTGCAACTCAAGGCTTCGATTTTTTTTCTTCAGTTCTTTCAGCTTGAGAAATGCCAAATGTGTTCTTCCTTTTTGGTTTTCTAGATGCGGGTCTTTGCATATTTCATTATAATACTTTACTTTGTCTTCTCCGGTTGCCTTTTGAAATCTTATGTTCAGCTCTTTGACTTCATTACTTATGCAATTCACTTTACATGCTCTACATTCGAGAACAAGTTTCAGAGTTTTTTCTGATATTCATTTTAGTCTTTTCTTTCTTTACTGTCTTTTTCATGACCTTTTTGAAAATAGAAACTATTATATATACATAAATCCCATTTTATTACCACTAATAAGGTAACGGGATTATTATATTATAGTTTCTATTTTCCATAAAAAAGTGATGGAAAGTCATTGCCAGAGACTTGGAGGGAAGAAAGAAAATCTACTGTTTCAGTGTCATAAACTGTATGAAATAGTCTTTGATGAATATGGTAGAACAAAATGACTAGAAATAAACCCACTCCTCACTTACCGACTTGATCAGGTTGCAAAAACCAGGTCTTTATGCAATATTGGCATTATATGAGAGTCACAGGCCATGATCTAACTTCAGTGCCGATGCCCCACTCCCCACGCCCAGTTGCTCACTTCCCACCTCTCACAGCCACCTGCTGCCCATCCTAGACAGGGACCTAACTATTCCTCCATCCTTTGCCTCCCACCACCCACCCTGGGGAAGGATCTAGCTTGTCCTCTGTCCGCCATCTCTGGCTGCCTGCCCTGGACTGGGACTCCACTTGTCCTCCTTCCACCCTTGCCCTGCAGCCTGGCATGCTCCCTTTCCTCTCCATCCATCCATTACCGCCCCTCCCAACTGACCTATCCTGTACTTTTGGGCCCTTGCCAGCCTTCCCCTGCCTGCCCACAACCTCATGTCGTCCTTTTCTTGCGTTGCACTCTCTGTGGCCGGAACAAGATGTCGCAGACAAACGGGAGAAGGCGTTCTGTGGCTAGTTGGCTGCCGTCTCTCGTGTGGCCTGGTTGTGGCCAGTGCCTCCAGTATATTCTCTGGGGTGGCCCGAGGAGGACACCTTGGGCCCAGCCCTGGCTACACGTGGGGCCAGAGAATCAGACTCTGCATGAGAATTGTTTCAAAGCTGTAAATGTTAAATGTCAGGTAAGGAGATAGTTGAAAAGTGAGGAGTATGTATATATATAAATTGTGTTACATTTCCACTCCACCACTCGCCTGTCAGTTTGTCGTACTGTGATGGCTTGTGTTTCCGTGATGTTGGAAGTTAAGCCACTGGTATTTCAAATGCCAGCAGGGTCAATCACTGTTGGACAAGTTTCATTAGAGCTTCCGGACTAAGACAGGCTGGGAAAAGGGACCTGGCAGTCTACTCCTGAAAAAATTGGCTAGTGAAAATCTTATGAATAGTAGTGGAACATTGTCTGATATAGTGTAATTAAAAGGTGTGTCATTTCCCTATGAGATGGCAACACCTCTCTGTGTCCTCTGGATTCTCGTACAAATCGACTTCTCAGAGACCTAAGTTCCGTTCGTGATCTCTTATCTGTCCTCAATCTTCATCCCCTTCCTGATTAAGACCCCCAGTATCATTTTTAATTATTCTCTGTTAACTCTAGTAATGGAAAAATAAGACAAAACAAATCAAACAGCTCTCTTGTAGGCAAATTCCTCTCTTTCTAGCCCCCAATCTTTCTATATGATTCTTTAACCATAATGCAGATATACAAAAGTAGTTGAAGTCCAAAGCACTTTTAAAATTTTATTTTAATTGATCAAACCCTTTTCAGACCTTAACCAACAACAGGCTGTATATAGTCTTGTCTAATTAGTGTGGTAATTAGTGTGGTCCCAGAAACCCTAGTGGTGTAGTGGTTAAGAGCTATGGCTGCTAAACAAAAGGTCAGCAGCTCGAATCCACCAGGTGCTCCTTGGAAACTCTATGGGGCAGTTCTACCCTGTGAACAGGCTTCTCCTCTCTCCATCCTGTGAAGGCAGGTTCTGAACAGAACATTTTTTAAATTATTTATTTTTAAATAATATTTTATTGTGTTTTTGGTGAAAGTTTACATAGCAAATTAAGTTCCCATTTAACAATTTCTATACAAATTGTTCAGTGACGTTGGGTCCATATTTCACAATGTGTCAACAGTCTCATTATTTCCATTCTGGTTGTTCCATTTCCTTTAATCTGGCTTCCCTTCTCCCTGTCTCTTACTTTCTCACCCTTGCTTTAGGGTAAATATTGACCATTTGTTCTCATATAGATGGTTTTTTAAAGAAGCGCAGTACTCATGGGTGATAATGTCTATTTTACGAGCTAATCCCTGATATTGCAGTGGTTAAGAGCTTGGTTGCTAACCAGAAAGTTGGCAGTTCGAATCCACCAGCCACTCCTTGGAAACCCTATCAGTCATTTTTACTCTGTCCTGTAGGGTCACTAAGAGTCTAAGAGTTGGGATCGACTCAATAGCAATGGGAATTTGTTATTTAGCTAAAGAGTTGCCAGTGGGAGTGGTTACAGCACAAAGTTTAAAGGGTATCTCAGGGAGATAGCCTCGGGAGTTCCTCTATCCTCTACCAGTCCAGTAGTTCTGAACTTTTTTGAGAATTTTTGTTTTGTTCTACACTTTTCTCCCATTCTATCCAGGACTGTCTATTGTGTCCCTGGTCAGAATGGTTGGTAGTGATAGCCTTGCTGCTTATGTGCTTTAATAGATACATGAACCTATAAATGTATATATATATGCCTACAGTTACACCTATACATGCACACGTATATACACACACAACTTTCTATGCACATGTATACATAAGTAACTACCTATGTAGCCACACAGATTTTTTTTGTTCTTATTGCCTTTTTAATACTATTATAATATCATTCTACATGCTAGCAACATGGACATTTCATCCCCAATCATGGTTTATCAATCGAATACGGATTCCCAAATGTATATATCCAAACTCTACTGCTTTCTTTGCTGTAAGCTTGCATAGGCAACTTGGTATATGGTAATCTCCCCTTGGATGTTTTACAAGTACCTCAAACTTTTCATGCTTTAAATTTAATTCATTATTTTCTCCCTTGGACCCTATTTCAACAAAGCAAGACGAAATAAAACTACTTTCTCCAGTTATTAATTTGACAATTTTTATTGAGCACCTACTATAAGCCTTGCAGGCTTGTATGCACTAGAAATATATCAGCAGATGAGATAGCTGTGGGCAGTGTCTGTATGGAGGAAACCACACTGCTAAACTGTAAATAAAAATAAAAATAAATACATCTTGTAACAGCGACCATACATGAGGGCCTTGCCAGATGGAATACACAGGAATCTAATCGACTACATCTGTGGAAAGAGACAATGGAAACGCTCAATATCATCAGTCAGAACAAGGCCAGGGGCTGAGTGTGGAACAGACCATCAATTGCCATCAGTACGGATTACACCTCAACTATAAGGAAAACAAAAATCCTCACAACTGGAGTAATAAGCAACATCATGATAAATAGAGAAAAGATTGACGTTGTTAAGGATTTCATTTTACTTGGATCCACAATCAATGCCATGGAAGCAGCAGTCAAGAAATCAACCCATGCATTGTATTGGGCAAATCTGCGGCAAAATATCTCTTCAAAGTGTTAAAAAGCCAAGATGTCACTTTAAGGACTAAGGTGCACCTGACTCAAGCCATGGTGTTTTCAATCACCTCATATGCATGTGAAAGCTGGACAATGAGTAAGGAAGATTGAAGAAGAACCAACCCCTTTGAATTGTGGTGTTGGGGAAGAATATTGAATGTACAATGGACTGCCAAAAGAAAAAACAAATATGTCTTGGAAGAAGTACAGCCAGAATGCTTATTAGAAGCAAGGATGGGGAGACTTTGTTTTACATACCTTGGACATGTTATCAGGAGGGACCAGTCCCTGGAGAAGGACATCATGCTTGGTAAAGTAGAGGATCAGCAAAGAAGAGGAAGACCCTCAATGAGATGGATTGACACAGTGGTTGCAACAATGGACTGAAACAGCACCGATTGTGAGGATGGCACAGGTCTGGTCAGTGAATCGACTTGAAGGTACCTAACAACAACAATAGCAAAGTAACTTTTTTTCTGTATGAGATGAGGAAAATCAATGGGTTGCTGGGATAGAATATATCTCTCGGTGTGGCTACTTTTGATGCGTGTGATGAGAAGTCTCTGAAGAGATGATATTGACACTAACCTCTGAAGGGTGAGAGAAGTCTATTTATGTTGAGAATCAAGAAAATTGGCAGTGGAATAGCCCTGAATGGAATGACAAAAAGGAGGAAACTATGGTGACAATAAACTTTAACTAGATAATAATGTAAGTAATATTTTGCATTGCTGTTTAGTATATAGATATTTTAGTATAATTACATGTTTTAAAATAATTTTTATGTTTATAAAGGCACATTCCACAACTGTTAAGACATAGCTTAGAGTTGAACTTCTTCAAGAAGTATTTAACATGCTTCTCATTTGTTTTCTTGACTAAATTTCATGATTTGTTATATTAGGATTTTCTATGCAAGAAGAATAAGTTTCCTCAACTTTGAAAAACCATTGAAAAGAGTGGCTGAGAATTTTTAGAACAATATTTTTTAACACTTCGATTGAAAAATAATATAAAAACATTGCCAATGGTAAGTTTTTATTTACTCTTAGGTTCTTGTGAACCCTTTGAGTCACTTCTTAACTACAACTCTTTTTTTTTACACATTGAATTGAAATACAACAAGATGGCCTAAGTTGTCTACCAAGTTTGCAATTTTAACTGAGTCTTAAATAATAAGTATGGCTTGCATGATTACAAAACTTAGAAAATGTTCTGGAACAATATGAGAAATCTTCACTACGTTGTACAAAATGTAATTTTACTTTCAGTCTGTGATAACAGTAACTAATAATAACTTTATTTTGTATACCATGTGCTAGCATTGTGCTGAGTGATTCAAATATGTTATTTTATTTACCTTCAATAACAGTCTTTTAAATCAAGGTCCATTATGCTCATTTTACAGATTTGCAAATAGACTTAGGGATGGAAAGTAGCTCACCTGAAATCACAAACGGTGAATGACAAAGCCAAAATTCAACACTTTGTCTGACAGCAAAGCTTAAGGTTCTAAATGTTGTCATCCATCCTCTTTGAATGAGTATGATATGAAGGACATCATGCTTGGTAAATGGGGTGGTTAAGATTGTGTGTCACCTTGGCTGGGCCATGATTCTCAGTGTTTATATGTGACCACTCCCATGATTGAATCTCCTGTGAGTAGCCAATCAGTTGAAAGGGAGTGTCCTTGGGAGCTTCCTTGGGAGTGTGGTCTGTATCTGAATATAAGCAGACGTTCTGGCTTTTTGCTTGCTCTGGATCCCGCGGCTGCCTCCTGTTTTTTCTTGGGACTTGAGCTATCAGCTTATCTGCCGATCTTGGAATTGGTCGATCTTCACAGCCTGTGAGCGGAGTCCTGCTTTCTGACCTGCCGATCTTGGGTTTGCCAGCACCTGCAGCTATGTCAATCAGGACAAGCCCTGTGGTCTTGCCTGTCAATCTTGGGATTCATCGATATTCACAGCATGTGTGCAAGAGCCTTGCTTTCCCACCTGCTGATCTTGGGTTCGCCAGCCCCTGTGGCTATGTGAATCAGGAGAAGCCTCTATCCTAATCCGTGGGCTTGGGACTTTCCAGCCTCTACAATCTCATGAGAAGTTTCTTTGATATAAATCTCTCTCTATATATATTTATATGCTTTACTGATTTTGCTTCTCTAGAGAGCCCAGCCTAAGAGAGTAAAGTAGAGGGTCAGTGAAAGAGAAGAAGAACCTCAACAAGATGGATTGACACAGCGGCTGCAACAATGAGCTCAAGCATAGCAATAATTTTGAGGATAGTGCAGGACCTGGAAGTGTTTCATTCTGTTGTACATACAGTCGCCATGAGTAGAAACCGACTTGAGGGCACCTAGCAACAACATGATATAACAATGACCAAAATCAGAGCAATGAGTACATACAGACTTTGGGGGCACAGGATTATTTTTTTGATCAAAAATATGTTATCCAAATCAAATGACATTTGAAACACTATGTATATGATAAGAGAACTCAATAAAGAAACTGGTATCAGATCTTATTTTCGCTGGTTACATAAGGATCACACCCTACTCTTCTCATAAACCAAACAATTCAGAAAGGATTAACTTAATTAAATGTTAGAAGGGACAAAACACTTTCTAATCCTGAATCATATCCCTATTTGATTATTAAGATAAAGAATATACTTTTCCTCTTGCATAGGATGGGACTTCAGTGTAAATACAACATAATATATATATTGGTATAAATTATAGTTTTTTACACAGTATAAAATCTAGATCTGATATCTGATGCCACTTGCCTGGCTTGTTAATTTCAGAAGAGATTCGCTAATGATTTGAGATGTTGGAATGCATTGACTACTAGACCAGAGCAAAAAGAAGTATAACTAACTTCATCAGAAATGTCAGGGATACTAATGTGGCTTTTTTTAAATTTCTGTAGTTGCTGACCTAGTTTTAATTGATATTCTAAGATACTAAGAAGAGTGAATTTGTGTCCTAGATAGGAGAAAATATTCTCTACAAACGTGTGAAGGCAGAATCCCTTAAATTGGATGTTGCATTTTTGACGTGCTATGTAAGATACAAAAAAAAAAAATTAAGTACATGTAATGAAAAGCTACTTTGCTTTGACCTTGTATAGCGTCCAACACAGTGATATGTTGTAGGTACTACATGCTCTTTCAGATGATTGCTTTCGTAGAGAAATACTTTTCCCCATCCCAGTATGTCTAGGACCTTCTCACCTTTAGAGATCAACCTAAAAATTACTTTTATAGATTGGTCTTTCTCTACTCTCTGGTCTAAAGCAGGTAATGTTTATTTCTGTGATTCTCTGAAATGGCACTGTATTGTTTTAAATACTAGTACTTAACAAATGTTTTTGCACTTAATTTTCATTCATTTGTTTATTGGGTGTCTCTTCCACTAGAATCTATATTTCATCCCTGGCACATGATAGGCATATAGTACATACTTGTTAAATAAGTGTTATCAGGTAATAATTTGCTTAAAATAGATATGTATATGGGATCAAATTGACAACAGCAACTCGAAAGATTAGATAGGAAACTTAGGGGGCAGTGAGTTTATGTTAATGAGGGAGGAACAAGTGGGAAAAGGAGGCTGAGAATGGTTGCACAACTTGAAGAATGTAATCAATTGTCACTGAATTGTAGAAATTGTTTATGGATGTATGTTCTGCTGTGTATATCTTATCTTCAACAACAACAACAAAAATAAAATAAATTATAAAAGAATAGACACTTAGACTATATCCTTAGGCACCTTGTTGTTGTTCATAGCTGCCGTTGAGTTGGCCTCCAACTCATAGGGACCACCTGTGTGACAGAGTGGAACTCCTCCATAGGGTTTTTTTGACTGTAATCTTAATGGAAACAGATCACCAGGCCTTTCTTTTGCAGAGCAGCTGAGTTTGTTTGACCAGCCAACCTTTGGGTTGATTGCACACCACTTGTACCACCCAGGCTCATTTCAGGCAAACAAATACTCTGAGGTAAATGTCATAATTTTTAAAGGCACATTTTCTGTCTGTTATCCCCAATATAAACCTGTCATTTCTGGATGATTCTAAAAGATGCTAATATATGCTTCTTAATCACCAACAAAGTGAGTCATACAAGTACAGCTCACCACTGGAATTTCAATTGTGTTCCCACAGAAGTTTGATTGATTCATTTTCTTAATGAGCTCAGTCATGCTTCCCCTATATTAATTGTCTCAAAATAAACACATTTAAATTGATGTTCAGAGAATGTAATTTACAGCGTTAATGGATACTAGGAACTACAGTGGAAACTAAAATTCTCAGTGAAATTCAGCGGTTGACGAGGAGTTTCATTTGGTTGAAATGCTCCATAATTATTATTGGCTTAGCAGAAAACCGATGTTCAGAAAGTGCAATAAAAAAACAAAAAATCCTCCACGTTAGGTCACAGGCTTACCATGGGAAATAAATTTTCCCCATGGCAGTAATCATTATGTGGGAATAAAACATTTTATGTTGTTAATTTTGGGAAGTGATTTTTTTATTATGCCAAGTTTTCCATAAATAATTTATTGGGCTCTAAAACAGCACTTTGTTATAAAGCATTATTTGGTAAGAAAAAAGGATGGAGGCACTGGTTTCCCTGGGAGGAATCCTCCTTTATTCAAGGGAGTGTTTTCTTTCCCAAGCTTCTCAGAAAGTACTGGGGAAGCTCCCTAAATACTTTACTTTTGCATTTTCTTCAAAAAGTTGCCAGGTATTTGAAGAACAAACTATTTATCCAGGCTTAACTGCACTTGCTGTTTTAAAATGCCAAACCATTCAAACCATTACCAACTTTCTTGTGTGCAAGACTAATGCTTGTGTCGTAGAAGCTGCAAAATGAAAAAGAATCCTAAGCGAGGCCGCATTACTGTGCCGTTGATCTGACTCTGAAGCTACTTAAATCAGATGTAATTTGTCCAAGCATCTTTCATTATTTGAAAGTGTGCAGTCGAATGGGTGCTTTTAGATTTAGAAGAAACACAAGATATAAGCTCAACCGAATAACACTCCTCAACCTTGAGTCAAAAACCCACTGCCGTCGAGTTGATTCCGACTCATAGCACCCTTAAAGGACAGGTGGAACTGCCCGTAGGGTTTCCACCTCTGTAATCTGTGGAAGCAGACATTCATACCTTTGTCCTGTGGAGGAGCTGGTGTGTTTGAACCACCAATCTTTAAGTTACAAGCCAAATGCTTAACCACTTTGCCACCAGTGCTCCCTTCAACTTTGACTAGAACTCATAAATCTTCAAATCTTGATCACTAGGAATGTTGGGTTACATTGTTATATTTGAAAACATATACTAGACATAACTGAGAAAAGAACATTGCCCAGTAATTTATTCTAAGTTCAATTGAAAATATACATTGTGTAATGTGTTGTTAAAGAGAGAAAATGTAAAGTTGTAAAAATAAAATAAATTTTATGTAATTAAAAAGATTTTATCAGCTTTTAAATAGTGTTCACTAATTATTTCTGAATTGACCAGAGTTCTAGCTTTTTTGTATGCAATATTATCATAAACATTACCTGAGGGACAAAAATAAAATAATGCTGAACAAAATCTAGACTGTTTATGTAAAACCTTCATCCAGAAATATACTTGCAGTTCCCTTTCATTTTGGTACCATAGAAATGGTACAGTTGGCAACTATTCGATTTGTAGATTTGATGCCTTGCTACACAATTGCCATTTTAGTTTATTATCTCAGAGGTTTTACAAAATTTCTTGCTGCAATTGTATAGGTCACTAATGAATATGCTTCCTAATATAGACAACACATTTGTGCTGATTTTTTGTCTGAATAATTTAGACAACTTTGAGGAAATTTATTGAAGGACTGGGATGAGTAGGTGATAGATAACTTGACATGGATTATATAGAATGGTGGTCTGCAAAAAATTCTAAGTCACTGGTTAATTGTTGAGCCTTCTGTTTTCACTGCTGCGTAGACTTATAATAAAACAACCTCCTTGCTCCCAGTGTGGCAGGAGGGAAGATGGCTACAGATGCTTTGAGCTTCTGCAAAGCTAGCACAGCAATTTTCTATAATCCTGTTCCTAGAAACGTACAGATTGCATCAGTGGTTATTGACTTCAGAGGTTTCAGGAATACCCCAAACTTATATGAAAACTCTTCTGAGAAATGAATATGAGGGTTTTCTTAGAGAGAGAGTGGATATTTTTATCAAATTCACAAATGGCGTTCACAATCCTCCATAAAGAGTTGAGAACTTCTGAGAACAAAGGAAAATGGGAAAAGAAAATGTTTGCTTCATAAATTTAAATGCATCTTGTGCTTATATTTTGTAAGGTTGCTTATTCATAAAATCATGTAATAATGGATGTAGCATAGACATCAGGTAAAAGTGCAATCGAATATTTCCCAGAGTAGATGGTCATTTTTTTTTCCTTCAGATTTTGGCAATCAAATCTAAAGAAGTTGCTTTAGAATGCTGGCTGGTGTCTCTCCGCATCAGCTTAAATTTCCCTTTCCCGGACTTGTTGTTGTTAGCTGCTGGGGAGTCCATTCTGACTCATGACGACCCCATGTGGGCAGAGCAGAATTGCTTCATAGCGTGTTCAAGGCTGTGACCTTTCAGCAGCAGATCGCCGGGCCTGCTTTCCAAGGCACCTCTGGGTGGGTTTGAACCGCCAACCTTTTGGTTAGTAGTCTAGAGATCACACGTTTGACCCATCAACAAGGGACTCCCTGGCAGTGTCACTTAATATACAGTAAATGATTTTCATCTTTCTTAAATCTGCAATACTCAGAACTGAAATCAGTATATGAAATTATTAGTTTGAAAAACTTTTTTTTTCTCTCACATTTTCTGTGGCAAGGAATCAGTCTGTTGACAAACAGCTATTCTTTGTAGTAAATACATGTATATACTTTACGTTTCCTCACGACAGTTTCACCTTACTTTCAATGATCTACGTGGTACTCCTTTGGCACGTGTTAAAATACAAGATACTCTGGCTATTAGATCCACCGATAAAAAGTATTTGCACAGGAAACATATTCACTGACAATTTTTAAAGAGACCAAATTTGTTCTTTATATTTAAAAAAAAAATTCTCTGAATGCTATGCAAATTTCATGTCTTATGATGCTTCCACATTTCATACTCTTCTAAAACTATTTAAAACTATCTCGTAAAATTTTGGGCTTAACTAGCCTCGTTTTCACTCTGTCTCAGGTTTTACACATCCGGTTGCTTGGCCAACTACCATCATTTGCCCCCTCTTTGTAGTTCCACGTAGTTCTGCCTGCTGGATCTCCTGGATTCATTGTATCTCTAGGCTTTTTCTTTTGCTGATTGTAACATGTCTCCAGTTTCATTAAAATAAAATCCTCACAATTTATTTCTCTTTTATCATTTTAACATAAACATCCACTAGTCTATCAATTTTTAGCTGTCATACTATCTCAGACTATTTATGAAAAAGTTATCACCAAATTATTAACAATGTCCTGATGGTGATTTAATTACATTGATCCTTTTTATTAGTTAAAATACAATTAAATTAAATTAAGAGAGACTGTGGCTAGAGTCTTTTGTGGACTTGTTGGGCATGCAAGTGGGTAGAGTCTGAGATCTAGACTTATAGTAACTAGCTCTATATAATTCTAAAGTGGAAACAACAAACTATTCATAATTCCCATCAAAAAGGGATAAACATCTGACAAAACAATTTTTTAATGGGTGGCAGCATTTCCACTGAAAATAAGTATTAACAATATTGTTTAAACAAAAAATTTTTATGAGGGTCAGTCTCATGCATATAAATGTAACTTCAGAATCTATAATTCCATTATAGCACACAGAGGAACACTGATTTTCAACATTCCTTGCTCCCTAATTTTCTTCCTTTGATAGCCCCTCCACAGAGTTACGAGTGCTGGAAATAGCCAGTTCATCTTTCTTGCAGACTTTACATTAAAATGCATAACTTACTTTGAAAGGATTGATTGTAATGGTCATTGTAAACTTGGCTAAGGACATAGGCCGATGAGGACATAACTTAGCAAAGTCACCAATTTAATAGCTTTACAAAACGATTATAATGAGAAGCATTAATATGCAGGATTTTTATTAATTTATGAGAGGTTTGTGTTTGATGGTATTCATGTAAACAAAATACTTTACCTAAATAGTTTTTTTTAGATTTAAAATAAAGTGTGGAAAGAGATAAGTAAACAGAAGAAAGAAAGGTTCATCAAATGGAGTCATTATTGAAAAAAAGCAAAAAAAAAAAAAAAGAATCAAAGATAGCCATAATGCCGTAAAACTTCCTCTGATAGAAAGTTGGTTTTCCATTATCTCTGGCTTCACTGATCACTATACAGATGAGGCGATTGCTTTTTCAGTTTTATTAATAACCCTGTTAGTACAGAACTAGCCTTCTGGCCTTCCCTAAACAGATGGAAAATGAAATTGTGTCATTATTCCCAGGGTTTCTGCACTCCCGGTTAGAGAAATCTCCTCAAGGAATGGCTCCGTTTACAAGGAAATGTTTCTCTTAAAGGCTTTCAAATTAGATTCTATTTTTTGTATTCTTTAGATTTTATAACCAGAAACAGAATATTATTTGAAGCCTGTTCTATTTTATGAAAAAAAAAATCTTAAAATAAAATATTAGAGACAATTCCCAAAAAAGGGATAAATTATGAGTCCTGTCAAATTGCAGAATTTAAGACAAAGAAATAGGAAAACAGGCTTTTTGTTGTCAAGAAGGGTATTTGATTACAGTGTGGTGATTTCTCAAAGAGTTGAATATTTTAATTTTTAAATAGCCTTCAAAGTAACAAAACAAGAAAGCACAAAGCAGGTCCAATAACAAGCAGTGGGAAGTGAAAGATACATACTACAAATCCTATTCATTCATTGATTCATACTCAGATGAACCTTACTCTTTCCCAGCTAATGGGTACCTTTTTACCTGCTCCAAAGCCCCTGAGTAATTTTTTAAGCTTTACATACAGAAGATAAGTCTTTATTTGCTACAAATTGGTTCATCACATTCATTATTGCTCTGCCAAATTGTTTGGGCTACAGCACCAAGGAGAAAGCTACAAAAGGTGATGTCAAAAGCAGCGATTCTTGTACTACGGCTTTGCCCTCCATGCCTGCAGGATTATAGCAGGCTAAAGGTAGCTGAATATCGGTGTAACATATTGAATTTCAGAGGATTCAAGGAAGCTGCAAGGAAACGTTCAAGTGAAAAAGCACGGAAGTGAACAAGCAAGAGTCTAAAAGCATTGCCGTGGTAGCTTATCTGCCACAAATAGAAAAGTTGCCTATTGGTTGGATGATAATGTATGACGGAATAAGAGAAGAGGAATCCCGCTGAAACCAAACCCGTTGCTGTCAAGTCAATTCTGACTCATGGCAACCCCATAGGACAGGGTAGAACTGCCCATAGAGATTCCAAGGAGCGCCTGGTGAATTCAAACTGCTGACCTTTTGATTAGCAGCCATAGCACTTAACCACTACACCGCCAGGGTTTCCTGAAATTAAATCTTTCTCTACTTCATGCTCTGATAGAAAGAGTTTGAAACTATCAGATACAAACCATTCTTACGAATTCTTTGAAAGCAATGGACAGTCTTCATCTCTGCAACTCCAGTGTCCAGTTTAGTGCTTGATAGATGAAGGTCACTTAATTCTAATTGAGAGAATGAACTAATTTATTAATGAACAGGAATAAACCCAGTATCTAGAGGGCTAAAAATCTAAGTTACAAAAAATTTCAAACCAAATATATTTATGGAGGAAGCTTTGTATTTAGAATACTTTATTTCTCTAGATGGGTCATGCAAAACCAGCAGGAGGCCTGAAATGTTTAAGATTTTTGCATCCTAATTAAAAAGCTAAAACATAAATTACTTAAGATTTCACACTTTATTTTGCATGAAAGGAGAAAAATGGAGACTAAAGAGTAACACACGCCTAAGGTGGCTTACTTCAGCATTTAGGTGGATTTGGTCAAACACATGTACAAGGTCATATTCACCATCAGAAATCACGTGAACCACAATTATGTCTATGAACTTTCTACCAAACTCTAGGCAAATGTCAAATTTTTCACTGGAAAACTTAGGTGGACGTACTTTCCATAGTGAATTACTAAATTCTTCAAAAATTATGCAAGAACATTGATTAGCATTTTACTAAAGTTAGTGAAAGATTGCGATGATAAAAACGAGCTTCAAGCCCATGAAATGAAAATTCATAAACTTTTGAAATTGCTTTCAAAAGTATACCTGTTGCCACTCAGACAATTCTGACTCATAGAGACCCTATCAGACAGAGTAGAACTGCCCCATAGGGTTTCCAAGGCTGTAAATCTTTATGGAAGCAGACTTCCACATGTATCTTTTGCAGAGCAGCTGGTGGATTTGAACTACCGATCTTTTGGTTAGCAGCCATGCACATAACCACTGGGCCACCAGGGCTCCTATATAAATAGCAGGTATGTATGTTATTGGGAGTAAAAAAAAATGCGTTTTTTGGTACATGAAAACCATGGCAATTAAATTTTGGTTGAAGGCATTCTGAACAAATTCTATTTGCTTTCAGATACAGAGGGTTTTGGCTTTTTCCGTATATAGCATATATTGTCACATAAGACTTAAATGAGTAGTCTACAGCTTGCCTTTCTAGGTTCTAGTATCTTCTTAGAACAACTGCATGTATGTGTGTGGTTGTGTCTATTTGTGTGAGTTGGTGTGTGTGTCTGTGTTTAAATCAACACATTTGCCCAAAGGAGAAGGCAGAGGGACGTGCTGTGTTTTGTGATACTCATACACATTTAGAGGGAGCTCTGGTGATGCAGCGGTTAAAGCACTCGGATGCCAACCTAAAGGTCTTCAGTTCGAACCCACTAGCTGCTCTGTGGGAAAAATACGTGGCAGTCTGCTTCTGTAAAGTTTTACAGCCTTGAAAAGCCTATGAGGCAGTTCTACTCTGTCCTGTAGGGTTACTATGAGTCGGAATTGACTCGATGACAGTTTTTTTTTTAAATACCCATCTAATAAAAATTATACAGTTTGCTATATGTGAGAAAAAAGGAAGATTTTTTTTTTCCATTTCTGAATGTGAACTCTGAGTATTAAAGGTCTATGTTCTCATGATTCACTTTTAGAATGCTTTCATACCTCTTTTCCAATTTTCTTATTTTCCTGAAAGGTGTTATCTCCTGAATTTAGGAAGGACATGATTCATTGAAATGGCAATTTACCAAATGTTTGGTTATTCTATTTACTTATCAGTGTTCCTTTAAGGATGGCCCTAAGAGACGAACGCCCAAGAGACAGCAGCAATTTGTGCATAATAACTATCTGTTACGTTTTCCTAACACATTCACTTTGCTTGTAAATAATAATTGTGGCTTAGATGTGAGAATGTCTACCAGGAGAGTAACAGTTTGTAAAAGTCCTGACATGGCTGATATAAAATAATATAATTCAATTTTAAAAGCTATAATTTTAAGTGATGCAGTTTTCACTGCTCTTCTTAGTCAAGGTAAGATAAAGCAACCTTCCCGTCAGGCGTGACTGGGCGCTGTGATACATTACCTGATTACAAAATGATACTGGGAAAACAACCCATTTTTCTACATTAATGTGACTTGTTTCACGTCTTCTCTCTTTCTGCATTCAGATGAGGTTGTTTTCCACCAACCTAATTCTTTTTTATGTGCTTTGACTTTTTTTTTAAAGCACAGTTTTCTCTAAACTGCTTAAATAATGACAGTTTTGCAAAGTTCTGAGTAGTTTTTCACGTCTTGAATTTCAATTTGGTGCGCTTCTCTTCATGGCAATATGCGTGGGTTATAACAAAAAATTGAAAAGGGGCAATTTGGTGGGTTTCAACAATATGTAACAATATTTCAATTTGACTAATATCACTTTGCATTAACATGGCATCTTTCTTTAGGTGGTTTCAACATATTTTATAATTACTAAATTTTTAAGGAGAAGAAATTACAGACAGTGAAATAGACAATTCAATTTTACAAAGCAAGTGAATAAACGCTAAATATATGATAAATGTCTTTTCTTAGATTTTTGAACATTTTATTGATTAGGAAAGGTAGAAGGCATTTGTTTATCATTGAATGCTAGAAATTTCATATATTATGCAAAAAATGTCCCTGATTTCTCACTCCAGGGCTCTGTATTTACAGTATGTTTCCCATTATGTTTCATCCATTTCAGAAGATGACCCTCAGCGCTGGGCTCAATGTCACTCCCTACATTGTAGCACATCTTTCCCAGAGGACTGCCAGACAAGGATTGTGATGCTTTTCTCCCTCCACAGATACGCTGTTGCTGGAATATTTTTACTCATGATCCTCGTTGTTTGTTCCAAGATTCTACCTTAGTGACACAGGTGGAAAGTTGTATAGACATTATTCACATCATGTGGCACAGACTTTTGTCTCAAAGAGCACTT
Source organism: Trichechus manatus latirostris (assembly GCF_000243295.1). Classification (NCBI taxonomy): domain Eukaryota; kingdom Metazoa; phylum Chordata; class Mammalia; order Sirenia; family Trichechidae; genus Trichechus; species Trichechus manatus. Next base: position 5,820,020 of record NW_004444025.1, read on the forward strand.
TAATGACCATCTTGTTTAACTCTCTGACTCCATTAATGTGGAAACTGCGGCCCAAAGAGATTGAGGGACTTTCGTAAATCTAAGAGGGAATTAATGACAGGAGTGTAAATTCAAATAATGTTTTTTATACTGCCTTTCTAAAATATAAATGTCTTCTTTCTTTTTCTTCCATGGCTATTTAATTAAACCTGGGCAACTTACGCATCATACTGCAAAAATATAGACATGCCAGTTTTTTGTTTATTTGACGGCCAGACTTACCATTTTCTGCTTTCCACTATATCGACATTTAATTCCCTAACTTGATTTTCTAGCCTCTGTTATATTTTTCAAGTCCTATTAGTTACGTTGGTATCTTTTTTAGGTACTATTTTCTGACTTACTGTCCTTAGTCTGGCTTGGTTTTTGTCTGCTTGTTCAGAGCCTGTTCAATTGTCTCTCTGTACAGCCCAGAATCAGTTTGAACGTGTTGGTTAGTTTTGGGGAACAGCTAACCACCTGCCCAAAGGCCAAAGGTGCAAACACCAAAAGGAGCCTCCAAGCTGGGGTTCGACCAATGTCTTACAGCACATGCTTCATCAAATAGGCCTAGAGATTCCAATCAAAAACGTGCTAGGGTCTGTCACCCACAGCTCTCTTTTGGAGATCCCTCTGTTTCTGGAAGGTTATACCTCACTTTGCATGGTTGAACTTTTCTGTAAGTATCTGCTCTGTCAAGTCCTTATTTTGGTAGAATTTCTAATTAATTATAATAATAAGAACAAATGCTTTTACAACATTTTCTATGTGCCAGGCAATTTTTGAAGTTGTTTACATTGTATTATTTTTTTAATCCTATTCACTAAATAGCAGGGATTTCTTCAGAACAAATTGTAGAGAGTTTGCCACCACATTGTCTCTGATGACCAAGATTTCTTATTTTCCCTCCTGTAAATGAAATCCATTAAATGTTTATACACCCTCCTAGCACAATTTATATAGTAATAGATGTTCACATTAAAATACAGCTTTTAATTTGTCCATTGCAGCCGCCCATCAACTTCCAACAGTTACTGTCTCATTCTATGTCACGGAATTCTCCCATAGACATGTGCTATCCAATCACTGTACTTCCAAGAACAAACATGAGCTTATATTCCATTTTTGTGGAGACTTCTCAAGGCATTCCATGATTTTTTATCTACCTGATCATGACCGAGGAGTTTCTGAGTGATGCAAATAGTTAAGCACTGGGCTACTAGTTGCAAACTTTAGTGGTTCAAACCCATCCAAAAGGGCCTCGGAACACAGCCTTGGAACTATTAGCTTCTGAAAGGTCACAGCCTTGACAACCCTACGGAGCAGTTTTTACTCTGCACACGTGGGGTCGCCATGCATCAGAACTGACTCCACGGCAATCAACAACAATAATCATGACTTACCCCCCTTTCTGTTATGGCTTGAAACGTTTTCTGTCCACAGATATGCAGAATATATCAATCAAAATCTAGACTTATTTCTTTAGCAACTCCTCATTCTGGAATTCTAAACCAAATCAAACCCCTTGCCTTTGAGTTGATTCTGACTCATAGCAACCCTATAGGACAGAGTGGAACGGGCCTATAAGGTTTCCAAGGAAAAGCTGGTGGATTTGAACTGCTGACCTTTTGGTTAGCAGCCAAGCTCTTAACCACTGCACCACCAGAGCCCCACTGGAACTATAGATGACTTTTTTTTTTTTTTCCTTTTCTGCATCTACTAACACAGCAGTTATATCCTCAGCCGGATAATATGCAAGGCCCTATGGCTATCCAAGTTGCCTTCCAGAATATTCTGTGGATAACAGTGAATTCCCATTGACAACAAGTCCATTTCAGCACCTTGTATACAGGTAAAATCACAAAATAAAAAATCCGACACAATAATGGTCTATCCACATCAGGAAAGCCCCACATTGAATTAAATCGTCCTGCTCTGAGAAGAGAGAAACGGTGTTGTGTTGACCAGTGAGATGCAAATACCCTTGTGCTCCTCAATGCGTCTGTACGTATAATTGTGTCACATCACTGCTCCAACGCATACACACACATCCCTCAAACAAATTTTACCCATAAACGTGTGATCAAGGTTTATGTAAATTTATGAGCATAGGAACCTCTTAAAAGACATCTTTGTCACAGTTCTAATTTAGAAGAAAATTTACACTGCCCATAGAAAGTCTTCTGCTAACCTCTTTGTAGTTAGGCTCTTCCACTGTTACATGACTATACATTCATGCCTTTGATCTTTACTGGATTGCAAACTCCTTTGAGTAGGGTCCGTTGAATAGAGTTCTTTGAATTTAGTAGATGAACACGTAGTTAATGATTAATATTTGTCTTAGCCTTCCAAACTATGATTTGCCTCTTCAACACAAAATGTTCCCATCATTTGATTTATTATTATTGTTGGTTTTTGAATAAAATAAAGGTGAGGGTGTCTAGACACATATACAAATAAACCATGTCTAGTACTACAAAGGAGCCCTGCTGGCGTAGTGCTTAAGAGCTCAGCTGCTAACCAAAAGGTCGGCAGTTCAAATCCTTGAAAACCCTATGGGGCAGTTCTGCTCTGTCCTATACGGTCACTGTGAGTCGGAGCTGACTCAACAGCACCTAACAACAACAACAGTATTACAAAATTTTAATTACTGGTGTCCAGTGATTTATTAGTAGGGACAGATTGCCCTTCAGTCCTCTAGGCGCAAAGGCAGGATATATTTATTGTTTTATTGATATATTTATCCTCTAGGCTATCAATCTGGATACATGGGCTCTACCTGTTTGCTATCCCCAAGAAGGACAGTTTCACCTCATATATATTTTTTTGTAAAGAGTAAGAAAAAGATCTTTATAAACCCTTCGATATCCAGCTGGACTGGGTTTTTGCTTTCATAGTTCCAATTCTGACATCAGAGATAGGAGTAGAAAGTTGGATAGTTGCTTCAGGAGTAACCCAAAGGAGCGCTGCTAATGTCTACTGTGGTGTGATTACTCTTCATTGGCTACATTTTTGGCATTTCATTGTCTAAGCCTCCTTAGTGACTTATGAAAATAGCTCTGACACTTTGTTTTCCACATGGCAACACAGCAGGGGTAGGTTTGTATTTTAGCACTTGTCAATACAATATAAAATTTAATATGCAATCTTTGTAAAACAGTTACTAAAATTAAAAAAAAAAAACTCTGAAGAAGACAATAAAATATCACTAGTTTTACCAGCTTCTAAATCTTATGTATGTTAACATTTTAATAAAATATTTTATGGAATTTGGTTTATATATTATAAAAATGTATTTTCTTTTCCACTAAAGCATATATCATGACTTTTTTTCTATATATACGATTTTAGGTACTACAAAAGGGTCAAAATCTGGACAAAATGGCCAAAGCCATTTTGTGAAAAGAATCAAGTGAACTGATATACTTGTACTGAATTGATACACTTGTTGCAGGGACCTCCTGAAAGTTTCTCCAACTCTCTCATGAGCTCTATGTCCGCCAGCTGTCTCAAATCTGGAAATTGAGTAACAGATTACAGTTTTTTCATTGCAGTGACTGACATTAGCCGTCAGATCTTAATCTTCTTGGATTGTATAAATCAAGTAATATTTGTGTTACCTGTTCATCTGTCTCATCCTTAGAAACACTACAGTCTATTTGCCATTGCGATAGATACCTGTGAGTCAAAGACCCTTTGTTTTCGCTCCATTCTTGCTCCTCATTTACATAATTATGGCCATATTAATTCTGTTGGTTAATTATCACCACTCAACCTCTAATATCCTGTAATCCTGTCTTCTAATTGACACTAGGAATCCAATTATATGACATCATCTTGTGTCTTCAACCTTGTCCTTCAGAGGAAGACCATCAGGGAGCTTCTCTTCAGTGGCCCTCTTACTAGTGCTTTTTTGTTTGTTTTTAATTGCTTTAGCAGAGAGATTGTCCTCTGGCTCTCTCTGGGAACACAATGAGCTGGAGACTCTCAGGTCTTCCTTAATAAGTCCTCCTGATCCAACACTCTGAGGCCAATTCTCTGAGCCCAACTCTCTGAGCCTCTTGATCCCTTCCTTGATACTCTGTTAAGGCAATTTTGGCATATCTACCTTATTACCTATGTCTGATCCACAGCTGATCATGGGGATGGGGTAGGACTGGACAATATTTTCTTCTGTTGTGCGTGTGGTCACCACGATTTGGGGGCCAAGTCTGTAAAAACTAACAAAAACCTTATTTACCACAGGCTGTTGTCATTATCAAGTTTCAAGCAAATAGCCAAGCAGGAGGTTAGGATGAACCCCAGGTGTCCTTGTCAAAACTTTATGTTCTGTGTAATAAGAGAGCTCACTATATCCATAGATTCTTCCTAATTGGGTTGTTTTGCTTCATGTCCCATCACTAGAGTCCAGCATTCTCAAGATCCACTCCTACGTATGTTCTATTAATTCCTACTGGTTTATATTGTCCAGTACCTGCAGTTATTTTGGTAAGTATAGTATTTCCTTTTGTAACAGGGACCATATTTCCCTGTGTGGTCCATGATAAGTCTTGACTCTAGTTAATTCCTGGTGCAGGTAGATCAAGAGGAGAATTAACATCATCATATGAGACACCCATCTCAGTTGAAGACTGCAGATTTTCCAAGTAAATAAATTCTTGTCTCCTCTAATAGTAGCAGGTTCTTTGGGGCCAGAAGGTTTAAATGAATATGAGTTCAAGGTCCTCGAGATCATCTACCTAATCATTCCCATTTCAAGTCTTAGGTTCCTACTCCTTCACAGTCTTGGACTTAACTATGTTTTTGTTGTTGTTGTTAGGTGCCATCAAGTTGGTTCTTACTCATAGTGACCCTATGTGCAACAGAAAGAAGCATTGCCCAGTTCTACATCATTCTCACAATTGTTGCTGTGTTTGAGCTGATTGTTGAAGCCAGGATGTCAATCCATCTCATTGAGGGTCTTCTTTTTTGCTGACCCTCTACCTTTCCAAGCATGACGTCCTTCTCCAGGGACTTGTCCCTCCTGATAACAGCTGAAGTACGTGAGACGAAGTCTCACCATCCTTGTTTCCAAGGAGAACTCTGGCTGCACTTCTTCCAAGACATATTTGTTCATTCTCCTGGCAGTCCATGGTATATTCAAAATTCTTCACCAACACCATCATTCAAAGGCATCAATTCTTCTTGGGGCTTCCTTATTCATTGTCCAGCTTGACTTTCTGGCAGTTGCCTGTCTATGTACTACTGCAACCATTTTTGAATTTTTTTTTCTAAAATTTTATTTGCATGTGATATTAATGATATTCAATAATTTCCACATGGATCACCTTTCATTGGAATGGATGAAAGTACGGATCCCTTCCAGCTGGTTGACCGGGTAGGTGTATTGCAAATTTCTTGGCATAGACAAGCGAGCACCTCCAGGGCTACATCCATTTGTTGAGACATCTCGATTAGTATTCCGTCAATTCCTTGAGATTCGTTTTTCGCCAATGCCTTCAGTGTAGCTTGGACTTCTTCCTTCAATGCGATAGATTCTTATCACATGTTACCTCTTGAAATGGGTGAATGTTGATCAATTTCTTTTGGTACAATGTCTCTGTATCCCTTCCATCTTCTTTTGATGTTTCCTGCATCTCAATATTTTGCCCATAGAATCCTTCAAAACTGTAATTCACTGCTTGAATTTTTTCTTCAGTTCTTTCAGCTTGAGAAATGTCAAGCATACTCTTCCCTTTGGGTTATCTAACTCCAGGTCTTTGCACATTTCATTATAATACTTTACTTTGTCTTCTTGAACTGCCCTTTGAAATCTTTTGTTCAGCTCTTTTACTTCATCTTATCTTCCATTTGCTTTAGCTACTGTACAGTCAAGAGCAAGTTTCAGTCTCTTCTGACATCCTTTTTTGTTTGTTCTTTCTTTCCTGTGTTTTTTACTGACCTCTTACTTTCCTCCCACATGATGTCCTTGATGTTATCCCACAACTTGCCTGGTCTTCAGTCATTAGTGTTCAATGAATCAAATCTATTATTGAGGTTGTCTGTAAATTTGGAGGCTTAACTTTAGCATAGAACTTCGAGTCTGCATTCATTCTCCCTTGTATTTTTTGGTCTTCATTTATTTACTGGAATACTTCTATAAAGGAAAATATTCCCTCATCAACTGTAAGGTTACCCTAAATGAGCTAGAAGTTTATATAGGAAATGTTTTAAATGCTTGATTCTTTCCCTTTATTTATCAATTTAAGAATATTAAGTTGTTCTTCAGCAATTACCAATAATTATTTTCTGAGTGTCACTGTGAACTTATGGGTTTTCAAATATGTGATGTGTTTCAAGCTACTGAATTTATTACTTTCATTGATGCTTCAAGTTGCCTGACTTTGGCTAGCGGAGCCTCTTCAAATTGGCTCCAATTTATGTAGCGGTCCAGTAGTTACTGATAGTTTTCTTCTTTTCCTGAATGAAAAGATGCTGTAGACGTTGCTTTCTGGTATAAAAGATTTGGAATTAGCCATTTCTCTAGGGACCCTAAGCCTCAGTGGTGCAGTTGTTCAAAGCGCTCAGCTGATAACAGAAAAGTCGACAGTTTGAACCCGCCAGTCACTACTTGGGAGAAAGATGTGGCAGTCTGCTTCTGTAAAGATTTAAAGCCTTGGAAACCCTATGGGGCAGTTCTCTGTCCTACAGGGTGGTTATGGACTCGACAGCAGTGGGTTTGGTTTGGTTTGGATCCTAGGGAGGCCTTGTTATTTTTAAGTGAAAAATGTGAACTAAATGTCATAACATGGGTACTACGAGTGCTCACTGTTACTGAATTAGTCATTGTTTCTAGACCTTTCATTGGACAGAAAATAAATAACAATAATAACAGTAAAAAGCAACAACATGAGGCGGGGCCAAGATGGCAGAGTAGTCGGTTGGCTTCCTATATACCTCTTACAACAAAGACCTGGAAAAATAAGTGATTTGATTGTATATGAATATCTAGGAGCCCTGAACAAGGCAAAGTTGAGGAACTGAACTGAGTGGCAGGGAGAGAGGGAGACGGTTCGGAAGAAGAAAGGAGTGCCAGACCGGACTCTGGAGCCACAGTTCTTCAGCCCCAATTGGCTCTGAGGTGTGCAGTGAAGCAGGCATACAGCTCCGGGCACACTCAGGAGACAGTTTTCACATGGAGAGAGATCCTGCAGCAGAGATTCTGCTTGGACACTCCGAACCAGTGAAAACCAGCTCTCAAGTGGCTAAAGATAAGTACATACAGGTAGCCTTTCGCAGGGATTTAAAAAAAAAAACCTTTTGGGAAAAACCTCTCTCCCGTTTACCTCCTACCTCCCCTCTGTCTTGGTCTGGCCTGCTTTCAAGATCTCTGAGTCCCCTGGGCTGGAAATAGATCCCACAAAGCACCCTGACCCATTCTCCTGGCCTTGGAGAGGGAACAAATTAACAAACAGGGAAAAAATAAGCTACTGGCTCCCCTAAGCCAGGAACTCAGGGTTAGCACAGCTCCTTTGCCTAGGCGCAGGTATAAGGGGTTCGCAGACTTTGGGTGTCTTCCACCCCTGTATAGACTTGTGTGGACCCATCTCAACAATGTAAGCCCACACTACCGCAGTACAACAGGGTAAACACCTGATGTCTAACTTCAACTGTTTCAGCTGTGAAGGGGCAGGTTATTCTTCTATAGAATTATGCAAATTATATACGTCCAAATTGTATGTCTGAGCTATGCATTATTTCATGTCCTTTGTTAGTTCAGCTAGAAAGAAGGATCAAACAATTTTATATTTAAGAGATCAGCTGCTAACCAAAAGGTTGGCGGTTAGAATCTGCCACCTGCTCCTTGGAAACCGTATGGGGCAGTTCTACTCCGCTCTATGGAATAGCTATGAGTTAGTATCAACTTGACGGCAATGAGTTTGGTGTTTTTTTGGTTTGGTTGTTTTAAGGGAAAATTCCTTTTCCCTCACATGAGACAACCCCATAACAGAATGCTGGAAGTTTATCCATAGTGTGGCAGAGAAAGAGAATCTGCACATTAAGTGAGAGGTGTCAAAGTTTTTCTTCCTCTGACTGCCATGAATAAGTATCACATCCATTATAATGTTGGTTCAGGAAAAGGAAAATGGAAAAAAAAGACTTTAACTTTGGTAATTTGGGAGTTACAAGGAATAGACACTCATACTTGCCAAAATTTTCTTTTCTGACAAACAAAATGTTTAATTTTGATGCCAGGTGTTTCTGGGAAATACAAATATTCTCTCATAAATTTGTGACTGACATTATTTTCTCTTCCCTCCAACATGGCGTTCTAGAAATTTGTAGGTCTTGGGGTAGGAGTCATCAAACATGTAGCACTTCTGAACCATCGCTGTCCCTGCAGACATGTATCTGCCAAGTCAACTGTGTTACTGAAAGCAATTTCTTGCCTACGGTCTTCTTGTTGGATAAAATTTTACTGTGGCAACATGTAAGTGATGCTATTGAGTTGCTAAGGGAATTCAAGAATCAGATCCTGATTTCCTACTTAACAGCAGAAATTTCAAAGTTTCATAAACTTTTCCTACCAAAAAAAGACTTACTTCCTAGGAACAGCAAAGTGGCCTTAAATGTCTTACTGTTTTGTGATCCTCTGGCATTTTTTGTAACGTTTAGTTGTGATTATTGAGAAATTTGCTCACCAGAAATGAAAAGACATTCTTTCAAACATAAAGAATGTTATATTTTAAAGAAGGAAAGCAGTATTTTGAAAGCCTGGCAATGCTTGCTTGGAGCCATTGACGTGATGAATACAAGAGAGATATTAAGCAAGTATTAATTTAAAAGAAATTATATTCTTGCCACAGGTACCTGATATTCCAAGCAAAACAAGTATTTTTAGTTGTCTAGATGGTTCAAACTTTTGTTATATGTGTAGACATAGCCTTTGCTCAGCTGTGTTTACTACTTCCTTTGCTTTGCACTCCTAGGAATTTGATGTGTGATATTGCTATATTGCCCTGGAGAGTTTTTTATTCCGTTTCCAGGCCCTATGCAGATAAATAATTTCCACACAAACAAGGTTATGAATAGGTTGAGTGCTTCATATTTAATATTATTAAGATATATGGTTCCATAAACTAAATATGTGATTTTCAAACGTCTCACTAAACTAAAAGAAGTATACTAATAATCTACTTCATCTAATGTTTATAATTCTAAAAAAAATTTTTATAGCTCTGCTTCTTCTTAGTGGAATACATATTTAATGGAAAAACCTTTAAATCAATATTTTTACACATAAGGATAGGGTAGTTGAAAAGAATAAAACTTTCTACACATATTCCATCTGTCGTACGCCAAAGTAATTTTATTGTAGAAGAAGAAAACTAAATATAAACTATGCTAGGAAACAGTCGTCAAAACTAACTGCTGTAGTAGAGAAGTATATTCTTATTTTATATATAGTATATTGGGTTGCGTTAGTAATAATAAACATTATTAAGTGTGAAGAAACTAGGAAATGTTTTAACTATTATGCCTGACATTTATGGCCTAAAAGACACATGTATTTTCCTCCATAGAGAAAGTAGTCCATTATCAAGGAATGGTGTCTCAGTTTAAAAATAGCTAGATTGTAGGGCTCAGATTTTTCTTTGGTCCCAGGTTTAGTGTCTGTGATTACTGTTAGTTCTTCTAATTCACCGAGGCCGTGAATCTGGGAAAGAAAAGCAACAAGGGTTTGTATGTAAGCTTTTAAATTGTGTTCCCATTAATGTCATTCACAGGTTGCCATTAATGGTCTTTCCTTCTTTCCTACTTCAAGCTGTTCAGAAGGGAAAGTACCAGAGTGAGTATATAATGTATATTATATGTAGAAAATCTGTATGCATTTAATATCTTTTAACCCTCCCAAATATAAATAAAGGCACATTTACCTTTACTTAATATAAAAAAATACCTAATTTCATATTTAAAAACTTTTTTTTCCAAAAATTGTAGTCTTTATCCAAATGTATTTCAACATTTTTAAAAAAGTCTGTGTAAATCTCACAGGATAATACACATGCTAAGGAAGTATACCAATCATAGTGCCAAAGAATTCCTTCCTCTACTGTTTACATTGACTTCGGTCATTGTTAACTGCCATCAAGTTGAAAACTTCCATGCTTTTCAGTGGGGAGGTGGGAATAAGATTTATGTGCAGAGATTCCACTTGGTATATCATGGTTTCCAACCTGTGATGGTGTGGTGCTGCTGTTTGATTTGAAAGACATATCCCTAAGAATCAGAATATTCTAATATTTAAGCCCTAACTGAAGCAAAGAATTTGTTTTATTTAGGATTGCAATTAAAGACATGAAAGAAATATAAATATAAAGTCACAGCTCTTGCATGATTTTAGTCACTCCAGACATTGACTGGACTCTAGGCTTTAGTGGTGAAGCCATCAGTAGATTTTATCATCTCCAGGTATGGCGTACCTTTGCGTGTACGATTAAGATGCATCAGAGTGGCTGAGACAAGGAGTATGCAAACATAATGTAGTTTAAAAATAAAAGGACAATATAAAATAATTTTCATCTTTTATAAAGAATAGTTGAAAGATGATACTTTCTGTAATGCATTTGTTTTCAAGTAGTAATGCTAACTCTATGTATACATATATGTGAACATATAACCTCTGAAATAGGCTTCTTTTCTTGGCTCATAGGTTATGGGGGGGATAAAACTACACTATCATCCTTTATCTGTCTCCAAATTGTTTACTTGACAGATGCCTGCTACTATGTTAGTTCAAAAAGTAGTTATCCCTATTGTGTACTGTTGGATTTACATTAACTTTGGTCATTGTTAACTGCCATCAAGTCGACTCTGACTCATGACGACCTTACGTACAACAGAACAAAACATTGTCCAGTCCTTCATCATTCTTAAAATCGCCAGCTTGCTTGAGTCCATCACTGCAGCCATTGCGCCAGTACATCTCATCGAGGGTCTCTCGTACTCTTATTGGCCTCCCACTTCACCAAACATGATGTTCTCCTCTAGTGCTTGATCCTTCTTGATGATGTGCCCAAAGCAAGTGAGTCAGACAATATTCTGTAGTGATCCATAAGATTTCCCTTTGCTAATTTTCGGAAGTAGCCAGGTCTTTCCATGTCTGTCTTAGTCTGGAAGCCCATTAAAACCTGTCTACCACGAATGACCCTGACAGTATTTGAAATACTAGCATCATAGCAGCACACAAGCCACTACAGTAAAACAAACTGTACAGGTAATGGTACATAAACTTTACCTAAAGTCATTTGGTTTTTTGTATTTTGTTCCTACAAGAGACTCCACGCATCTGTCAGTCTGTCGCACTGTGATAGCTTGCCTGTTGCTGGGATGCTGGAAGCTATGCCACCAGTATTTCAAATACCAGCAGGGTCATCCATGAAGGACAGGTTTCAGCTAAGCTTCCAGACTAAGACACACTAGGAAGAAGGACCTGGCAGTCTACTTCTGAAAAAATTGGCTATTGAAAACCTTATGAATAGCAGCAGATCATTGTCTGGTATAGTGCTGGGAGATGAGCCCCTCAGGTTGGAAGACACTCAAAATACTACGGGGGAAGAGCTGCCTCTTCAAAGATATGTGTCAGGGTTGTATCTATTCACCAAACTTAGTCAGTCTTTCCGCTGACCAAATAATTCTAGAAGCTGGACTATATGAAGGAGAACGCTGCATCAAGATTTGAGGAAGACTCATTAACGACCTGCAATATGCAGATGACACAACCTTACTTTCTGAAAGTGAAGACGGCTTGAAGCACTTACTGATAAAGATCAAAGGCTTCAGCCTTCAGTATAGATTACACCTCAACATAAAGAAAACAAAAGTCCTCACAATTGGACCAATAAGGAACAACATGATAAATGGAGAAAAGATTGAAGCTGTTAAGGATTTCATTTTACCTGGACTCACACTCAATGCTCATGGAAGGAGTAGTCAAGAAATCAAACAATGTATTACACTGGGCAAATGTGCTGCAAAAAAACTCTTTAAAGTGTTAAAAAGCAAAGATGTCACTTTGAGAATTAAGGTGTGCCTGACCCAAACCATGTTATTTTCAATCGCCTCATATGCATGTGAAAGCTGAACAATGAATAAGGAAGACCAAAGAAGAACTGATGCCTTTGAATGATGGTGTTAGTGAAGAATGCTGAATATACCATGGACTGCCAGAAGGAACAAATCTTTCTTGGAAGAAGTACAGCCAGAATGCTTCTTGGATGCAAGGATGGAGAGACTTTGTCATACGTACTTTGGACATGTCATCAGGAGGGACCAGTCCCTGGAGAAGGGCATCGTGCTTGGTAAGGCAGAGAGAAGTTCAGCAAAAAAGAAGACGACCCTCAATAAGATGGACTGACACAGTGACTACAACAATGGGCTCAAACATAGCAACGGTTGTGAGGATGGCACAGGACCAGGCAGTGTTTCTTTTTGTATGTGGAGTTGCTGAGTCAGAACTGACTCAACGGCACCTAACAACAACAGAGAGAGAGAATTCTAAATCCTTAGAATTTTCTGAGCAATTGAGGTAACTTTTTTATCTATAGCTCTCCAGACCACACCTGAGGTGATTCAGGTGGGGACTGACCAGGCCAGAAAGACCACCTCATTGTATCAGCTGATCTCAGGGAAAATGGGCTGTTTTAATCAAATATGACTATGTAATGAGGTCTCAATAAAGGTTCTAGACATGGAATCTCCACGGGGTTCTTGGTTGGTTAAACACATCTATGCATATGGGAGGGCAGTATGTCCATTTGGGACATAGAAGCTTCACATTGAGGACCATCCCCTACCTTGCCCTATGTGTCTTTTCACCTGTATCCTTTTTCCTATAATAAAATATTATAATAATAAACATAGCACTTTCTGTGAGTTCTGAGAATCATTCTAGCAAATTTTCAAACCTAATGGAGTAGTGGGAGCCAGCAGCTCAGAAGTGAGGAAGCCTGGGGTGGCCCTGAACTTGTGTCTGGCATCCTCAAAATGGATGGTAGAAGGAATTGCCCAAATTTACAGCAAGCATGTCATAAGTGAGAGTGTTATGGAGTCTCCCAAGCTTGCCGCTAGCATCTGAGGTCTTGGACCAACTTGGCAGTATGGAGAGCTGTGTCTTTAACTTGTGAGATCTGACCTAGTTCCAGGTGGTTAAGGTTAGAGAAAAAAGTGCTTCAGGTATAGCTGGTGTTGTAACAGAAGTGGCAGAGAAATGAGAAGTGTTGTAGATTTAAATTAAATATTATCCTTGTACCTTCCATATCTGAGTAGAAGAGAAAAATGAGGGATATCACTGCTGTTGTCAGATGGGTCCTGGCTGAAAGCAGAGAGTACCAGAAAGGTGTTTACCTGTGTTTTATTGACTATGCAAAGGCATTCGACTCTATGGATCATAACAAATTATGGATAACATTGTGAACAATGGGAATTCCAGAACACTTAATTGTGTTCGTAAGGAAACTGTACACCGATCAAGAGGCAGGCATTCCAATAGAACTAGGGGATATTTTGTAGTTTAAATTCAAGAAAGGTTTGTGTAAGGGTTGTATCCTTTCACCATACCTATTCAACCTTGAATGCTGAGCAAATAATCTGAGAAGCTGAACTCTATGAAGAAGAATGGGGCATCAAGTTTGGAGGAAGATGCATTAACAACCTGCATTATATAGATGACACAACCTTGCTTGCTGAAAGTGAAGAGGACTTGAAGCACTTACTGATGAAGATCAAAGACCACAGCCTTCAGTATGGATTACACCTC
>NW_004444025.1:5833935-5854675 GCF_000243295.1 Trichechus manatus latirostris
CTTGCTTGCTGAAAGTGAAGAGGACTTGAAGCACTTACTGATGAAGATCAAAGACCACAGCCTTCAGTATGGATTACACCTCAACATAAAAAAACAAAAATCCTCAGTACCGGACCAATAAGCAACATTATGGTAAACGGAGAAAAGATTGAAGTTGTCAAGGATTTCATTTTACTTGGATCCACAATCAACACCCATCGAAGCAGGAGTCAAGAAATCAAAGGACACGTTGCATTGGGCAAATCTGCTGCAAAAGACCTCTTTAAAGTGTTGAAAAGCAAAGACATCACTTTGAAGACTAAGGTGCACCTCACCCAAGCGATGGTATTTTCGGTCACCTCATATGCATGTGAAAGCTGGACAATGAATAAGGAAGAGTAAAGAAGAATTGATGCCTTTGAATGGTGGTGTTGGTGAAGAATATTGAATATACCATCGACTCCCAAAAAAATGAACAAATCTGTCTTGGAAGAAGTACAACCAGAATGCTCCTTAGAAGCAACGATGGTGAGATTACATCTCATATACTTTGGACGTGTTATCAGGAAGGATCAGTCCCTGGAGAAGGACATTATTCTTGGTAAAGGAGAAGGTCAGAAAAAAGACGAAGTCACTCAATGAGATGGATTTACACAGTGGCTGCAGTAATAACAACGCATAACATTAATAGTGAGCATGGCGCAGGACCAGGCAGTGTTTAGTTCTGTTGTACACAGGATCACTATGAGTCGGAACTAGCCTGATGGCACTTAACAACAACAACAACAACAACACATTAACCAGAGCAACTTGAGTGTTTACTTATTTTTTTTTATTCAAAATGTATTTTACTAAAACATTATTAAAATGGAGAAAGTCTTTAGGAGTGTAAATGTTTTATGTTCTAGGACTGGGTCCTTCAAACTACTTTAAACAGAAGAATTGACAAATCATGAAAATAATTTAAATAGGGCTGAAATAGGTTTTATTTGTGATATATTTCCCCAGTGTGGTACTGCCAAATTTAGAAATAAATAATGCAAGTGTCTTCAGAATCAATTGAGAGAAGTATAATGTTTTAACATTATTGTTTTATAAGAAGTATTATTATTGAAGGTTATTAACTTTCTAGGTGTGTATAAGTCAGAATCACGTACATCCTGACCTGGAATAATTTATACCTCCCATATGGATTGAATTTCAATTTAAAAAAAAAACTGGAAATAATATTTTTAATAAATCTTACATATTTGGAGGCAGGGCCAAGATGGCAGAATACTCAGGTAGTTCCTGTAGTCCCTCTTACAACAAAGACCCAAAAAACCAAGTGAATAGATTATATATGACAATCTAGGAGCCCTGAACATCAAAGACAGACTTGAGGAGTCAGAGGGAGAGACAGTTCAGAAGCAGCAAGAGGTTATCAGACCTGACCTAGCCAGCGTCCTGCAGGCTGGACCGTTTGCTACATGCAGGCTGAGGCAAGCAGTAGTGCTACAGATGCGTTTTACCTCGTGGGGAGAAACCTAGCAGTGGAGAGTCTGCACGAGCCTCTGGAACCCGGGGGAAGGAGCACCAGATCTGCAAAAGTTAAGTGCAATTGTCTAACCTACCCTGTGGGATCAAAAGAACCCTTTCCCTTAAGGAATTTCTGTAACAGAAATGTGCTTCTCTTCCCTTCCCCGTTCTCTCCCCACTCTGCTCCAGTGCTGGTCCAGCAGTGTTCAGGGGTTGACGCCCCCCCTAGGCTGGTAGGAGGACCCGGCACACCCAAGCCAGTCTCCTGGTTTTGGGAGGGAACAAATAAACAAATGAACAAACAAAAAAAGGAAACTGCGAGCTCCCCTAAGCTGGGAGCTCAGGACTAACCCTGCTCAAACTAGTCTCATGGCTTTAAAAAATCACGATGCCCCTGAACCCAGGAACTCAGGGTAGGCACAGCTCCTTTGCCTAGGCACAGGCATAAGGAGTTCATGGACTTCAAATGCGTTTCACCCCTGCCTGGACTTGTGTAGGCCCATTCAACAGCATAGGCCATCATTAGCAAAGTGTACAGGGAATATACCTGAAGCCTATTTTCAACTGCAACAGCTCAGGGGAAGTGGCAGATTCATGACATTTGACACCACCCTGCCCATTAAACAGGGTTCTCACCCACCCACATCAGGGGCCTGAGGACTGGAAGTTTCACCCATTCCATCTAGCCACGCCCAACAAGGGGCTGAGAATAAGTGGGGCCTCCCAGTCCTTACAGCCAACAGCACTGGGAGCCCAAAGTCTGGCTACAAAACCCACCCACCTACATGCTCCAGGGAACAGGGACATGCCTTCCACCTAGGTACTTGGGGGCAGCTGTCAGTCCCCTACCTGGCTCAGCACATGACGCCCTATTGCAGCCATATACCTGTGCCTACTCCAATCACCCCTACCCATCTAGGACTGTAGGTGACAGCCTACACCACACACTCAGTGACCGATGACCTTGACACCTGAGCTGAATCCACACAATAAAAGTAAAGGGACTCCTGGGCTCACATACCTAGTAGCAGCTGTGACTGCCTGGTGACAGGACGTGAGAACTTCAAAGACACCAATAATCAAAGTAGCACATGCAAACAGCCTATTTGGACAAAGCAAAACAAGAAACTAGGACACAGTAAGCAAACACAAATAAATATCATAACTTATTGAGGGTTTGAAGACAACAGTGAACAGCAAATTACATAAAGAGGTAGATCATGATGGCTCCAGCAAACAACCAAAACAAAGAACCAGGAAACCTTCCAGAAGAAGAGAAGGTCTTGGAATTACCAGAGGTAGACTTCAAAAGATTAATATAAAGAGCTGTTTAAGATATCAGGAAGGAGATCATACAAAACTCAGATGAAGCCAAGGAACACACAGACAAAGCAACAGAAGAATTTAGGAAAGCTATACAAGAGTAGAATGATAAATTTAACAGGCTGCTAGAATTTATAGAGAGACAGCAAATAGAAATCCAAAAGATTAACAATAAAATTTCAGAATTAGACAAGTCAATAGAAAGTCATAGGAGGAGAACTGAGGCAATGGAAGTTAGAATTAGTGAAACTGAAGATAAAGCACTGACACCAATTTATTTGAGGAAAAATCAGACAAAAGAATTTTAAAAAATTAAGAAACTCTAAGAATATGTGGGACTTTATTAAAAGAAATAACCTATGAGCAACTGAAGTACCAGAATGGGTGGGGGCGGGGATAACAGAAAATACAGAGAGAATTCTTGAAGATTTGCTGGCAGAAAAGTTCCCTAATATCATGAAAGACAAGAAGATATCTATCCAAGAAGTTCATTGAACCTGACACAGTGTAGATCCCAAAAGAAAGTCATTAAGACATATAATCAAACTTGCCAAAATCAAAGATAAAAAGAGGACTTTAAGAGCGGTTAGTGATAAACGAAAAGTCACCTAAAAGGAGAGTCAATAAGGCTAAACTCTGACTACTCAGTAGAAACCATGCAGGCAAGAAGGCAATGGGACGGCATATATAAAGTCTTGAAGAAAAAAAGAATTCCAGCCAAGAATTATATATCCAGCAAAATTTTCTCTCAAATATGAAGGCAAAATTAGGGTATTTCCAGATAAACAGAAGTTAAGGGAATTTGTAAAAACAAAACCAAATTTATAAGACATACTAAAGGGAGTTCTTCAGTTACACAATAAACACAAGACTAGAACACAGGACAGGACAACTAGATATCGACTGAGATAGGGAAGTCATAAAAATAAGTCAAAGCTAAAACACTGAAAATAAGGAAACAGAGACTTCGATATGTAAAAGATGACAAATTAAAACAAAAAAGAGGGACTAAATAGTGTAGTCTTAGAATTTTCATGTGGAGAAGAAGTTAAGGTGATATAAAGAAATAAAAGATAGCTTAAAACTTAGAAAAATAAAAGTAAATTTTAAGGTAACCACAAAGAAAACTCACAAATCTACACATCAATGTAAAAAAGAAGAAAAAAAAAAAACAAAAAACCAAGACTTAGCAAATAGAAAATCAACAACAATGAAATGGATAAAAAGAAAATACATAAAGAAAAAGGACTCAGCACAGAGAATTAAGTGGAACAAAGAAACTGTCAATAACACACACACACACAAAATCAAAATAACAACACTAAAGTCATACCTATCAATAATTACACTGAATTTAAATGGACTAAATGCACCAATAAAGAGATAGAGAGTGGCAGAATGGATGAAAAAACAAGATCCCTCTATATGCTGCCTGCAAGAGACACAACTTAGACTCAAAGACACAAACAAACTAAAACTCAAAGGATGGAAAAAAAAACATATCAAGCAAACAACAATCAAAATAGAGCAGGAGTGGCGATGTTAATCTCTGATAAAATATATTTTAAAGCAAAATCGACCACAAAGGATAAGAAAGGACACTATATAGTGATTAAAGTGTCAATACCTCAGGAGGATAAAACTACAATGAATATATATGCACCCAATGACAGGGCTCCAAAATACATAAAACAAACTAACAACACTGAAAATAGAAATAGACAGCTTCCCAATACCGGTAGGAGACTTCAACACAGCACTTTAAGTGAAGAACAGAACATCCAGAAGGAAGCTCAATAAAGACACAGAAGATCTAAATGCCACAATCAACCTGCTTGATACTGCACACATATACAGAACACTCCACCCAACAGCAGCCAAGTATACTTTCTTTAACAATGCACATGGAACATCTTCCAGAATAGACCACATATTAGGCCACAGAGCAAGCCTTAACAGAATCCAAAACATTGAAATATTACAAAGCATCATTTCTGAACATAAAGCCATAAAAGTAGAAATAAAGGAAGGAAAAAAAAATCAAATACATGCAAACTGAATAACACTTTACTCAAAATCTACTGGGTATAGAAGAAATAAAGGATGGAATAAAGAAATTCATAGATTCAAATGTGAATGAAAACACATCCTACCAGAACATTTGGGACGTAGCAAAAGCAGTGCTCAGAGGTCAATTTATAGCAAAAAATTCACACATCCAAAAAGAAGAAAGGGCCAAAATCAAAACATTAACCCTATAACTCGGACAGAGAGCAGCAAAAGAAGCCCTCAGGTACCATAAGGAAGGAAATGATAAAAATTAGAGCAAAAATAAATGAAGTAGAGAATAGAAAAACAATTGAGTCAATAAGACCAAAAGTTGGTTCTTTGAAAAGATCAACAAAATCAATAAGCCACTGCCCAAACTGACAAAAGAAAAACAGAAGAGGAAGTAAATAACCTGAATAAGAAATGAGATGGACAATATAACAACAGACCTGATTGAAATGAAAAGAATCATAACAGAATACTATGAGAAATTGTACTCCAACAAATTTGAAAAGCTAGAGGAAATGGACAAACTTCTAGAAACACACTACCTACCTAAACTATCACAAACAGAGCTAGAACAACTAAATAAACCTATAACAAAGAAGAGGTAATAGAAAAATTTTCAACAAAAAACAAGCCCTGGCCCTGATGGCTTCACTAGAGAATTCTATCAAGCTTTCAGAGAAGAGTTAACAACAGTACTACTAAAGGTATTTCAGAACATAGAAAAGGATGGAACACTCCAGAACTCATTCTATGAAGCCAGCATAACCCTGATACCAAAACCAGGTAAGAAACCACAAAAAAAGAAAATTACAGACGAATATCCCTCATGAACACAGATGCAAAACTTTTTAACAAAATTCTAGCCAATAGAATTCAACAATGTATCAAAAAATTAATTCATCATCACCAAGTGGGATTCATACCAGGTATGTAGGGATGGTTCAACATTGGAAAAACAATCAATGTAATCCATCACATAAATAAAATTAAAGATAATAACCACATGATCATATCAATTGATGCAGAAAAGGCATTTGACAAAGTCCAACACCGATTCATGATAAATACTCTCAGCAAAATAGTAGTAGATGGGAAATTCCTCAACATAATTAAGGGCATTTATACAAAGCCAACAGCCAACATCATCCTAAACAGAGAGAGTCTGAAAGCATTTCCCTTGAGAATGGGAACGAGACACAGATGCCCTCTATCACCACTCTTATTCAACCTTGTGCTGGAGGTCCTAGCCAGAGAAATAAGGCAAGAAAAAGAAAAAAAGGGCACCCATATTGGTAAGGAAGAAGTAAAAGTATCCATGATAGGATCTTATACACAGAAAATCCCAAAACATCTACAAGGAAACTGTTGGAACTAATAGAAGATTTCAGCAAAGTGTCAGGATACAAGACAAACATACAAAAATTAGTTGAATTCCTCTACACCAACAAAGACAACTTCCGAAAGGAAATCACCAAATCAACACCACTTACAATAGCCCCAAGAAGATAAAATACTTAGGAATAAATCTAACCAGAAACATAAAAGACCTATACAAAGAAAACTACAAGACATTACTGCAAGAAACCAAAAGAGACCTACGTAAGTGGAAAAACATACCATGCTCATGCATAGGAAGACACAACATTGTGAAAATGTCAGTTCTACCGAAAATGATATACAGATACAATGCAATCCCAATCCAAATTCCAATGACTTTTTTTAATGAGATGGAGAAACGGATCACCACCTTCATATGAAATGGAAAGAGGCCCTGGATAAGCAATGCATTACTGAAGCAGAAGAATAAAGTGGGAGGCCTCACACTGCATGATTTTAGAACCGATTATATTGCCATAGTAGTCTAAACAGCGTGGTACTGGTACAACAACAGATACATAGACCAGTGGTACAGAATTGAGAATTCAGATGTACATTCATCCACCTATGAGCAGCTGATATTTGACAAAGGCCCAAAGTCCATTCAATGAGGAAAAAACAGTCTCTTTAACAAATGGTGCTGGCATAACTGGATATCCATCTGCAAAAAAATGAAACAAGATCCATATTTCACAGCAGGTACACAAACTAACTCAAATGGATCAAAGACCTAAATATAAAATGTAAAATGATAAAGATCATGGAAGAAAAAAATAGGAACAAAGCTACGAGTCCTAATACATGGCATAAACAGAACACAAAGCATAAGTAACAATGCACAAACACCAGAAGAGAAACTAGATAATTGAGAGCTCCTAAAAACCAAACACTTATGTTCAATCAAAAGAGTTTACCAAAAGAGTAAAAAGACAACCTACAGACTGGGAAAAAATTTTTTGACTACGACTTATCCAATAAGTGTCTAATCTCTAAAATCTACAAGATACTTCAAAACCTCAACAATAAAAAAAAGATAACCCAATTAAAAAATGGGCAAAGGATGTGAACAGGCACTTCACCAAAGAAGACATTCAGGAGGCTAACAGATACATGAGGAAATGCTCATGACCATTAGCCATTAGAGAAATGCAAATCAAAACTACAATGAGATACCATCTCACCCCAACCAGGCTGGCACTAATCCAAAAAACACAAAATAATAAATGTTAGAGAAGTTGTGGAGAGACTGGAACACTTACACACTGTTGGTGGGAATGTAAAATGGAACAACCACTTTGGAAATCGATTTGGCACTTCCTTAAAAAGCTAGAAATAGAAGTACCATATGATCCAGCTATCCCACTTCTTTGAACATATCTTAGAGAAATAAGAGCCGTCACACAGACGTATGCACACCCTGTGTTCATTGCAGCACTGTTTACAATAGCAAAAAGATGGAAACAACCTTGGTGCCCATTGATATAAGAATGGATAAACAAATTATGGTACACACAATGGAATACTACTCAACAATAAAGAGCAATGATGAATCCTCAAAACATCTCACAACGTAGATGAATCTGGAGGGCATTATTCTGAGGGAAGTTAGTTGCAAAAGGGGAAATATTGGGATCACTATTATAAGAACTCAAGAAAAGTTTTAAACATAGAAGAAAACATTATTTGATGGTTACTAGGGTTTGGAGGGAGGGAAAGGGGAATTCACTAACTAGTACTGGACAAGAATCATCTTAGGGAAGGGAAGGAGAACACACAATACAGGGGAAGTCAGCACAACTGTACTAAAGTGAAAGCCAAGAAGTTTCCTGAACACAACCAAACACTTTGAGGGACAGAGTAGCTGGGGTCTGGGGCCCATGGTTTCAGGGGACATCTAGGTGAATTAACATAACAAAGTTTATTAAGAAAATGTTCTGCATCCCACTTTGGCGAGTGGTGTCTGGGGTGTTAAAAACTTTCGAGCGACTGTCTAAGATGCATCAATTGGTCCCAACTCACTTACAGCAAAGGATAATGAAGAACACCAAAGATACAAAGAAAATATTAGCCCAAGAGACAAAAGGGCCACATTGCCAGAGAATCCATCAGCCTGAGACCAGAAGAACTAGATGGTGCCTGGCTACCACCAATGACTGCTGTGACGGGGAACACAACAGAGAGTCCCTGACAGAGCGGGAGAAAAGTGTGGAAGAAAACTCAAATTCACGTGAAACTCCAGACTTAATGATCTGACTCTGACTGGAGAAACCCTAGAAGCCATGGCCCTCAGACACTCTGTTAACCCAGAACTAAAACCATTCCTGAACCCCACTCTTCAGACAAACATTAGACTGAACTGTAAAACATAAAGTAATACTTATGAAGATTGTCCTTCTTAGTTCAAGCAGACACTTGAGATCAAAAGGGCGGCTCCTGTCCGGAGGCAGGATGAGAAGGCAGGAAGTTACAGGAGCCGGTTGGATGGACACCGGAAATCCGGGGTGGAAAGGGGAAGTGTGCAGTCACATTCAAGGATTGCAACTATTGTCACATAACAATATGTGTGTAAATTTTTGCATGTGAGGTTGACTTGAGCTGTAAACTTTCACCTAAAACACATTTTTTTTTTAAAAAAGAACTTACATATTCAATACCTTGCTTACTTGCCTACGTATTTATTTGTAAGTCTTAATCATAGTCTTTGTTGAAATTAAAACTACTTAGGTTCAGAATATACTTATCTATAAATTTGGAAAGTATTTTAAGAGCATATATTTTTAATGTTCTTCTCTGAGATGGAATTCATCATTTTGTGTGAGCTAATTTGCAATGATACATTTTATATTATAAGCACATGATACAACCTGTCAGATGAATAAAGTCATTTTTATGAAACTATTAGTTTTTGAGTAATTTATTCTGGCATCGGATGATAAAGATGTAGTTATTATAATATATCCATTTTTTAAATTTCTCTTTATCTTATTTCATGCATTCTTCAAACTCTATGAAGGCCAAGTTACTTTTAATCAAGTCAAAAAGTATTTTACTGTTGATGATAAAGAACATGGAAAACTCTTTCTAATAATCTGAACTATTTCATTTGAATGGGCATAAAGCAAAGATTTTCACGAGAAAGATATAGAGAGAGCATACGCCTTGAGTGTGATTCCAGTTTTATTGGCAAGAGTGTTTGCAGTACAGTTTAGGTTGCTTGGAAAAGAGAGACTTGCCATTTATGTATTTGCTAATATAAGTCATTATCCAAATCATCATACTTTTTACATGTTACTCAAACTTATTTTATGTAATGGTGTATAGTGAGAATCAAATATTGTTTTACATTTTAAAAGTAATTTTTATAATTGATTTAAAAAAATTAGTTTTTAAAAATTTATGTGAGGATGTTTTTCTTTCACGTAAACCGTCACTATATATTTTGTGGTTTGTCTTTGGGTTAGGATCCTTGGTGGTACAGTGGTTAAAGTGCTCGGCTGATAATCAAAAGTTTGGCAGTTCGAATCCACCAGCCACTCTGTGGGAGAAAGATGTGACAGTCTGCTTCTGTAAAGACTTACAGCCTTGGAAACCCTTTGGGGCAGTTCTCCTCTGATCTATGGGGTTGCTGTAAGTCAGAATGGACTTGAAGGCAGTGGGTTTGGTATGGTTTGGTCTTTGGGTTACCTCATTGTTATGCTGATTGGGTTGTTAAGTTTTATGACATCACCATAATTTGTATTATTGTAGCTTTCTTTATGTTTTAAGTTTTCTAAGCACAGACCCCTTATTCCTTATCAATTAAAAAAATGTTCGTAAGCATTTTTTTTTTCCTTTTAGATAATATTTAGAACTTGTTTTCAGAAAAATTCTCATTGGGAAATCTTCAGCTATTTCAGGGAAAAAATTACACTCTGATGTTGAAAATCATCTAAAATAAATTTAATTTTTATTAAACTTTGTGTTAATATTTTCTAAAGCTTTCTGATTGAGTTTTGTTTCATTACATCAAAATCTAGATTCTTCCTTTTTTGTTTGTTTTCTTCAGTTGTGTATTTGGAAAGTGAAATATGTAACAAAAAATATTGGCAAATTTGTTATGTGCCAGCAAGTTGATTTTGACTCATAGCAACTGTATGTGACAGAGGGGAACTGCATCACAGGGTTTTCACAGATAATCTTTAAAGCAGTAGATCACCGTGTCTTTTCTCCTGAGGAGCCACTGGGTGGGTTTGACAACTTTTTGGTGAGCAGCCTAGGGTTTAACCATTGTACCACCAGGGCTCCTTTTGTATTTCTTGTAGCTAGTATTCTGAAATTTCTGTGATACTATTTTTTAAAGATTTTCTTCATTCTTGATGTTCTGTAGATTCTCTATTATATGGTTATATTTTTAAATGTACTGCTTCACAAATTTTGTGCATCTTTAATCAAAAGTCTCACATATTTGTTCGATTTTGGAATATATTCTTAGCCATTTACTCTTTTCTGTTATTTGTCTTCATCTTTCTTTCTGGAAATTACATGTGACGTATTTTGGAGTCTCTTAATCAAGTTTTCATATCTTTTAAATTCTTCATAATTAATTAATTTCTCTTCGCTTTATTTTGAGTGAATTCTTCAGCACTATCTTCTAAATCATTTCTTTTTTCCTTTGTGCTCATTCTAGAGTTTACATCTATTTAATTTTTTATTATGGTGATTATATTTATCTAGTATTTCCAATTGATTCTTTTGGACTTCTGGCTGATGTTGATTCATATAGCCTATCTTGTTTTAGGATTTCTTATTATTTTTATAAATATTTTACTTCCTTCATTTCTTTGAGAGTCTTCGTTGTACTTATTTTAATATCTTTTCTAAAATATTTTATCATCGTTTTGGTGAGTATTTACAGAACAAATTCGTTTCCCGTTCAACAATTTATACACAGCTTGTTTCGTTACATTGATTACATTGATTGTAAACCCCTGAATGTGTCAGTACTCTCCCCCTTCCTCCCTGTGTTCCCCATGTCCATTCACCCAACTTTCCTGCTGCTACCTTCCTTCTGAACTTTGATTTTTAGCGAATGCAGCCTCTTAGATCTCATGCAGTTGAATGTTCTGAGGTGTACATTCCTTACTGGTGTTACTGCTCATTTTATAAGCCTGCCTATTGTATGGTTATAATGTGATCTCTGGGAGTGATTTCAATTCGAAGTCTGAAGGCTGTCTAAGAGCCACAGTCTCAGGAGTTCATCAATCTCTATCAGACCAGTAAGTCTGTTCTTATTTACGAGTTTGCATTTTGTGCTACATTTCTCTCCCACCCTGTCCGTGACCTACTATTGTGGTCCCAGTCAGAGTGATCAGCAGTGGTAACTGGGCACCATCTAGTTCTTCTGGTCTCAGGCTAGTGGAGACCGTGGTTCATGTGCTCCATTAGTCCTTTGGACTGGTTGTTTCCTTGAATCTTTTGTCTCCTTCACTCTTCTTTGCTCCAGATGGAAAGGGACCAGTTGTAGTATCTTAGATGGCCACTCAAAAGCTTTTAAGACCCCAGTCACTGTTCACCAAGGTAGGATGTACAGCATTATCTATATGGATTAGGATATGCCAACTGACCTGAATGTCCCCCCGAGACTATGGTCCCTAGCCTTCCCGCCCAGTATCTCAGTCCTGGGTGGTGTATGGTTATGGCTAAGAAGTTTTCATGACTGTGTCCCCTTGGGCACTATTGCATACATGGGCATATTTGCAGCACGTGTTGAGAAAGTGCTGCATCTGTATATCATTGTTAGTTCATCTCCTGGTGACTCAGTTGGTTGGCTGCTTTTCCATAATATTAAGTTTCCTCAAAGATCAACGATTATAACCCAACAGCCGCCCTGCAGGAGAAAGATGTGGCAGTCTGTTTTTGTACAGATTTGCTTGCGTTTTGCTATAACACTGAAGAGACTTCAGTGAAGCTTCTAACCTAAGACAGACTGACTAGTCAGCCAATGGGGTTGGGGGGAGACTCTATGGATTTCAATGGTCTGCTCTGCAATCAGTCACGGGACGGTTGCAGGACTGAGGACTGAGCAGGACTGAGCAATGTTTGGTTCTATTATGCATGGGATCGCCATGAGATGGGGGTGAACTTGACAATACCTAACAACAACAACAAATGATCAGTTGCTCAGTCCAATATACTTGGATTTCTTTATTTCTATCCACTAGTACGTAAGCTGCTCTACATGAGCCACATGTACAGTAGAGTGTACCAGTTGCCACTGAGTTGGTTCCAACTCGAGGTGACCCTCTGTGTATCAGAATAGAACTGTTCCTCACAGAGTTTTCAATGGCTGATTTTTTGGAAGTAGATTGCCAGGCCTTTCTTCCAAAGCACCTCTGGGTGGGCTCAAACCTGCAAACTTTTGTTTGGCAGCTGAGCACATTAATCATTTGCACCACACAGAAGAATATGAGCCGTAGGCTTAGGAAAATGCTTTGTTTGTATTTTTAAACGTCATTTCCTGAGCAGGCCCTGGTTTAAGAATTTGTCCCTGCTTCTTGTCAGCTGTTCTCACCCCACAAATAGGACACTTTTGGTTTGACAATGCTGCACATTGCTGATTATTTCAGACCTGGAGTCCAGCTGGCCCAGAGCTTCAGACTATTATCAACCACTGTGAATTCAGGCTCTTAACAGCAAAGTATTTATATTTGTTTTAGTACATTTACTCCAAATCCCACGCTTAGGAAACCTTCATTGTGGAATTCATAGAGCCGTCTTTCTTGAAATCCCAAAATGTGTTTGAAAGCTTTTTCTATTACAGCTCCTTATGAACAGAATTTTCCTCTTTTTAATATGTTTTAATTATTCTCATAACATCAGTTCTCTATTATTAAGTCTTGTGACTGTAACTAATGTTGACTGTATCTCAAATGTAGGAATAATAAGTAGTCATGAAAGCTGAAGGGTGGGACTAAAATGGTGGCATGAAACTGAGAAAACAGAAATAATATACAATGAAAACCTGAGCCTTCTGCCAGTCTTAGTCACTGTGCAGATTTGCTGCTTCTAGACTTTTGATATTGATAGAGATGGAAAAGACTGATAAGTGAGTGTTGAAATAGTTTTAGTATTTTAAAAAAGTGGAAGGAGACACTTCAGTAACTTTGCTTGTCATTGGTGACAGGAAAAGAGGGCTCATGTTTTATCCCAGTGCATATTTTTGTCAATACCAGTTAAGTTGAAATATAACTACGAGTCAAATTAAACTCTATCATTTGAAAGTATTGTTTAATTTTTTAGTTAATAAAAATATTAACTGTGGCGTGGATAAAGTGTGATTCACGTTTTTGGTTAATTAGAGAGAGGTTTTCAAACATGTTAACATTTAAAGATGTTTAAAGATGAGAAGAACTCATTTTAAAGAAGAACTCATCTTTAAATGGAATCTGACAGAAAATTGCTAAATTAAAAAAAAAAATTGATAAAACTGGAACAACTCTGCCTGAAGCCTGGAAAAAGTAGATGACTCAGTGCATATTTCTTTTATCTGTGCCCCTTCCTAAGTCGACTGTTTAGAAACTATTGGGTTGGAGATACCAGTCACAATGAATATTAGAGATAATGCAAGTACTTTCCATCTGAACTTGAATTATTCCAGAATAATGAATCAATTCCCTCTCTTTGACCTGAAAAAGGAAAATTGCCCATGGATTGAGGAGACTTTATATATAAACAGTCTTCTCCAGTGGTTACCTCCAGAATTTATTCTTCAATTATTGACTATCTCATCTTTTCTATGTAATAAGAGAGAATGATTAAGTTCAGACTTTCTAAAATGTATTTCTGATTACTCATGGACGTATCTACTTTCTAAATTAGCTTCATATTTTCTTTTAAGTACATTTTGAGGTGTATTACAGAATGCCTATTTTCATTCTCACGGGTTTAACAGGGGAAAAACAGACTGAAATGCTTCCTTTTCTTTGCCTCTTTCACATTGAAGAGAGAGTAGAAGCGGGGCAGCCCTGGCCAGGTGTCCTGCTAAATAAAAGAAGCTGGACAGGTGGCGCAAGTGCAGTAAGAGACAGAGTCAAGGTAGTGTCACAAAATCTGAAGTCTGAAATCTAAGAAAAGCAGCATTACAGAACAGTTGATGCTAGAACAGAGATTGATTGCTCTTTTTAATGTTTTATTCTCTTTAGAGAGTCTGAGAACCTTGACTGACAAGAGTTGATTGTAGACGGAATGAGGTCAAAGCTGTAAACAGAGTCCTTTCCTTGACTGAGTGATGCTCTCAACCAGGATCACTTTACATACGGTCTACTTGGTGTCATTATCTCAGAGTCTATTAATTCTGACTTGTCTTACTAAAATTTCTTTATTCTCAGTAAGGGCAAAAAATATGAAGAAAAAATGAAAGTAATTAACCTTACTTAACTTTCAAGATAGCAATCTGTCCGAGAAGCATAGCCAAGAACAATTACAAAATACCATCCTTTGTTGTCCTGGGTATGAAAGGGTCCTCCTTCCAAAGGAGTGGATTAATTAAAAGGAAATAGAGTTCAATGACACTGATATTATTTCTCAAGTTATGGTGACAATTTGGAACTTTCACTCTTAGTTCTGTATTTCTTTCTATTTTAATTATATGCTAGAGCAGAATACTCTGTAATTATTGCTAATGAACATGCAAATATAAATATTCATAATTTATATTTTGAGTGAAAATAATGTACAAAACAGTATGTGTAATAAGACCCCTTTTTGATAAAGCAAAAAAAGTATGAATAAGCATACTTAGAAAAAAGATAAAAAAGGATATAAAGAAAAATGTTATCACTGGTTAACTACGGGCAATGAGGTTTTAAAATCTTATTTGTGCTTATGATTTTCGCAGTAGTTAAAGCTATCAACTGCTAACAGAAAGGTCGGTGGTTGGAAACCACCAACAGCTCCACGGGTGAAACAAGTGGCCATCTTCTTCCATAGAGATTTACAGCCTTGGAAACAGTATGGGGTCGCTATGAGTCAGAACTGACTCGAGGGCAGTGGAGGGGTATTATTTTAGAATAAGAAAACACAAGATAGTTAAAACATTAAAAGTGTAATCATATAACTGGAAGAGCTAAATGACTCTTATTTGCAATTCACATAACTAAGTTTATATTTATCTAAGTCTACCACCAGCAGAGCCAGAATATGAATATGTCTTTTTTCTCCTACTCTTTTTTCCTTCCTCTGCACAGGAACAGCTTCTTTACAGTCTTCACTAATTTAAGCATTATTAATGTACATACCACTTACTGTATGATATATATTCAAATGCTGAATAAATGACTACAAATCAGTACTCTAGTCCTTCCTTACTATATCTTTTTCATGAAGTCAAATGAAAGTAAAATTACCCCAGAGCTACCAGAGCTAAGCGCTGTAGCTTTTATTTTGCTTAGAATGACATAATATCTACCCTCAGTAAACAAATTCAAATCCAACAGATGGAGAAGAGGCAAACTTCGCTCACTCCCGCTGTGTCATGGTGGTTTAAGCCTTTTGTTCAGAAAAACAGACCAGTAAAAAGGAATGTTGAGCCTTGAAGTCACTCCCAGCGGCACCCTTCTTTAGCTCAGTTTGTTCTGCTCTAGTTAAGGAGAATGTTTAAGGATATGAAAAAAATTTTACAAAAAAAGAAAAAAAAAAATTCTAGGAACCTCTGCAGGCGGGGAACTTGCTTTGCTGAGAAAACTTTACTCATTCTCAATGAATAGTCTCTGAGCTGGGACTTTTCAGCACCCTAGCCGAGTTATTTTATCTAGTAGACCAGTGAGATGTCGCTCCCTTTGTAACCGCTTGAGATACTTCAGCAATAATCACCTCTGAACTACTAATATTAAATTGCAGGCCCTGGGAAGACTAAAATTGGATGAATTCAAATATCTTTATAATATTGATCTCTACAGCCTAAGAAGTAATCTGGCCCTAAAGGCAGAACACCACTTAAAATGGGAAGGAGAGGAAAGAATTGTAAACAAAATACAGTGTAAAACCGAAAGGACTAGAGCGATTTTGCTTTACTCTGAACTGATAACTCTCTGATTTTATCTGTTTAAAATAACTGAGAACTTGTTTTGCTTTCCAGCTTAGCTAAAAACTGTAATATAATTGAGAAGATAAACTTGATTCTTTCATTAGGTCATTAAATTAAACTTGTCAAATTAATATTGTGAAAAAGAGAAGATTCTGTAAAGACTCATTAGCCTAAAATCACTCCTGGTGAATTGTCACTTATGAGTTTATATCATCATTTCTTTAGAATTCAGAATGTACCCTGTAAATGTCTCAGTTCAACATTTAATACAACATATTTTCTCTCTCTTTCTCTCGTTCTTACTCTTCTTCTCACACTTCTATTTCTCCCCTTTCCCTTTCTCTATTCCCCTTCTAGGATGTCCTTCCCTTAACATTTTAGTATTTGTGTAAAATATGCATATTTGTGTGTGTGAGTGTGTGCTTATTCTAAGTTTTAAAATCCACTCAGACAAAACCTACATAAAAGGTTACATTGTAATTAATTTTAATTGTTATGTGACTATTTTTAGTGTGTATATCAAACACCCAAAAGAAAAGTACCTGGAAAAAAAATGACAATTGAAATTTTCCTTCAATATTAATAAAATGACAAATAATAAACTTTGTAATTATATAAAATTCAGAGAGATGGTTCTTTAAATGATACTCTTTCTATTTTTGGTTTATTATTGATAATTTTTGCTATGATTTTGCCTGCATTTTCATGAAAAATAGGAAAACTCTCCTCGATTGTCCTTAATCAGCTGATCTGAAAACATTGATTCAGAATATGCAGGCCATAGATGATTTTTCTGGTCTGTGATACTAGACTGAGTCAACAAAATTATAAATCTTTTTCGTTAGTTATTTTCTGATGTATTTTAAAGAGTAAATCAAGTTGTGGTGACTTTAGTAAAGACATTGCTGATAAGAATATATGTAATAGTTAAACATTAAATATCAAGATGTATAATCTATAAATATGTCTAAAGCATTGAATAAGTCATTTGATTTCTCTTATGTTAGAATATGTCATTTTAAAGGGAGTATATACTATTTGATCAGCACATGTGGGCTACTCCAGCCTATTTGACTGACTTGAAAGGCTGCCAGTTCTGAGTGGGGCCCAACAAGAGAAGGTTCTGCTAAGTTTCAGGCTTCCGTGCAAGCAGCTCTACCACTTGGGCCATATAATTTGGCTGATTCTTGGTGCTTGAAGTGTCAGGGACAGATAGAGATGCTGTTTAGAGTCTTTTACAGGTCCCTATTGGTGAATTGGAGCCCTGGTGGAGTAGTGGTTAAGAATTCCGCCGCTAACCCAGAGGTAGGCAGTTTGAATCCACCAGCTGCTCCTTGGAAACCCTGTGGGGCAGTTCTACTCTGTCCTATAGGGTCACTATGAGGCAGTATCGACTTGAAGGCAATGAGATTTTGGTTATCGGTAAATTAGAGTGCGGAACCTTATGATCTGGGAGCAAAGCCCTGCCATCCTCTACAGATAACTACTCTCCTTTTGAGAAACAGCTTTTGGCTTGTGACTGGACCTTAGTATAAACTGAACGCTTAACCATGGGACACCAAATCACCATGGGGCCTGAGCTGCCCATCATGAACTGGGGGTTGTCTGACCCACAGAGTCATAAAGCTGGACGTGCACAGCAGCACTCCATCATTAAATGGAAGTGGTGTATACAAGACTGGGCCCGAGCAGCACCTGAAGGCATAAGTAAGTTGCACGAGGAAGCAACCCAAATGGTCTGGTCTCCCCTCCTGTCCCATTACCTTTCCCATCGCAGTCTGCACCTATATCCTCATTGGGAGTTCTTTATGATGAGTTGACTGAGGAAGAGACAACTTGTGCCTAGTTTACGGATGGTTCTGCGTGATATGCAGGCAATATTCGAAAGTGAACAGCAGCAGCATAGCTGCCCCTTTCTGGGACCTCCCCGAAGGACAGTGGTGAAGGGAAATCCTCCCAATAGGAAGAACTTGGAGCAGTTCACCTGGTGGTTCACATTGCTTGGAAGCAGAAATGTCCAGAAGTGCGATTATATACTGATTCATGGGCTGTGGCCAGTGGTTTGGCTGGATGGTCAGGGACTTGGAAGGAACATGAATGGAACATTGAAGACAAGGAGGTATGGAGAAATGGTATGTGGGTTGACCTCTCTGAATGGGCCAAAGAAGTAAAGATATTTGTGTCTCATGTGAATGCTCATCAAAGGGTGACCTCAGCAGAGAAGGGCTTTAACAATCAAGTGGATAGGGTGACACGTTCTGTGGAAACCAGTTATTCACTTTCACCAGTTGCTCCTGTCGTTGCCCAATTGGCTCAGGAACAATGTGGCCATGGCGGCAGGGATGGAGGTTATGCCTGGGCTTAGCAAAGTGGACTTCCACTTACTAAGGGCAACTTGGTGATGGCCACTGCTGAGTGCCTAATCTGCCAGCAGCAGAGACCAACACTGAGTCCCCTACATGGCACCAGTCTTCAAGGTGACCAGCCAGCACCCTGGTGGCATGTTGATTACATTAAACTGCTCCTGTCATGGAAAGGGCAGTGTTTCATTCTTACTAGAATAGACACTTACTCTGGATCCAGATTTGACTTCTTTGCATGCCATGCTTCTGCCAAAACTACCATCCATGGCCTCACAGAATGCCTTATCCACCATCACGGTATTCCACACAACATTGCCTTAGATCAAGGGATTCACCTCACAGCAAATGAAGTGCAGCAATGGGCCTATCTCACGGAATTTACTCATCCGACCGTGTTCCTATAGACCTGGTTTCCCATCAACCTTAAGCAGCTGGCTTGATAGAATGATGGAATGGCTTCCTAAAGACACAACTACAGTGCCAGCTAGGTGGCAATACTTTGCACGTTTGGGGCAATGTTCTCCAGGAGGCTGTATATACTCTAACCCAGCATCCAATATATGGTGCTGTTTATCCCACTGCCAGAATTTACAGGTCCAGGAATCAAAAGGAGTAGAAATGGAAGTAGCAGCATTCACTATTACTCTAAGTGACCCACTTACAAGACTTTTGCTCCTGTCCCCACAACATTATGCTCTGTGGGTCTAGAGGTCTTATTCTAAATGGAGGAATGTTCCCATCTGGAGACACAACACTGATTCCATTGAATTGGAAGTTAACAATGCCACTGGCTACTTTGGGCTGTCATGCGACTGTATCACCAGGTAAAGAAGAGAGTTACTATATTGGCTGGTGTTACTGATACTGAATACCAAGGAGAAATTTGATTGATATTACATGATGGAATAAAGAAGAATATGTCTAGAATACAGATGATCCCTTAGGGCGTCTCTTAGTACTATCTGCCCTGTGATTTAAGTCAATGGAAAACTACAGCAACCCAATTCCAACATAACTGCTAATGGCCCAGACCCTTCAGGAATGAACATTTGGGTCATCCCACCAGACAAAGAACCATGACCAGCTGACATACTTGTTGAAGGTAAAGGGAATACAGAAGTGTTATTGAAGAGGGTAGTTCTAAATATCAGTTACGACCACATGGCCAGTTGCAGAAATGAGGACTGTAATTGTTATGAATATTTCTTTCTTGTTTTATTAAACATGTATGTGAGAATATATACATATATAACAAATATTTTTGTTTTCTTACCTTCCTTATCCCATCACTTAAAAAATATAAGATGTAAACAGGGCTAGTGTGTTTTCAGTTGTCCGCATGTTAGTTGTATCATGTTAGGCACAAGTATGACTTTATAATATAATTTATCTTTATTTAGAGATTACATATGGTTTAAGAAGACGTATACAGGTGGCAAGTTGATAAGGGGTTGACTGTGGTGGTTAATGTTATGTGTCAACTTAGCGAGGCCATGATTCTTGGTATTATGTAATTATCCTTTATTTTGTGATCTGATGTAATTATTGGCCATTTTGTTACCTGATGTAATCTTCCTCCATTTTTTGATCTCTTATAAGTAATATAATGTAATCACTTCCATGATGTGATCAGCTAATCAGTTTGTAAGGGGAGTTTCTTTGGGGATGTGGCCTGCACCCAATGTATATCGACGTTTTGGCAAAGCTTGTTTGCTCTGGATTCTGGCTCTTCATCATCTGACCTCCAGTTCTTGGGACTTGAGCCAGCAGCTTGTCATCTGACCTGCCAACTTGGGATTCACTGGCTTCTGCAGCCCTATGAGCCAGCAGCCTGCCATCTGACCCATTGATTCTGGGTTTGTCAGCACCTGCAATCATGTGAGTCAAGAGAAGGCTTCAGCCGATACAGGACCCAAGGACTTTGCAACTTGCCAACCTCCACAACCACTGAGCCATTTCCTTGAGATAAACTCTCTTTCTATATATGTATATATATACTTCACTAGTTTTGCTTCTCTAGCTTCTCTAGAGCACCCAGCCTCAGACATATATATATATA
>NW_004444025.1:5854775-5879801 GCF_000243295.1 Trichechus manatus latirostris
TATTATATATATATATAGTTAGGTGCCTTTGAATAGATTTCAACTCATAGTGACCCTATGTACAACAAAACACTGCCAGGTCCTGCATCATCCCCACAATCATTGTTATGCTTGAGTCCATTTTTGCAGCCACTGTGTCAATCCATCTCCTGGAGGGTCTTCCTCTCTTTCACTGACCCTCTACTTTACCAAGAATGATGTCCTTCTGCAGGGACTGATCCCTCCTGCTAACATGTCCAAAGTATGTGAGATGAAGTCTTGCCATCCTTGCTTCTAAGGAGCACTCTGGCTGTAGTTCTTCCACGACAGATTTGTTCATTCTTTTGGCAGTGTGTGCTATATTCAATATTCTTCACCAACACTGTAATTCAAAGACATCAATTCTTGTTCGATCTTTCCTGTTTGTTGTCCAGCTTTCACATGCATATAAGGTGATTGAAAACACCATGGCTTGGGCCAGGCACACATCAGTCTTCAAGGAGACAGCTTTGTATATATATATATGGAAATGTAATGGAAGGAGGTAGTTCTAAATACCAGTTATGACCACATGATCTGTTGCAGAAATGAGGACTGTAATCGTTATGT
Source organism: Trichechus manatus latirostris (assembly GCF_000243295.1). NCBI lineage: Eukaryota > Metazoa > Chordata > Mammalia > Sirenia > Trichechidae > Trichechus > Trichechus manatus. The sequence goes on from NW_004444025.1 coordinate 5,855,364, forward strand.
TTCTTTCTTGTTTTATTATACATGTATGTGTACATACAAACATATATATGTGTATGTATATGTGTGTGTATATATATATATACACACACACACAATGGTACCCAAATGGTTGATATGGCAATCATGTAATTTAATTTAACATTACATGGATGAATAAATTAGTGCAAAATGGTGGCTTCTTTTTGTATAAAATTTAGGTAGAAAGGTTTAGAAAATCTAGATAATGACAAAAAAACTCCTTTTGAATAAGGTCTAAAAGAAACATCTATAAAAGTTTTGACTAAAAATTTTAAAAATTGATCTGTCAAGAGAGAAATAATTCTTCAAACAAAAAAACAATATTTGCTTACTATTAAAGTTGAGTAAAGTAGGAGGCTAAAAAGCTGGGATAGACTACAAAAATGGACACAAGAATTTTTAGCTCCTACCATCGGGATTTGGAGCACTTAAACACTACCTTGAATTTAAACTAGTCAATCTCTTTAAAGATAACAAATTATTCTGATTTTCAATTTCTTTTTTTATTGGTTATGAGTTGTATTTTTAAATTGTAGATTTTATGTAAATTTTCAAATTTATTGACATATAATTATACAAAACATTCTTTAACCATCTTTTCAATGTGTACAGAATTTATAATGATATCCCTGTTTCATTTCTAACGTGAATATTGTGTTTTCTCTATTTTTTTATTATTCTTTGTAAGAAATTTATCAAGTTTATTAAAGTTTTCATACAATTAACTTTGAAAAATTTTCTTTAGTGTACATTCATTTTCTATTTTATTAATTCTAATGCTATTTTTTTCCCTTCTACTTTCCTTAGGTTTGATCTGCTGTTTTTCATCTAGATTCTTTAGGTAGAAGCTAATATCATTGAATTTCAGTGTCTCCTTGTCTACACATTTGAAGCTAGACATTTTGCTTCAAACATTGTTTTTGTGGTATCCAGCAAATTTTAATACATTATCATAAATTATTTTTTGGTTCAATGTATTTTTAGTGTCTGCTTTTATTTCTTCTTTGGGTAATTAATCAATTAGAAAAATATTGTTTACTTCTACTTAACATATAGAAGGATAAGAAAGACCTTTGTTCTTATAGTAACAACAACAAAAAATCTTACACAAAATAAAAAAACCATATCATTATAATAAGCTAGCTAGAAAAAGCCCTCATGAACTGAAACCGTAATGAAATGGGCCTTTTATGGGTGAACCGAGTACCATGGCACTTGGTCTAAATTCAAGCGGATTGTGGCAGGCCAGTCACAGGTGAAGAGACCATAGAGAAACAAGGGGAAAGCAAGTGAGCCTTAAAGATAGTATGGTCTTGTGGGATTGACTGGACTCTGAATGAGCCCCTAATGTAAAAGCAAATCACCTGGCCTGACCCCGCTCACCCTATTTTTTTCAAGAAAATAACAATGAAGGAAGAGTTATGTAACGGAGACAAATCCTGTAGTCTCATGAATTCTGTTAGTGTTTCCATTTAGATTCTGGGGCCCTATAGGCATTGAATCAAAAAGCTATCTAGCTGCATCTAAAACTGTTGCTTATTTATTGGGCTCAAATATTGACAGGGTCAAGAAAGTAGCAGCTGCATAGAAAGTTAGGAATTGAACTAATTACAGTTAGAAAGAATCTGAATAATCAACCCTTCATTCTAATTACAGACAGAAGTAAGGACTTACATTTCTTGGGAAATTATATGTATATATATATATATGTACATAAAAAAACAAAAACGAAACCTGTTACCATCGAGTCAATTCTAACTCATAGCGACCCTATAGGACAGAGTAGAACTGCCCCATAGAGTTTATATATATATATATATATATATACACACACACACACATATATGTGTGTATATACGTATATATGTGTATATACATATATATATATACATGAATATATTTAGTCTACAAAGTTTTTTTTAATATTTACAATGTCTGGAGTACAATAAAACTTATGATACATGCAGAAAAAAATATGACTCAAAACTAAGAGAAAACACAGTCAGTAGTAGCAGATGGATAGTTTACCCTGTTATTAGAATTAGAAGCATATTGTTTAATAGCCAGATGCTGAGGGTTTCATAGTCATATTTTTCTTATTAGTTTCTAGTGTAATTTCATTGTGCTGAGACAACACACTGTGTAAAACTTTAAAAATTTTAAATTTGTTGAGGTTTTCTTCGTGGTCTATAGTGTCTTTTGGTAAATGTTTATCCACGCTTAAAAAAATATTGTTTGTGTTTGGAGCTGTGCACTATGTTTGTTTATTAGGTCACTTTTGTTAATTGTCTTATTCGGATTATTACATCATTAACTTTTTGAATGCTTCTTCTATCAAGTAATACATGTTACACCATCCCACTATGATTAAGAATGTATTTTTTTTTTAGTTTTCCATTTTTCTGTTAATATATTTTGAAGCTTTTTATTGGCTGCATACAGATTTAACATTGTGATATCTTCCTAATCAATTGACTCCTTTATCATTATGAATTATCTTTGCTAATATTTCTTGCCATAGAATCTGTATTAACTGATAGTAGTATAGCTATTAAACTTTTCTTTGGGTTTTTATTTTAGGGTACTTCTTAAATTCTTTTCTTCCAAAATTTTAGTTTTCCTATGTTAAATATATGTATCTTATAAGTAGGCTATAGCTGGGTTTTAATATTTCAATCTAGTCTAAAATATTAGTCTTTTAAGTAAAGTATTTAATCCAATTACATTTAATTTAATTATTATTATAGTTTGATTCATCTTCTATATTACTCTCTATTTTCTATTTAGCATATTTACATTATATGTCATTTTTTCTCCTTGTTTGCCTTATTATTTATTTTTAAAAAATATTTGATTGTGTCCTATTGCTAACTTTTTATTTACACATTTTGACTGTCCTTTTACAGAGTAAATGAAATTATTTTATCACTAACCAAACACTGCTAGAGCTTCAGAAACTTCAAATTTGATTTAATCCCCTTCTCCCCAATGTTTTTGTTGTCATGCATTTTAGACATATGCATATTTCAAGATATGAAAGATATTACAATTTTTTGTGCAGTTAATATTGTTTTTATTTATGTATCTATTTATCTATTTGGTTGCTCATTATTTCTTCTGATTTTATGTATTTCCACATGGAATAGTTGACAGAAAAATATGTAGGTAAATAAAATATAATTTTTTCTCATTTAAGAAATTAAATTGAAAGCTATTCTTTAGAAAACAAAAAATAACAAATGAACTGTGAAGTTTACAACATAGAAATAAACATGCCAATAATTATGTAATGATTGCAAAAAAAAAAGAAAATTGAAATGTAATACTATAAGTTTCTTACATAATACATGAAGTAAGGCTGTGATAATTTAAAAATATGCTTTGTAAACCAAAAATGAAATAAAATATTCAAGGTAAAAGACTATCATGGTTAAGGTTGTGTGTCAACTTGACTAGGCCATGATTCTCGGTGGTTTGACAGTCATGATGTAGTCTGGCAGTCTTATGATGTTATGATCACTTCCACGATGAGATTTGATATAATGTGATCACCTCCATGGTGGGATCTGGTCTGAGTAGCCAATCAGTTGAAAGGGAGTTTCTTTGGGGGTGTGGCCTGCATCAAATATAAGTGGCCATTCTGGCAAGGCTTGTGGGCTTTTGCTCAATCTAGATACTGAAGCTGTTCGTCTGATCTCCAGTTCTTGGAACCTGAGCTAGCAGCTTACCTGCATGCTTACCTGCTGATCTTGGGATTCGTCAATCTTTGCAGCCTGTGAGCAAGAGCCCAGCTCTCTGAACTGCCAGCCTCTGCAGCTATGTGAATCAGGAGAAGCCTCTATCCTGACCCTCAGACTCTACAAGCATGTGAGGCATTTCCTTGATATCAATCTCTCTCTATATGTATGTTTCTACACTTTACTGGTTTTGCTTCTCTAGAGAACCCAGCCTAAGACAAAGACCAGCGGTGAAAATAAAAATTGAGCACCATTTATATGTTCGAATAATCCAAAAGATGCTAGGAAAAGAGGAAAAAGAAAACAAAGAACGGATTGGGTAAATGGAAAACAACTAACAAGATGGCACGTTTAAATCTAAACATATCAACAATTACTTTAAAGGCAAATAGTCTAAATCTGAACTTTTCAGTAGCGTAGACACGAGGCCAATTAAATTTAAATTAATTTAAGAAATTAAAATGCAATGTCTCATTCATGCTAGCTATATTTCCAGCAGGCAATGTTATAGACCAATATCAGAATTCTGTAGCACTGGTCGAAACACTTAATTGAAAGGAAGAGAATGCCTTGTCAGAATGGATAACAAAGCAATACCAAAGATTTTGCTGTCTTTAATAAAACCAATTTAAGTATAAAAATAGATTGGAATAAGAAAATAAAAAATATGTATTATAGAAAAATAATGGCCAAAAATGGAGTGGCTACATTAATAGTAAAGTAGGCTTCAGATAGCAAATATTCATCAGACATAGAGTCATTTAACAAAGCTGAAGCAGTCAATTCATTAAGAACACATGATGATTCTAAATGTGTGTATGCACATACGCATAATAACACAGCTTCAGAAAACATGAATCAAAGTCTGGTAGAACTCAACTGGGAAACAGACAAATCCACAAATATATTTTTAGATTTCAATACTACTCTCTCAATAATTAACAGAAGCAGAGAGAGAGAAAAAATAAAAGCAAACATGATTAACAAATAAAATGACTTTTATAGAATGCTTTATCCAATGACATTACATTATTTTTCATACACATTGTTTTCACATGAAATATAAAGATAAACCAAATGCTGGGCTATAAAATAAGTTTCAGTAAATAGAAAATGATGTTCTTTAACCACAGTGGAATTAAATTATAAATCATTAAAGACAAGAGTAGGAAAAAGACAATAAATTAGTAAGTGGCCAAACAATAAAGAGTAAAGAAGGTTAAAACTGGAGGAAAAATATAATAAAAAGTATACATTAAATTAAAAAAAAGATTGAATTTCTGTAGTGGAAGACAGAAGCTACCAATCCGCCATTAGGAAAAAAAAACAAAACTGCTTTTCCAATGTAGTTGTACCATTTTACATTCCCACCAGAGTGTAGAGGAGTTTAAGCTGTTTCTTGCTACCACTTGGTATAGCCAGTCTTCCTAATTATAGACATTCTAATAGGTATGTAATGGTATGTCATTTTGGTTTTAATTTGCATTTACCTAATGACTGCAGTTCTGCTTTTTTGTTGTTGTTATTGCCAGTCAGAGAGCTATCAGGTTTTAACCTCATTTAATGACAGAGTGATTATTAAGTAAATGTTTTTAGAAAATAAATACATTGTAGTCCTATCACTCTGTTGAAAATGAGCATTTGTAATGTAGCGTCAGTGGCTTTAGTGGTGTTCCTTATAATACTCAATAATTAAAATATAATAGTAATATCGAATATGTATTAAGTCCTTATAATGTGCCAGGAATTGTTCTTTGTTGCATTTATTAATTCGTTATATGAGTATTAAAAAAAAAACTTTTATAAGATTCTATCACTAAAAAGTAAACAAAATAATGCTTATGTTAAGCTCATCAGAACCCTTCAGTGTGTGTGTGTGTGTGTGTGTGTGTGTGTGTGTGTGTGTGTGTTTAGGAGATACTTAGGATTCAAGCCTTAAAAAAGTGATGGGAATGTAGAGAGAAATTACTATTGCAGAATGTGTTTTCTTTCCTTTGTCTATAACTATAGCTCCTAATCAAAGATGTTACATGTGGCTTGATCTGATCACTGAGGTTTTTTGAAGAAGGAAATTATTTCATAGATGTTGTGGCACTTATGGATTTTCTAAAAGTATATTGTATTAATTGAGAAAAACTATCCTGAGAATAGTTGTTATGAATTGAATCACATCCCCCAAAAAGACATGTCAAAGACTCAACCCTTCTTACCCGTGAATGTGATCTTGGTTAGAAATAGGGTCTTTGAAGGTATTATCAGTTAACATGAGGTCATACCAGAGAAGAGTGGATCGTAATGCAATCCGAGTGGTGTCCTTATGGATGAGGGTTCCAAAAAACAGAGACAGAGGAAAAACAGCACGTGAAGATCCATCCACCGTCCAAAGACCATGTGGGGCTGTAGGAAGCTGAGACAGACAAGAAAGGACTCTCCCTTAGAGCCTGAGTCCAGAATACTAGTCTACAGAACTGTGAGAAAATAACTTTTTGTTTTTTGTTTAAAGCTTCCACTTTTTTGGTATTTTCTTACCATCGCCCTAATACAATGTTAGAGTCATACTTGTTACAGTGAAAGTCAGATAAAATATGGGGAGAAAAAAGTGGACTTTTAGCAAATTGAGTTAACCAAGAAGCAAGGTTGCCTTTTTTTTTTTCTAATATTCACTCACAAACTTAATGAGGGTCTGTAAAACCAAAGGATGGTACATGTTGTACATAATCCCACTGTATATTTTAGTGAATGTTTAAGATACCTAAACCAAGTTAAACAAAAATAATTCTGCCAGCTGCAAAGTGTATTAACAGCAATGAAATAGTGTTTGGAATGCAGACATTAGAAACATTTATACACTCTTCTTTTCTTGGTTGATCACATTTTTCAACTCTGGGCTTTTTTAAATTATTTTCAAATTATTTCATTGATTCTCTGATTGCATTGTATTATTGAAAATTAAGGGCCAGTTTATTTGTTCATTGTAGCATTTTTCACAATAGCCAATACATGGAAAGAACCAAAATGTCCATCAAGAGATGAACAGATAAACAACTTTGGGGGCATACAATGGAATATTACTCAGCCATAAGGAGAAATGAAGTCCTAACTCGTGTCAACATGGATAAATCTTGAAAGCATTATGCTGAGTAAAATAAGTCAGTTGCAACTAGACAAATTCTGTATGATATCATTTATATTAAATAAGCAAATATATAGAAATTAATTATTATTAGTTGTTACCAGGGGTGAATACACCATGGACCGTCAGAATAACAAACAAATCTGTCTCGGTAGAAGTACAGCCAGAATTCTCCTTAGAAGTGAGGATGGTGAAACTTCATCTCGCTTACTTTGGACACGTTATCAGGAGGGACCAATCCCTGGAGAAGGACATATCTGGTAAAGAAGTTGGTCAGCAAAAAAGAGGCAGACCTTCAGAGAAACAAACTGACACAGTGACTGCAACAATGGACTCAGACAGAGCTACTACTGTGAGGATAGCACAGGACTGGGCGATGTGTCACTTGATTGCATGTTTGAGTCCATTGTTGCAGCCACTGTGTCAATCCATCTTGCTGAGGGTCTTCCTCTTCTTTGCTGATCCTCTGCTTTATCAAGCATGATGTCCATCTCCAGGGACTTGTCCTTCCTGATAACATGTCCAAAGTACGTGAGATGAAATCTCGCCATCCTCGCTTCTAAGGAGCATTCTGGCTGTACTTCCTCCAAGACAGATTTGTTGGTTCTTCTGGCAGTCCATGGTGTATTCAATCTTCTTTGCCAACACCATAATTTAAACACATCAATTCTTCGTCTGTCTTCCTTATTCGTGGTCCAGCTTTTGCATGCATACAAAGCAAATGAAAATACCATGGATTGGGTCAGGTGAAAATTTTTGTTAATCAGATTCAATTTGTGTCTCCATTCTAAATGTCTAAATTATAAAGAAGCACATTTTAGAAGTTACTTAATGTTTCCACAGAATAGAAAAAAATAGTGGTTTGATCATTAGTATCCAGTTTCAATATGTGCTTAATTGAGCAAAAATCTAGTATATGATATTATAGATTATATAATGAAATATATAATTATGTAATGTACTATAATGACATAATATAATAAACTATATATTATACATAATGTAATAATATAATCCAATTTAAGTTACTTGCAGATATATAACTTCATTATGAATGTAATTATGCTTTTTAAAGACAAAAAATTAAAAATAAGGTTACTTATTTGTGTATCTTATGTCAACCTGAGGCACAAAATATGTAAGTCATATGTTGATCCTATTATATTTTGACTTAAAAAATGAAAAATATTTATTCTAGTAGTATCATTCATATATGTGTGTGTGTGTATTTGTTGAAAGTATATAAAGGTTTATGTTATTCAATTTTTGATAAGAACTACATTTTCCAAATGAATTGAAAACCTCAGAAACTTTGAATTATAATAATTATAACCATGACTATTTATTTATATGTGTCTGTATATATAATATCTAACCAGATACATGTATGTAGTATTATATATTTATATGTATAAACTATATATACATAACTATTTATAGATATATCTCTATATAAAACTATTAATAACTGTATACCTAGAAATAGAACTATATATATATATATATATATATATCTTTATATATGTATGTATGGTTGTGTGTATAGTTATTTTCTGTGTGTGACAAATTACCCCCAAATTAAACATCTTTCAACAACCCTATTTATTATCTTACAGTTTCTCTAAGTCACACATTGCAGTGTGGCATAGATAGAGTCTCCACTTCAGGGTCTCTTACAAACCAACCATCAAGGTGTTGGCTAGAGCTGCAGTCTCATCTGAAGGCTCAGGGGGAAGGACCCATTTCCAAGCTCACTCACTTCTTATTGGCAGGATTTAGTTACTTGCAGGCTGTTGGACTGAGATCCCAATTCTCAGAAGCTGTTAGCTGGAGGCCTCTCTCCATAGCCGATGGGCATATGATCCTCTCGGTTGAACATCCTTCAACATGGCAGGGGACATGTGAGAAGTAAAGGGTGAGGGCTAGCAAGAAGTCACAGTCATTTGTAACCTAATTATGGCAGTGATATCCCATCATTTTTGCTAAGTGTTTTTGTAACCTTACTTCAGCTCAGAGGTATGGTGAGGTTGAGGTGAGGAGGTGTATTTCCAACCTTATTCCAATTAGCAACCTTTGTTTTTTGCCTTCTATTTCTCTCCCCCTTTCCCTATATTCTCCATGTCTTGATTTCATGACCTAAGAATTATTTGTTCTTGTCTTATTTGTTTAGGAAGTGGGGAGTATTTGGACTTGTAAATTTAGGGAGCAGCTTTTTGTCTTTTAGCATGAGATTAGGCAGTTTATTACAGTCCTTTTGCCATCAAAATACAGTTCTTTTTCCCAAGGTGAAATCTGATAAATAAAATTGTATCCACTTTATTATACACATTGTATATTTATAAATCTTAGCATTCCATTTAACATACTTCATATGAATGCAAAAATATAGGTCACGTAACTTTTATGATTTCTGATCAGAATATTTTTTCTTTTATATTTTCCAATCATTTTCTCTGTAATGGAAGAATACTCCTTAGAAGCAAGGATGATGAGACTTTGTCTCACATACTTTGGACATGTTATCAGGAGGGACTAGTCCCTGGAGAAGGACATCATGCTTGGTAAAATAGAGGGTCAGTGAAAAAGAGGAAGACCCTCAATGAGATGGATTGACAGTGGCTGTACCAATGGGCTCAAGCATAACAAGGATTATGAGGATGGCACAGGACCTGGCAGTATTTCATTCTGTTGTACACAGGGTCACTATGAGTCAGAACCGACTCAATGGCACCTCACAGCAATAACACCAATAGCCATAGACTTGCGTTTCCAAAAGTCTGAGAGTAGAAGTAGAATTTTAGTTTAAGCATTTAACATGGAAAAAATTAAAAAGAAGTTTCCATATTTCTCAAATCTAATTCTATTATTTTAATGGAACTTAGTTCAATGTATATATGAATATATTTATTTAATGGTAGATATGGTCAGCTATTGGGGCCCTGGTGGTGCAGTGGTTAAGCATTTGGCTGCTAACCGAAAGGTTGGCAGTTTGAATCCACCAGCCACTCCTTGGAAACCCTATGGGGCAGTTCTACTCTGTCCTGTAGGATCTCTGTGAGTCTGAATTGACTCAATGGCAAAGGGTTTTTGTTGTTGTTATTGTTTTGGATGCTCAGCTATTAATAATAATAATAACCTTGAGAATTTCTTAATGAAAACACTACCTCCATTTGGTGGCTGATACTCAAAGAAGTTAAGAATACGATCATTAAGTCTTGAACTTAGCAAAAACTTTCTAGAGCAAACCCTTTAGTATTTCAATAGATACATAACAATTTCAGATGTCTAAATGTTTTCTTAACTATTTGAAGACTTTCAATTGCATTGAAAAAGTTTGGTAGAGATAATAATAACAGTAACAATGCTGCTGCTTTTTTTTAACAAAGTGTATATTTTCAATAAGTTTTACTTCAGTTGGACATTAAGTTAGAAGTCCGTATGAATGTCTAAAATAATTTATAATTTAAATTACATAGTGGATTGAAATCAGCTATATACCTGGTTTAAAAATACATACAGTTTTAGGAGCCCTAGCTCTGTTCCAAGCATAATTCTAAAGGTATTTCATCATTAATTTCTTTAATCTTCACAAAATCTTCTACGACAGCAAAATTATTTTCTGTTTTTGCCCATGAGAAACCTGAAGCACAAAGAACTTAAATAACTCTCTAAAGGTCACACGGGGGCTAAATAAAAGATCCAACATTTGAACTTATGCAAGTTGGCCCCAGAGAACATTCTTTTGACACGGTGCTTTATTTGCACTCTGCATTATCATGCTATTACTGTTAATGATATATGTATAAGTTTTACTGATATTTACTTCATATACTCTAAAGGTAGAATTAAATGAATTAAAAATAAGAAAAGGAGTATTTAAAGTTTTTAAAAGAGAGGAAGGGAAACATAATAAAATAGTCACTGTATTATAATTTCTCATCTCCTGGATTAAGGGTATAGATTTTACAACAAAAGGGAAACCAGGTTAGGAACTTCATGTTTTTCAACAGGAACTTATGTTGGTATTGTTGTTAGGTGCCACAGAGTTGATTTCAACACACAGTGACCCCATGCGACAGAGTAGAACTGTCTCATAGGGTTTTCTAAGCTGTAATATTTACGGGAGCAGATTTTCAGGCCTTTCTCCTGGGGATAGGTCAGCAAACTTTTGGTTAGCAGCCGAGTGCTTAACCATTGCGCCACCAGGGCTTCTAGTCCCTGGATAATGGCTTCTTTCAAATACTTTGCAGTTGGATGTTGGAGTGATCTAACATGAATATTTTTTTTTCACGAAGTGCATATAAAGTTACATCACCTTCAATATACATCAGTTATTGGAATTTTCATTAGTGAAGTCACGAATGAGAGCATCAGGGAGAAAAACAAAGTAACAGTGCCAATTTACACGTATAATCTCTCCTCTAAAGGAGATACAGGACTTTCTTTCAGTCTAAGAAAGTCGTTATTTATGTATGTTTGCTTATTCCCGAAGCAGGTTGCAGCCTTAAAGCCATTCATTGAACCTAATGTGGGTCATTTGTTTTCAATAACTAATAGACCTAGAAACATCTGGGTACATCTGAAGATGCCAATTTTTTGTACTAAAAGATTCTTCTGCCCTTAAAGAACTTCCTCTGGGGGTTGTGACATTTGAAGACAGCAGGTCTGTTTTACACACATTTTATCTGGAGAAATTTATTGACCTTTTGAAACATTTTTGTTGTTGTTCTAATACCATAAGGATCTCTTCTGTTGTTCTTTTCTAGATACACTCACCTTCCTCCACTTTATCCCCCATCCCTAATCCCTGGCAACCGCTTATCTGTTTTTCCATTTCTATGATTCTGTCATTTTAAGACCGTTGTAGAAATATAATCATATATAACCTTTTGATTGTATACATTGCCAGTGTCTTAGTTGTAATATCACACTATTAACACTGAGATGTTACCATTGGTGAAAGTGTACTGGGTAAAGGGTACATGGTACCCTTCCGTATTATTTCTGTAAATCTACAATGATCTCAAAATAAAAGTGTAAACAAAACAAAGCAAAGAAAAAGTGAACAGATCTCAAAGTATTAATATATGTGTGGGTTTAGAAAACATGCTTACAGATGTTCTTTTTTGACTCAGACACAACACTTGATCCTAGAGAGGATCCTGTATTTGAGGGAAAAGCATGTTATAAAATATATTATTTTGTCAACTGATAAAATTGGAACATGGAGAGTAAGTAGATAATATCAAAGTTAAATTGTACTATGTCTATGCAAGAGCATATCCTCATTCTTAGGAAATACTCACTGTATTATTTAGCGTTGGGGCCATAAATGGTTCAGAAAAATGTGTGTGTGTGTGTGTGTGTGTATGTCAAGAAAGAGACAGAATGCATGTGTACAAATGCTTAAGCAAATGGGGCAAAACATTAGGAATTAGAAGGGGGATCTGGGAAAAGAGAGTATTTGAATGTTTGTATTATACTTATTACAATCTTCGTAAGTTTGCAATTATTTCTAAATGAAAACTATTACCAATTCTGAATTCAATATTCATATGTTTCCATATACGTATTTAGATATGGAAGCTTTATTACTAGCAAAGATATCTTATAGTTAAAGCTTTAAAGGAAGAATAATGTCATGTTTTAGGTATCATAATTAATAATTTTAAAATATGATAGTTATAACCTACACTTGATTTATTGTTATTATTGCTAATATATTGCTTTATAAACCTGTGTTTGTTTCATTAATAATTTATATAGCAAAAATAAAATCAATCATTTGATAATTTAATTATGGGTGGTTTATCAGTTCAGTGAGACTTGGAAAGCTTAAAAAGGTTTGGGATAAATGTATGATTATTCTCATTTTACTGAAAAAAGTGAGTTAAACTTTAGTATTATGGTTAAGTTCAAGAAATCATACATTTCTCTATAGTGGACTGAGTGAAGAAAGTAAATTTTTTAATCACACTCATAAGGTAATTAATCGGTATTTTTAAGTATAATCCACTTTGTAAGTATTGAATAAATCTAATTATCTGAGTAGTGTTGTCTAGATTGAAAAAGCTATATTAGCACTCCCAAAATGCAACACTATTTTGGCGAAATAATGTAAATTTCCAAATTTTTTTTCCAAATTTCTTTCTAGGTTTTAAACACCAGTCAAATCTTTTGTTTTAAATGTATTAGTGTGGCTTAATAGCTAATCAATTTAAATTTGGGAAAGTCCTCCCGTCTCTATTAAAAGCTTGCTCCCAATTACATACAGAATTAAACAGGAGATGAGAAGATTCTGAGAGCTTGGAATTTATAGTTTCATTACTCTGAAAAATTAAACCTAGAAATGTGCAAAAATCTACATTAATCGTTTAGTTTCAGAAGATAAGTGTAAATGGCTTGGAACGGAATTTCACTTCAGACGGTAAGTAATAATTACCCAGCAACACTGAGCGAGCTTCATTAGTTCCCGTGTTCAATAAAAGTGAGGAGCACGAGGGACTGGCACAAATAAGAGGATTATAATATTTAATCAGCATTAAATGGTCGCCATAAAGTTTCATTAAGAAGCATTTTTTAAAAATAAAATCAGGGAAGATGACCTTGAAAATGAAATTCTATTTTCAAATTGACAGTTACTTTAACTAAATACAGCTAATTTTTATGCAGGTGTGTTTTCATGCTCTTTTTCTATATATAACAAATTAATGAGGAAAAAATAATACAGAAGCTATTGGAAACGCCGGTGGTGTTCAGTATTTTTATTTAATACACAAGCATTTGCAAATGCGGGCAATTATTTTAATTTTTAATTTTATGTAATTTATGCCATTAACTGGGATCTTTAAAAATAAGTTAGTTTGAGAACCATCTCTAGCTCTTAGGGAATAAGGTGCTCAGATCTTGATACAGGTAATGGGAGCTCTGTTGCTGATTACTTATGGGGAGTGAATCAAAGCATTTCCATTATGCTACAACTTGGTGATAAATTGGAGGTTCTGAGCTTCAGAGTTCGGTTGGGAAATTCCTGTATATTGTTAGAATATACAGATTAACCTTTCAGTTGTATTTATTTATTATAAAGGATAATCCAATTAATACAAGGTTTACATTCTCATTAGTACTTAAAGCACACATCATTCACATTGCACGCCTTTAAGGCTGGCTTAATAAAGCAATAGCAATAGATATGTCAAGCTTTAATTTTTATTCTCTTTTCACATTAGTATATATATAACTTTTTAAATGAACTTAGGTTTAAGAAAAATATGGTATTACAAACTGTCTAGTGCATTTTTCTATAAGTGTGTTCATTATTACTGGAGTTATTATTACGTTGGGGAAGATAATCACATCTTTGCTATATATCCAATTATGATTCAGTAATTTTATAGCCCCTTTTCAGCTTAAAACTACTGGGCCTTAAGAGTGAGGTAATTCAAATAGGTGGCACAGAGCCTATGAGATTCCATAAAATATGAGAACATAATTACAAAAGTAACATATTGGCAGTATGTACAAATTGTGTTCATATTTTAAACCTACTCAAAATTTGAGATGCAAAAAATATTGCATCATTAATGAACCTAGTATTTTTTTAAGCAATCTGAAAAGCAGAATAAATGCCTAAACATGGAATTTAGATTATTGGTTCATTCTATGCTTTGTAACATCTCTTACCAAAAAACCAAACTCATTGCCGTCAAGTCAATTCTGATTCATAGCGACCGTAGAGGACAGAGTAGAACTGCCCCATAGGTTTTCCAAGGAGCAGTTAGTGGATTCGAACTGCCAATCTTTTCGTTGGCAACCAAACTCTTAACCACTTCTTAGGAAATCTAAATGAGATTCCAATTACACAGAGTTTTGTACTTCTTAAAATTTTTTTCACAAAAAGCAGAATTTTAGTAGTATTAACATCAATTGTCAAAATGTCAATGTATAAAGCTCTGGAATTAAATCTATCCCTCTCTCTCTCTGTCTCTAGTCTATCTGTGTGTATAGGCAAGTGAGTATTATCCATGGCTTTGTAAAAAACAGAAAAAAAAATGAAACAAACTTTGTCATATAGCAATTATGAGAAAATTATTTCAATAAAAATGTCTAATCATGCTAGTCCTACAGGTCATGTTAGAGCAGTTATTATTCTCAGGAGCACAGAGGATGAAGGAGCAGAGTTGGGAGAAGAAGGTCATCCCAAAATCACCTGGAACAATATCTTCCTAACTCAGGAAGTTGTGGTATGTTTTCACTTTACCAAACAGGTAAAATGAATGCTAATGTACTGTAACAAGAACGTGTGCTTCTTTTTTTGTCCAGTCTTGGGATGAACTGATGCAGCACATCTATCCCAAAGTGTATGCACTTTAGCAACCCTTCCTCCACGTTGGATGTTCACTGGGTCTTCCAGAAGTTACTGATGTCTTGAAATTTTGTTAGAGGGAAAATTTACCTATTATCTTTTAGTGTACTAATTCTTTCTTCAACTGTATTTTATCTACTATTTAACCTGCTGCTTGATCTTTAATTTTGGAAAATGTATTACTCATTTTAGAAGTTCAACTTTGTAAACCTGTTTATTTCTGGAAGTATTTTTGAATGCTAATATTTGCAATTGCATTTTTTATTATTTTAAATATTTTATACCTAGCCATTTTATCTTCACTACCTGTCAATTCCAACATCTGCAGTATTTGGGGGATTAAATCTAATTTTATTCTTTATGATGGCTTCATTTGGTGTTTGGTAACCTCTGTGAGCTCTTTTCATTGTCTAAGCCTTTGGGAGTCCTGCTGGTCTAATTTGGCACATGACTTCTATTTCTCTTGGTGCAGGTGCACTTATCTAGGACACTTCAGAATGTCATTAGGGATTTGAGTGTCAGCATCTCTGATTCACTTTTCCCACTTTAACTGCAGTTCTAAGTCCCACTATCTCCACAGCCGTGTTGCATTAGAACTCTGGCATCAGAGCCTTCCTAGCTTCTTGGCTGCTTACAGTAGGTGCCCTGCTTCTTGGACTCCCCACTGCTACAACTTGCAGCTGTTAAGGCCCAGGCCTCAGGATACTCCTCTGCAGTCACCCAACTACTAAATTCCAGTTCTCTGGCTGCCATGGCCCCAATCCGAACCACCACAGGCCAAGATCCTTCATGTGTATTTGATTTTGGGATTGATCCTAATCATTCAAAATATCAGAAACCATACACAATCTTTACCGCTTTCTCAGTATTAGTATTGCTTTGAAAAGTCTGAATGCCCTATCACTACTCTCCTTTTAATAGCACGATCGTCATATTCCTCCAAATTCATCTCAAGATTTATCTTTTTTATTTATTTATTTATTTTTTGATATCATGCCTCTTTAATAGTCCATATTATAAGCCACATATTTCAGAGTCACAGTAATTTACCATTTACGTACATAAAATTGGAATAATATTGGTAAAAAGAAATTTTGCTTTGAAATAATGTGTTGAAATATTTTACACAATTTCCAAAATAATGAATTAGGTATATTTTTTATACATTTCATATCACTTTCAGTTCTGTCTATCAATCCAATTTAAGGTAAACAAAACCAGCACTAGAATGCAAGAAACAATAGTTTAACAGTTTGTTCAGCTGAGTTCCGTTGGTACTTGTATGCTAAAATTTTCCTAACTGTGCTCATTTTTCAGTAAGTAACCTCTCTTGATTATTAGTAATAATTGTTCTATTATTAAAATTATTTATTTAAAAATTATACTATGTATTGCTTCCTACAATGTTGACTTCTGTTTTAATGTGTAATAACTCTGATGTTTATAGACAAAATTTTTAGATTTATATGTAAGTTATAAGACTTTAATGAGTCCTGTCCACAATTAACATACTGAAAATGGAGTGAATATGAAAAAAGGTGGCTGTCTAAATCAGAGTTCATATTCCCCCCCTGAATCAGAATCACCTGGGAAGCTTCTTAAAAATGCTGTGTTTCAATTCTATCCCACATTTTTGGAGTGGGGCCCATAACCTGCTTTTCAAATAAGGTTTCCTTATTTTCTAAAACCCATTAAAGATTGAAATGTTATCTTCTAAAAGGGGGACATGTAAATGAATAAATGAATAAATACAAATAAATGATTGAAAAACAAATAAATTAAGGTGTAAATTTTAAGGAAACTTTCAAGAAGATAAGAAACACTGGAGTGGAAAGAGAAGTGGTTGGAAAAATGTGTTCCAAGAGCATAAAGTGAGGAGCATACTTTCCAGTGAAGGGTCTGAAATTAATTTAAGTAAGGTTAAACTAAATCATTAAAAGTTTAGAGTTATTGGGAGAGGCAGAGCCAGGATGGCAGAATAGTCAGACATTTCCTGTGGTCCCTCTTACAACAAAGCCCGAAAAAACAACTGAATCCATTATATATGACAATCTAGGAGCCCTGAACATCAAAGACAAAGTTGAGGAGTCAGACTGAGGGCAGGGGGAGGGAGAAACAGTTCAGAAGCGGCTATAAAGTGCCAGACCTGACCTGTCCAGCACCCTACAGGCTGGATTGGCTAATGCAGGTGGACTGAGGCGAGCAGTAGCACTAGGGACACATTTTCCATGTTGGGAGAAACCACGTGGCAGAGAGTCTGCACAAGCCTCTGGAGCCAAGGGTAAGCGGCGCTGGATCTAGGAAAGCTAAGTGCAAGTGTTTAACCTATCAGGCAGGATCAAAATAACACCTACCCGTCTCGGAAGTGTCTCTCTTGCCCTCACCCACCCCCTTCCTGCTCTGCTGTGGTCCCAGGTCTCAGTCCAGCAGTGTTCAGCAGTTGCCATGCCCCCTAGGCCAGAAGTGGGACCTTTCACGCCCAAGACGGTCTCCCAGCTTTGGGGAAGGAACAAATAAACAAATGAACAAACAGGGAAAAAAAAAAACCTGCCAGCTCCCCTAAGCCAGAAGCACAGGGCAGGCACAGCCCCTTTGCTTAGGCACAGGCATAAGAGGTCCACGGACTTCGAATGCCTTTCACTTCTGCCTTGACCTGCGCGGGCCCATTCAACAGCATAGGCCTTCATTAGCATAGTACAACAAGGCATACACCTGAAGCTATTTTCAACTGCAACTGCTAAGGGGGCGTGGCAGATTCCTGACATTTGACACCACCCTGCCCATTAAACAGGGTCCTCACCTACCCATATCAGTGGTCTGAGGACTGGTGGCTCCACCCACTCCACCTGGCCCCCCACTACTGGGGTCTGAAAATAAACTGTGCCTCCTAGTCCTTATAGCCAAGAGCACTGGGTGACCAAAGTCTGGCTACAAAAGCCACCCACCTAAGTGCTTTAGGGGACAGGAACATGCCTTCCACCTAAGCACTCAGGGGAAGCCGTCAGCCCCCTACCTTGCTTAGCACATAACTCCCTACTGCAGCCACATACCTATGCCTACTCCAATCACCCGTACGTAGCCCTGTCCATCTAGGACTGTAGGTGCGAAACTTCACCACACACTTGGTGACCAAGGACCTGGACACCTGAGCTGAATCCACACAAGAATGGTAAACAGACTCCTGGGCTCGCATACTTAGTAGCAGCTCTAACCACCAGGTGACAGGACGTGAGAGCTTCAAAGACACCAATAATCAAAGTAGCTCACACAACCAACCTATTTGAGCATATCAAACCAAAATAAATCAAGAAGCTAGAACACAGTAAGTGAACATACAATAAATAAATACAATAACTTATTTATGGCTCAGAGACAATAGTCAATATAAAATCACATAAAGAGGCAGAACATGATGGCTCTAGCAAGTGACCAAAATAAAGAACCAGGAAAACTTCAGAGGAAGAGAAGGTCTTGGAATTACCAGAGGTAGAATAAAAAGATTAATATACAGAGCACTTCAAGAGATCAAGAAGATCAGACAAAACTGAGACCAAGCCAAAGAACACACAGACAAAACAGTAGAGGAATTTAGGAAAGCTATACACGAGCAAAATGACAAATTTAACAGACTGCTAGAATCCATACAGAGACAGCAAATGGAAATCCAAAAAGATAAACAAGAAAATTTCAGAATTAGACAACTCAATAGAAAATCATAGAAGCAGAATTGAGGCAGTGGAAGTCAGGATTAGTGAGATTGAAGATAAAGCACTTGACAACAATTTATTTGAGGAAAAATCAGACAAAATAATTTTAAAAATTAAGAAACCCTAAGAATTATGTGGGACTCTATCAAGACGAATAACCTGTGACTGACTGGAGTATCAGAATGGGGGAGATGACAAAAAATTCACAGAGAATTTTTGAAGATTTGTTGGCAGAAAACTTTCCTGATATCATGAAATATAAGAAGATATCTATCCAAGAAGCTCATTGAACCCATGTTCGCTTACTGTGTTCTAGCTTCTTGATTTATTTTGGTTTGATATGCCCAAATAGGTTGGTTGTGTGAGCTACTTTGATTATTGGTGTCTTTGAAGCTCTCACGTCCTGTCACCTGGTGGTTAGAGCTGCTACTAAGTATGCGAGCCCAGGAGTCTGTTTACCATTCTTGTGTGGATTCAGCTCAGGTGTCCAGGTCCTTGGTCACCAAGTGTGTGGTGAAGTTTCGCACCTACAGTCCTAGATGGACAGGGCTACGTAGGGGTGATTGGAGTAGGCATAGGCATCTGGCTGCAGTAGGGAGTTATGTGCTAAGCAAGGTAGGGGGCTGATGGCTTCCCCTGAGTGCCTAGGTGGAAGGCATGTCCCTGTCCCCTAAAGCATGTAGGTGGGTGGCTTTTGTAGCCAGACTTTTGATCCCAAAAGAAAGTCAGCCAGATATAATCAGACTTGCCAAAACCAAAGATAGAGAATTTTAAGAGCAGCTAGGGATAAATGAAAAGTCACCTACAAAGGACAGTCAATAAGACCAAGCTCTGACTACTCAGCAGAAACAATGCAGGCAAGAAGGCAATGGAATGACATATCTAAAGCCTTGAAGGAAAAAAAAAATTGCCAGCCAAGAATTATATAACCAGCAAAACTGTCTCTCAAATATGGAGGCAAAATTAAGGTATTTCCAGATAAATAAAAGCTAAGGGAATTTGTAAAAAACCAAACCAAAATTACAACAAATACTAAAGGGAGTCCTCCAGTTAGGAAATCAATAAAATCAGGTAACAACCTAAGACTAGAACACAGGACAGAACAACCAAATATCAACCCAGATAGGGAAGTGAAAAAAATAAGTCAAAGCTAAAGAACTGAAAAAAGGGAAACAGAGATGTCAATATATAAAGGATGACAACAGAAAAACAAAAAAAAGGGACTAAATATTGTAGTCATAGAACTTTCTAATGGAGAGGAAGTTAAGGTGATATCAAGAAATAAAAGATTAACTTAAACTTAGACAAATAGTGGTAAATTTTAAGGTAACCACAAAGGAAACTAACACACCTACACATCAAAATAAAAAAGAAGAAAATCATAAAGACTCAGCAAATACAAAATCAATAGCAATGAAAAAGATAAAGGAAAATACATAAAGAAAAACAACTAAGTGCAGAAAATTAGATGAAACAAATTGTCAACACCACAAAAATATGTATATATATCAAAATGACAGCACTAAACTCATACCTATCAATAATTACACTGAATGAAAATGGACTAAATGCACCAATAAAGAGACAGAGAGTGGCAGAATTGATTAAAAAACATGATCCTTCCATAAGCTGCCTAAGACAGACACACCTTAGACTCAAAGCCACAAACAAACTAAAACTCAAAGGATGGAAAAACATATCAAGCAAACAACAATAAAAAAGAGCAGGAGTGGCAAAATTAATCTCTGACAAAATAGACTTTAAAGCAATATCCACCACAAAGGATATGGAAGGACACTATATAATGATTAAAGGGTACTGTATGATAAGTAAAAGGTCAATACACCAGGAGGACACAACCATAATAAATATTTATGCACCCAACAACAGGTCTCCAAAATACATAAACTCTAACAGCATTGAAAAGAGAAATAGACAGCTCCACGATAGTAGTAGGAGACTTCAACACACCACTTTTGGTGAAGGATAGAACATCTAGAAAGTAGCTCAATAAAGAAATGGAAGATCTAAATGCCACAATCAACCAACTTGATCTCATGCAACATATACAGAACACTCCACCCAACAGCAGCTAAGTATACTTTCTTTACCAATTCACATGGAACATTCTCCAGAATAGAACACACATTAGGCCACAGAGCAAGCCGTAACAGAATCCAAAACAATGAACATCTTTTCTGACCATAAAGCCATAAAAGTAGAAATCAATAACAGAAAAAGTAAGGAAAAAAAATTAAATACATGGAAACTGAACAACACCTTGCTCAAAAACTACTGGGTTATAGAAGAAATCCAAGACGGAATTAAGAAATTCACAGGATCAAATGAGAATGAAAACATATCCTACCAGAACCTTTGGACACAGCAAAAGCAGCTCTCAGAGTTCAATTTATAGCAATAAATGTACACATCCAAAAAGAAGAAAGGGCCAATATCAAAACATTAACTTTACAACTCAAACAAATAGAAAACGAGCAGCAAAAGAAGAATCTTGCGCACCAGAGGAAAGGAAATAATAAAAAAAAAATAGTGCAGAAATAAATGAACTAGAGAATAGAAAAACAACTGAAAGAGTTAACAAGACCAAAAGCTGGTTCTTTGAAAAGATGAACAAAATTTATAAGCCATTCACCAAACGGGCAAAAGAAAAACAGGAGAGGAAGCAAATAACCCTCATAAGAAATAAGATGGGTAATATCACAACAGACCCAAATGAAATTAAAAGAATCATAACAGAATGCTATGAAAAATTGTACTCCAACAAATTTGAAAACCTAGAGAAAATGGATACATTTCTAGAAACACACTACCTACCTAAACAAAAACAAACAGGGGTAGAAAAACTAAATAAACCTATAACAAAAGAAGAGATTGAAGAAGTAATAAAAAAAATTCCCAACCACAAAAAGCCCTGGCCCTGAAGGCATCACTGGAAAATTCTAGTAACTTTCAGCGAAGAGTTAACACCAATACTATTAAAGGTATTTTGGAGCATAGAGAAGGATGGAATACTGAAAAACTCATTCTATGAAGTCAGTTTAACCTTGATACCAAAACTAGGAAAAGACACCACAAAAAAAGAGAAAATTACAGACCAATATCCCTCATGAACACAGACCCAAAAATCCTCAACAAAATTCTAGCCAATAGAGTTCAACAGCATATTAAAAAAATAACTCATCATGAACAAGTGGGATTCATACCGGGTATGCAGAGGTGGTTCAATATTAGAAAATCAACGTAATCCATCATATAAGTAAAACAAAAGATTAGAACCACATGATGTTATCAATTGATGCAGAAAAGTCATTTCACAAAGTCAAACACTAATTCATCATTAAAAAAACTCTCAGCAAAATAGGAATAGAAGTGAAATTTCTTGAAATAGTAAAGGGCATTTATACAAAGCCAACAGCCAACATCATCCTCAATGGAGAGAGTCTAAATGTATTTCCCTTGAGAACCGGAACCAGACAATGATGCCCTTTATCACCACTCTTATTCAACATCGTGCTGAAGGTCCTAGCCAGAGCAATAAGGCAAGAAAAAGAAATAAAAGGCATCCAGATTGGTACAGAAGAAGTAAAAGTATCTCTATTTGCAGATGATATGATCTTATACACAGAAAACCCCAAAGAATCCATAAGAAAACTACTTGAACTAATAAAAGATTTTAGCAAAGTATCAGGATTTAAGACAAACATACAAAAATTGGTTGTATTCCTCTACACCAACAAAGAGAACTTCCAAAAGGAAATCACAAGTCAATACCATTTACAATAGCCCCCAAGAAGATAAAAATAAACTGAGGAATAAATCTAACCAGAGACGTAAAAGACCTATACAAAGAAAACTAAAAGACACTATTGCAAAAAAACAAAAGAGATTTATATAAGTAGAAAAACATACCATACTCATGGATAGGAAGACTCAACATTGCGAAAATGTCAATTCTACCCAAAGTGATTTACAGATTCAATGCAATCCTGATTCAAATTCCAAGGACATTTTTTAATGAGATGAAGAAACAAATCACCAACTTCATATGGAAAGTGAAGAAGCCCCCGATAATTAAGCATTACTGAAGAATAAGAACAAAGTGGGATTCCCTACAGTACTTGATAATAGAACCTTCTATAGTGCCACAGTAGTCAGAACAGCCTGGTACTGGTACAACAACATATACATAAATCAATGGAACATAATTGAGAATCCAGATGTAAATTCATTCACCTATGAGCAGCTGATATTTGACAAGCACTCAAAGTCTGTTAAATGGGGAAAAGACAGTTTCTTTAACAAACGGTGCTGGCGAAATTGGGTATCCATGTGCAAAAAAATGAAACAAGATCCATACCTCACACCATCGACAAAAACTAACTCAAAATTGAACCAAGATCTAAACATAAAATCTAAAACTACGAAGAAAAAATAGGGACAATGCTAGGAACCCTAATACATGGCTTAAACACAATACAACACACAACTAACAATGTACAAACACCAGAAGAGAAACTAGATAGCTGGGAGCTCCTAAAAATTAAACACTTATGTTTATCAAAAGACTTCATCAACAGAGTAAAAAGACAGCCTTCAGACTGGGAAAAATTTTTTGGCTACGACATATCTGACAAGGGTATAATGTCTAAAATCTATACGATACTGCAACACCACAACAGCAAAAAGATGAATAACCCAGTTAAAAAATGGCCAAAGGATTTGAACAGACACTTCACCAAAGAAGACATTCAGGCAGCTAACAGATACATGAGGAAATGCTCACGATCATTAGCCATTAGAGAAATGCAAATCAAAACTACAATGAGGTACCATCTCACTGAACCAGGCTAGCAGTAATCCAAAAATTACAAAATCATAAATGTTGGAGAGGTTGTGGAGAGACTGGAATACTTATGCACAGCTGGTAGGAATGGAAAATTGTAAACCACTTTGGAAATCGATTTGACGCTTTGTTAAAAAGCTACATATAGAAATACCGTACAAACCAGCAATCTCACTCCTAGGAATATATCCTAGAGAAATAAGAGCCAGCACACAAATAGATATATGCACATCCATGTTCATTGCAGCATTGTTCACAACAGCAAAAAGATGGAAACAACCTAGGTGCCCATCAATGGATAAATGGATAAACAAATCATGGCATATTCACACAATGGGATACTACGCACCAATAAAGAATGGTGATGAATCCTCAAAACATCTGACAACATGAATGAACCTGGAAGGCATTATGCTGAGTGAAATTAGTCCCAAAAGGGCAGATATTGTATAAGATCACTATTATAAG
The DNA here is from genome assembly GCF_000243295.1 of Trichechus manatus latirostris. Taxonomy (NCBI): domain Eukaryota; kingdom Metazoa; phylum Chordata; class Mammalia; order Sirenia; family Trichechidae; genus Trichechus; species Trichechus manatus. The sequence goes on from NW_004444025.1 coordinate 5,879,656, forward strand.
AACTCAAGAAAATATTTAAACATAGAAGAAAGTATTCTTTGATGGTTACGAGGGTGGAGAGGGAGGGAGAAGGGAAGTCACTAACTAGACAGTAGACAAGAATCATCTTAGAGGACTCCGGCAAGATGGCGGTCTAGGCAGAAGCA
>NW_004444025.1:5892427-5894027 GCF_000243295.1 Trichechus manatus latirostris
TATGATATGCCTTGGTGATTTTCTTTTGGGGTCTCTTCTATATGGGGTTCATTGAGCTTCTTGGATGGCCAGCTTTTCATCTTTCATGTTATTGGGGAAGTTTTCTGTCAGCAGTTCCTCAATGATCCTCTCTGTGTTTTCTGTTTTCTCCCCTGTTCTGGAATTCCAAACACTTGCTGATTTTTGCTTTTGATTGTGTTCCACATAACTCTCAGGGTCTCTTCATTGTTCTTTGTTCTTTTTTCTGAGTTTTCCTCAAATAGAGTTGTATCCAAGTGTTTGTCTTCAATTCCACTGATCCTGTCTTCCACCGTTTCAAATCTGCTTCTCAGCCCTTGTATGACATCGTCCATTTCTGAAATCTGGTTGTTTATCTTTTTGATTTCTAATTGTTGTCTTTGTATAATTTCTAGTTGTGAATTTATTTTGGCATTTTCTTCCTGCATTATTTTCCTGAATTCTTCCAATTTTTTGTCCATATTTTCCATGAATTTGTCTATTTTTTCCTCATGTTTGTCAGCTTTTTGCCTCAGTTCTTGGAGAATTCTGATTATTAGGGATTTGACTTCCCTATAAGGTAGTTCTAGTGCATTTTCTTCCTGAGGAGAGTCATCTGGTGTTTTATTTTAGATGCCTACTGGAACCATCCTGTCCTGTTTTTGTAAATGTTTTATTATTGTCTGCTGTCTTTGGGGCATTCAGTAGTTATTTTTCTCATTTATTGATTGTAGATTTGTTTGTTTCGTCCCTTTTTAAAAAAAAATTGACTATGTCTGAGCAGGCAGATTGTGTGTTCTTTGTTGTTTGCTCGTCTGTGGGCACAATACTTTTCGCCTCCTTCTTCAACTGGCAGGGTCAGTCACTCAGGTATAGTATGGCAGGGCAGGTCTAGCTGAAGAGGAGTTACTGGGACGGGTTGTTTGTGGCACTTACTTAAGCCACCAGGACCAGTCGTTAATCAGTGCAGGGAAGGTTCCAGTAGGCCGTGCCTGTGCTGCTTGGTGGTATGATGTCAAGCGCACTGTGTAGGTGGGCAGGATGCAGCGGGGAGATTATTATGTGTGGAGCTAAGATGGCAATGGGAGAGAGGAGAGAGGAACAGGAGCCAAAAACATACAAACAAAGAAAAAAATGGTAGGGGAGCTTGCCATTGGAGTGGAGAGATGTGAGACTATGAAATGATGAAATACAGAAAGGGGAGGAGAAAGAAAAGAAAAGAATGAATAAATAAGAATCAGAAAGCTTAAGGAACCACAAAGTTCCCAGGGATCCCACCGGTGCAGCTATGAGGTCTGGGGAGGTCGCTCTCAGGTGTTGCAGTACAGCCTGGCTAGAAGGCGTAGAGGTATACAATGCCAGGTATTCAGGGAACAGAAAGAGAAGGAAGATATCGAGAGACGGGAAACTGATCAATGAAGAAGACAAAAAGGGAAAAAGAAAACAAAACAAATTAAAAAAAAAAAAAAAGCAACGTAAAAAGAAATGCTCTCAGGGATCCCTCTGCACATCTGTGGCTGCCAAAGGGACGTCTCCCTGCCATGCAGCCCAGCCTGGCCAGAAAGGGCTGCCAACTCAAGAAAAGGAAAAGAAAACAAACAAA
>NW_004444025.1:5894611-5916796 GCF_000243295.1 Trichechus manatus latirostris
AGGAAGCAGAGGAGGCCGAGTTGGGGTGAAGAAGGGTGAGGGGTGGGAAAGCATATATCACCAATTACCGGTTGTTTTGTCTCCCACTGGAAGCTCCGTGAGGCTGCTTTCTCGAACCCCCTGTTTGCTGGTCTCCGATAGGAGTCCAAGATGGTGGATCTGCACTGCGTTAGCTGGTAAGGGACCTCTGCAAAAATCTCTCCTCGCTCTCCGTTCTCTGTCCATTTTCTTACTCCATTTGGTGCTTGGCTGAGTTCTTTATCTCTTCATTTGATGTTTTATGGTTTCAGGATTGTTGTATTCTCTGTTCGGCTTAGTGTTTGTATCTTTACTGTGGAGGGACGGCTTGGTGCTTCTGCCTAGCGCGCCATTTTGCCGGAACTCCTGGAATTATAATTTAATAATTTAAGGCTCAAATATTACTAAACTCATTTGAATATCTAATGACAAAACAACTGTCTATGAGTAAAATCTATATTAATAATATTTGCTAGGTTTATTTTGGAGAAATGTGATGCTTTGTTTTCTAAGAACATTTCTTATTTAGGAAACTAAGGTGTTACACTAGGTAATTTATAAAATAATGGGGATTATATGTAACAGAAAAAATACATCCCCATTTGTCTTAATTATGGAGGAGATTTTGTTTGCCTACTAAGTTAATGTTAACCAAAACTAATATTCTCTAGTTGGCTACCCCAACGACTAAATTTCTAGTTGAAGTTTGAAATAAAGGAGCATGGTGTTTGGAATCAAAGTCCTGTTTAAGACCCAGAGTAGACGTTTATTTAGTTTGTGATCTGGGGGATATACCCAAATATTGTCACTCACCTTTCCTCACCACTTGGCAGTCCTGAACTGAGAAGCATATAGCCTCCTAAAATAATTTTATTTGTTTGCTAAAGCAGATGAATATTAGCTCTTATAAGGCTCTATGGAAACTCCTCAAGTAGCCTATAGAATGTGCTGACAGACTTCAGTACACCTGAGCCGTGTCTTCAAATACGGGAAAATAGCTAGGAATAAGCCATCAGAGGCAACCTGACAAGAACTCATGCTATTGGTTTTCGGAGAATGAAAACAGAGTAAGAGACCTTAGTGCCAGAAGTTGATATTCCCTTTGCATACACTTGTATCAGGGCTCCAAATTTATGGCAGGACATTCTGGCTTTCAGAGAGAAAAGACCATGTCATCCCAGCCCTGGTGGCACAGTGGTTAAGAGCTCGGCTGCCTGCTTGAATCCACTACCCACTCTTTGGAAACCTTATGGGGCAGTTCTCTGTCTTATAGGATTGCTGTGAGTCACAATCGACCAATGGCAATGAGTTTGGTTTTTATTTTGGTTATATTCTCTTCTTCTCACCTCTCATTTGTCAGTTTGTCATACTGTTGTGGTTTGCTTGTCGCTGTGATGCTGAAAGCTGTGCCACTGGTATGTCAAATACCAGCAGGGTCACCCGTGGTGGCCAGGTTTCGGTGGAGCTTCCAGACTAAGCCAGACTAGGAAGGAAGACCTGGTGATCTACTTCTGAAAAAATTGGAAAGTGAAAACCATATAAACAGCACAGGAAAATTGTCTTATATAGTGCTGGAAGATGAACGCCTCAGGTAGGAAGGCACTGAAAATATGACTGGGGAAGAGCTGCCTCCTCAAAGTAGAACCTCAAAAACCCACTGCCGTAGAGTCGATTCTGACTCAGAAAGACATCATAGGTCTTCCTAGGCTGTAAATCTCTATGGAAGCAGACTGTCACATTTTTCTCCTGCGGGGCCGCTGGTGGTTTTGAACTGCTGACCGTTCAGTTAGCAGTCAAGCATTTTAACCACTGTGCCACCGTGGATACAGTCAAGCTTTTGGAACTTTCATTTGCTGATGTAGCACAACTCAAAATGTGAAGAATTAGCTGCAAACATCCACTAATAATCAGAACATAGAATGTAAAAGGTATGAATCTAAAAAAAATTGGAAGTCCTCAAAAATGAAATGGAATGCTTGAAAATAGATTCCCTAGGCATTAAACCAAAAAAAACCTAATGCATTGCCTTCGAGTCAATTCCAACTCATAGTGACCCTAAAGGACAGAGTAGAACTGCCCCATAGGGTTTCCAAGGAGCAGCTGGTGGATTGGAACTGCCAATTTAGCAGCCATAGCTCTTAACCACTGTGCCAGCATTAGAGAGCTGAAATTGACTGATATTGGCCATTTTAAACTGGACAATCATATGGTGTGCTATGCCAGCAATGACAAATTGAAGAGGAATAGCATTGCATTTATCATCAAAAAGAACATTTCAAGATCTACCCTGAAGTACAATGCTGTCAGTAATAGAATAATATCCATCTACCTACAAGGAAGACCAGTGAATATGACTATTATGCAAATTTATGCACCCACCATTAAGACAAAAGATGAAGAAATTGAAGATTTTTACCAACTTCTGCAGCCTGAAATTGATCAAACATGCAATCAGGAAGCATTGATTACTGGTGATTGGAATGCAAAAGTTGGAAATAAAAAAGAAGGATCAGTAGTTGGAAAACATGGCCTTAGTGATAGAAACAACGCAGGAGATCACATGATAGGCTTTTGCAAGACCAACAACTTATTCATTGGAAATACCTTTTTTCAACAACATAAACAGCCAACTATACAAATGGACTCCGCTGGATGGAATACACAGTAATCAAATCAACTACTTCTGTGGAAAGAGACAATGGAGAAGCTCAACATTATATGAAGTCAGAAAAAGGCCAGGGGCTGACTGCAGAACATGTCATCAATTGCTCATATGCAAGTTTAAGCTAAAGCTGAAGAAAATTAAAACAAATCCACAAGAGCCAAAGTACAACCTTGAGTATATCCCACCTGAATTTACAGACCATTTTAATAATAGATTTGACACAGTTAACACTAATGGCCGAAGACCAGACGAGCTGTGGGATGACATCAAGAGCATCATAAATGAAGAAAGAAAAAAAAAGTCATTAAAAAAACAGGAAAGAAAGAAAAGTCCAAAATGGATGTCAAAAGAGACTCTGACACTTAAATAGAGAGCAGCTAATATGAATGGAATAAATGATGAACTAAAAGAGCTGAACAGAAGATTTCAAAGGGCAGCTTGAGAAGACAAAGTATTATGATCAAATGTACAAAGACCTGTAGTTAGAAAGCAAAACCAAAAAGGAAGAACTTGCTCAGTTTTTCTCAAGCTAAAAGAACAGAAGAAAAAATTCAAGTACTGAGTTGAAATGTTGAAGGATTCTATGGGCAAAAAATTGAATATTGCAGGTAGCATCAAAAGAGAATGGAAGGAATACACAGATTCATTGTACCAAAAAGAATTTGTTGTCATTCAAACTTTTTCAGGAAGTAGCATATGATCAAGAACCAACAGTACTGAAGGAAGAAGTCCAAGCTGTGCTGAAGGCATTGGCGAAAACGAGGCTCCAGCAATCAATGAAATACCAATTTAGATGTTTCAACAAATGGATGCAATGCTGGAAGTGCTCACTTGTCTATGCCAATAAATTTGGAAGACAGCTACCTGGGCAACTGACTGGAAGAGATCCATATTCATGCTCATTCCAGAGGAAGGTGATTCATACAAATGTGGAAATAAACAATATCATTAATATCACATGCAAGTAAAATTATGTGGAAGATAATTCAAAAACACTTAAAGCAGTTAATTGACAGAGAACTACCAGTAATTTAAGCCAGATTCAGAAGAGGATGTGGAATGAGGAATATCATTGCTGATGTCAGATGAATCTTGGCTGAAAGCAGAGAATACCAGAAAGATGTTTACCTGTGTTTTATTCACTATGGAAGGCATTCGACTGTGTGGATCATAACAAATTATGGATAATATTGCAAGGAATGGGGATCTCAGAACACTTATTTGTGCTCATGCAGAGCATGTGCATAGACCAAGAGGCAGTTGTTTGAACAGAATAAGGGCAGACTGTAAAATTTAACATCAGGAAAGTGTGCGTCAGGGTTATATCATTTCACCACACTTATTTAATCTGTACGCTGAGCAAATAATCAGAAAACCTGTATTATAAGAAGAAGAACACAGTGTCAGGATTGGACGAAGACTCATTAAAAACCTGCAGTATGTAGATGACACAACCTTGCTTGCTGAAAATGAAGAGGACTTGAAGCACCTACTGATGAAGATCAAAGACCACAGGCTTCACTATAGATTACACCTCAACATAAAGAAAACAAAAATCCTCACGACTGGACCAATAAGCAACATCCTGATAAATGGAGAAAAGGTCGAAGTTGTCGAGGATTTCATTTTACTTGGACCAACAATCAACACCCATGGAAGCAGCAGTCAAGAAATCAAAGGACATTTTGCATTAGACAAATCTTCTATAAAAGTCCTCTTTAAAGTGTTAAAAATTAAAGATGTCACTTTGAGGACTAAAGTGTGCCTGACTCAAGACATTGTATTTTCAATCGCCTCATAGGCATGTCAAAGCTGGACAATGAATAAGGAAGATTGAAGAAAAATTGATGCATTTGAATTATGATGTTGGTGAAGAATATTGAATATACCATGCACTGCCAGAACTAACAAATCTGTTTTGGAAGAAATACAGCCAGAATGCTCCTTAGAAATGAGGATGGTGAGACTTCAGCTCACGTACTTTGGACGTGTTATCAGCAGGGATTAATCCTTGAAGAAGGACATCATCCCTGGTGAAGTAGAGCGTCAGCAAAAAAGAGGAAGGTCCTCAGTAAGATGGATTGACCCAATAGCTGCAACAATGGGCTCTAACTCAGTAACGACTGCAAGAATGGGGCAGGATCGGGCAGTGTTTCTTGCTACTGTAAATAGGGTCACTAAGAGTACGAACCAGCTCGAGGGCTCCTAACAACAGCAACATATTCTCTTCAGCCTCAGACATTCATTTATTCAAATTTGTGTTTTTTAAATATCTTCAGTAGACCAGAGGCTCTTCCTTCAATAAGTGGTAAACACATCTATTCTCATAATTTACTATTCTGAAGTGCACTGCTTTCCATACACCCACTAATACAGAGACCATGGGTATAACATTTTTTGATACAAAAAAAACCAATAATTCAGACTTAAAAATAAGAAATTTGATCAATTGTTGTTATAATGTTTAGCAGATACAGGAAAATGAAAGTCAAAAAACTGGATGAATGTGTTTATCTTTTTCATTTTGAATAAGTATTCTCTTGTTCATTGTAAAAATTAGAAAAATGTGTATATATACATACTAAAACTAAATGCATTGCACTAGAATTGATTCTGACTCATGGCAACCCCAAACGTTTCAGAGAAGAATTGGTCCGTAAGGTTTTCAATGTCTGTAATCTTTGGGAAGTATTTTGCCATATCTGTATCTCAAGGAGTGGCTCATGTGTTGGAATTACCCACCTTTTGGTTAGCAGTTGAGCGCTTAACCACTGCGCCACCAGGACTCTTTCTTTCTCTCTCTTTCTTTATATATATATATATACACATAAATATGTATATATATAGATGTATATGGAATCCTTGGTTGGCCCAAAAGTTTAAGCACTCAACTACCAGTCAAAATGTCAAAGGTTCAAATTCACCCCAAGATGCCTTGGAAGCCAGGCCTAGCAACCTGCTTCGGAAAGGTCACAGCCTTGAAAATCCTATGGAACTTTGCACACATGGGAGGGAGGGGTTCACCATGAGTCAGAATCAACTCCATGGCAACTAACAACATATATAAATACATGTAAGTGAAAATCAAATCAACGTAGAATTGCTTCATATAGAATTGACCACTGTGAAGAGTTGGTTTGTTTTAAATCTTTCCCTATGTTTCTATGTAGATCTCTGTGGATTGAGTTGAGCTCTCCAAAAAGATATGTTGAAGTCCAAACACCTGTACCTGTAAATGTGACCTTGTTTGGAAATAAGATTTTCTTTTGTTATGTTAATGCGGTCACACTTGAGTAGGGCAAGTCCTAAACCTTATCCTTTCCTGTTGGTGTCTTATAAAAAGACCAGAACAGGCACAGAAATGCATGCAGAGAAAGACTCCATATGAAGATCCATTTACAAGTCAAAAATGTCAGGGAACACCCAGGACTACCAGAAACTGAAAGAGACAAGGAATGATCTTCTCCTCGAGTGAACAGAACACAGCCTTGCTGATGTCCTGAACTTGGGCTTCCAACCTTCAGAACTGTGAGACGATAAATTCCTGTTCATTAAAGCCACCCGTTTGTGGTATTTGTGTCACAGCATCACTATCAAGCTAAGACAACCTCCTAGGTTATATTTCGCGTATATGTGTGTGTGCTTACGCATGTGACAGTTATCTATATATCCTTACACTGTGGATACAAATAAAACAAATGTCAATAATCATAATTTCACTAATTTTTCCTCGTCTACTTCTGCGGTAACTCCAGTCTCCTCAGCTGTTTTATCCATTTATCTTAAGGCATCCCCAGAAGTGTATCCCATGTGCTCAGCGGTAAGTCTAGAGGAATTCATGCTCCTCTACATAGCGTATCCGTGCATTATTTTTCTTCACCTGCCCCATGACTTGATATTCACTGTTAGAGTTTCTGCTGATACCAATAGTCGGCTGTATCCACTTGGCTATGCCACTCCATTTCCTGTCCAATTTCTCATAAGCACCACTTCTATTTCCACCAGATACTGAATTGCTCCAAAGTCACTCTGTCTTTGATGCAGAAATGGGAAGAATGGCCTTTTCACTTTGCATCACTCATTGCCAGCTGGCATAAAAGCCATGGCATGTCTTCCCCAGTATCATAGATTCCTCTCCTGAAGGCAGCTGTGTTTGACTCTCCCCTTTATTACCATGGCTGGTCTTGGATGTCTAAAGCTCTCCAACTTCCCTATTCATTTTCTCCCAGTGCACATGGAAACTCCTTTTGTGCTTTCACCAAAACTCCCAATATAATTCCACCATACAAACAGAATTAAGAAGTCCAAATATCTGCCAAATGCACACACAAATGCTCAAATCCCAATGGTGGGCCCAGGTTAGGCCTGTCTGAGATCTCTGTCAGACTGTACGGTGCAATAATTCTTGCAAACAGCTAAAATCTTTTATCAAGGATCCTTTAAGAGAACTTATTTGTTATAAATTGTTTTACAAGTTGAAATTTGCTTTAGAATTTTTTTGTCCCATCATTACTTTAATTGTATAAGTAGCATATCTATTGATGTGTGTATTTATAACTCCTTCAATATATTTTATGTTGAATGTACTCCTCCTATCTTGAAGTTTATTAAATATTCATCTATTTTTCTTTCATTTTTTATTATTTTATATTTCTATCTTTTATCAATCTGCCATTTGTTTTGATGTCTATTGAATATCAAAGTACAAAGAAGGAGAACAGTTTGATATTCATTCTCTACATTAAACAGAACTAGGATGGGGAAGTCTTCTTAAGCTATTGTGATAGAAACTGGGGGCTCATAGGGGATATATAATAGTTTTTTTTCTCCAATAAACTTGAGATATAGCAGGAAAAAAAATGTAAAACACAAATGGTTAATGAATGCCAAATGTAATGCTCACTGCTATTGCTATTTTTAATAACTAACATTTACCAAATGTTTTCTGGAAGTCCCTCCCAGGGAATTTTATTAATTGGATATAGGGCTAGAAGAAAGAGGCAAGCATAACATTCAGTTTTCTGACTTGAGCAACTAGGTATATGATAGCAAATTAGGGAACTCTATAGGATTGGCTGAAGGAGCCTGGTGGCTCAATGATTAAGCGCTTGACTGGTAACCAAGACGTCAGCATTTCAAGCCCACCAGCCATGGGAGAAAAGACCTGGCAATCTGCTCCAGTAAAGATTATAGCCTAGGAAACTTTATGGGGCAGTTCTACTCTATCATATTGGGTCACTACGAGTCAGAATTTAATCAATTGCACACAGCAACAACAATAATAAGATGGGCTGATTTAGGGAGAAAGTGATAAATCCAATCTGTACAGATTGTTTGATATGCTTGTGAGAATTCTAACAAGAGATATTTCAGAGAGCCATGTTGACCTTAGTAAGAACAGTCCCACTGGAATGATGGAGTCAGAAGCTAGAGTAGATTGGGTTGAAGAGTGAGTTGAAAATAATAGAGACAGCATGTGCTTACACAAGTTCCAAGCGAATAAATTATAAAATGAGATACAGTAGGATCTGGAGAAGAACAGAATTCCAAGGGGGCTACCTTTGATTTTTTATATATATATATATACATGGGAAAGAATTTAACGTGTGACAATACCGAAATGAAGAATCCAGTATAAAACACACGTCTTGGGAAGGTTAAGGTTGTGTGTCAACTTGCCTGGGCCATGATTCTCAGTTGTTTGGCAGTTCTGTAATGTAGTAAGTTATCCTCCATTTTGCGATATAATGTAATCACTTCCATGATGTGATCTGATGTGATGAGCCAGTGAGTTATAAGGGGAGTTTCCTTGGGGGTGTGGCCTTCAGCCAATACATGTGGACGTTCTGACAAAACTCACTGGCTTTTGCTTGCTCTGGATCCTGCATCAAGCACATCATCATCTGACCTCCAGTTCTTTGGACTTGAGCCAGCAGCCCTCCGAATTGCCTGCCGATCTTGGATTCTTCAGCTCCCATAGCCCAAGAGCTAGCAGCATGCCATCTGACCTGCTAACCTTGAGTTTGTCAGCCCTTGCAGCTAGTCAAAAGAAACCTCCAGCCTGATGCCTGACCCACAGACTTGGGACTTGCCAGCCTCTACAACCATGTGAGCTATTTCTTTGAGATAAACTTCTCTCTCTCCGTATACATATGCATATATATATATGGAATCCTGATGGCTTAGTGGTTAAGAGAACTTGGCTGCTAACCAAAAGGTCAGCAGTTCAAATCCACCAGCAACTCCCAGGAACTCCTATGGGGCAGTTCTACTCTGTCCTATAGGGTCACTATGAGTCTGAACTGACTCAATGGCACTTAACAACAATAATATATATATATATACTTCACTGGTTTTGCTACTCTAGAGAACCCAACCTAAGACACATATGTATCTAGAAACTGTGAGGGGGTACATATAACCATGTAACTGAGAGGAAGAAAGGGATGTGATAAAAACTCAGTCTCAGGAATTGACTGCAGATAAGATGAGAATTGCTTCATCTATTAAAGCAGTATGGAAGAAGGTTCACATAAATGCATATTTGCTAATTTGTTGGGGGCAAGTTGAAGGCCTTTTGACCAGATGCCTTATTTCTTCTCTTATATGTCATATGCTGAGAGGTTTAAAGGAAAGTCAAGAAGGTTTAAAATAGTGATGGAGGAGAACCAGAAAGTAAACTGACAAGGGAAATAGTTAATATTGCTGAGAAGAACTGAAGACCCAGTTGTGGTTGGTGATGAGGATTTTATAGTGGTGATATTCTGCAGGACAATGTGATTACCTCTGCCATGATTCAGCTACCTTGGACAGGCACAAGAAGGACATTTGTTTTCAACCAAGCTTGGAATTTTCCAGAGCAGGTGAAATGCAATGAGCAAGGGGCCTAGAACTTTGTCAGGAGAATATTGATAATGATGTTAAAGGTTGTGGGTGGTAGACAGGAGAATTTACCCTGGCCCCCAGAATGGCTTTAAATATTCATTCCTTAAATACACAAATTATAATTTATGACAGAAATGGTATTTAAAAAGAGGTCAGCAAACTGAAAAAATTAAAAACCACAGGAGAATGTCAAACATAACCCTGTTAAGGTTATCTTTGCGTGAACAAATTCAGCCAAAATGTCCAGAAACCGCCCCAGGAGAAATTGAGAGAGGGTTTCCCTGCTCTTTAAAAAGGCCCGTGGCTGGTTAACACTGGTGGGTTGGCTGTTCATCATGTATAATATGCTCTAACCTTTCCTTTGAGAGACTTCAGATAGGCAGCTGCGAATATTGGGCTTTAATTAAGCCATTTCTTTTTATACCACTGTTCTTATGCTTTAATATATTCTGTGCAGGGTCAGATATACTATAAAAATGTTTTGATTCTCCCTTTATTGTACATCTTTTAAATATACATGTTATATGGAGGAATAATTTATCTCCTGATTACAATAGAAAATTTTGGCCCCAACAATTATCAAAGTTGCATCAACCCTTTTGAAAATAAAATCTACTGGTGCTGAAAAATTACCAATAAAATGGTTCAGTATGGTAAAGCATGTGTGTTGTGAGTAGTGGGGTGGAGGATGCCAGGTGCCCCTAGCCTAGGTGGGTACAAGTCCAACAGTAAACTAAATATGACAATTCTAGGTTCAACAGCTGGAGGCACCCAACATTTAAAGCTTGAGGCAACAGTAGAGCAAGATTGACAGGTGAATAAAAAAAAATAACTAAGTACTTTAAACTTCCAAGCCTTGCAAGAATGTTACACGTTGTGGGTTTTGTGTTTTTTTTTCTTTATTTTTTTTAACGACCCTGGTACTGTAGGAAGAAATGTTCCTCTTGCTTTGTCAAGTGTCCTGTGATAGTGGTGAGGAAGAGCATTGATCCTGGTTAAGTGCTCTCCTATTGCTGGCAGTAACTCGCACCACCAGCCAGAAACTTCAACGTAACCATTCTCTTTTTAACAATGGTAAAAATACACTCCTTGTGCTATGAAAATACAGCTATTTTGTTTTCAAATCAGCAATTTTGGAGACTAATGTTTATTGTTAATGCTAGATAAAGATAGAAAATTTGCTAAGGGAGACAATCATTTTGTATAAAGTATTTCTTTCTAACTGCCTAACACTTATACAATATAAATAAACATAAAATAGGATTCAAAATAATGGCAAAATTTGTTTTAGTTGAATTAAGAAATGGCATTCTATAGTGCTTTAAAAAATAACTTCAGACAACATAATGATTATTATAGGAGAAAAAAGAATTTCTGATAAAAAGAATAAAAACGTTTTTGCCTGAAGCCTAATGGGAAAAATCACCTTCTCATATCCAGGTAAACAACAAAATAATTCCAAGTAAAGCAAAAAGTAGCGCCAATAGAAACCAACCCAAGAATGGTCAGTGGGGTGAGAACTTTGTAGGGCTTTCTGAGATATACAGCAGACTGGATAAAACAAATGAAACACCTCGCCAATCTGGTTCACTAACTAAAGTGGCGGGGGGGACCTGTCAACAGTAATGGAAAATGTCAGCAAATGTCAGAACTGGAACTCCTACAAAATAAAGCAGAACATTTTCCTAGGGATAAAGACTGCTGTACCAACCTACTGGACCTCTATAAATCAAATTCACGAAGAAGGGGGACCTCAATAGGCTAGAATGTCAACATTAATAAACAGAGTCAAACAGAACTACCCTATTAAAGTAGCAATGAAAAAAGGGAGAGAAACGGAGCTACTATTTCCAGTGGTCAGGTTTGGCAGCAATGTTTATGTGGGTTCTGGGGCTGGGGGCTGGTAGTGAAGAATCATTTAAAGAGGAGGAAAGACAATATTAGAAAAATTGGCAGGTACTTCAAGAAGAAGAGGAAAGGAAACATTTGTGGATGTTGAAAATTAGTTTTCAGTACGAGCAACCTTCCGATAATAGCTACCGCATACTGAGTGTAATTATATGCCAGCAAGTCGGCCTGCCACTTATAAGATTATTTCATTTTATCCTCACAATAACCAATTTGGAAACATGTTGCTATTCTCTTCTAGAGGTGATAAGTCTGGAAAAAGAGCATATTTTTATTGACCAGCATCACACAGGGACTAAATACCGGAGGTGTGATTCAAACCCAACATATGTCTATCTGAAAGGTAATATACCCAACATACATTATTTTGAAAGGTAATTTATTCTCTGGTATTGTGCCTCTCCTAATTTATTTAGGTAGCAAAATTGTGATTTTGTATTCAGAGAACACAAAATTGTTACCAATGGTATCACAAAGTGTAATATGAAAAATTATTGTTTTGTTTCTATTTATAAAGTTTATTTCCACATCAAATGCTTACCAGATAAATCCAAGTATAATTATGAAAATACAAGCGTGGTACTGGGATTCTTACAAGCTTATGGATTTTAAAAGCTGAAACGTTACCAGATGTCCCTTTTGACCCCAATAGAAATTTACTGTGCTCTCTATAGAAGGGCAGTAATTTAGTCACAAATAATTTGGCTTCTGGATGAGGTTATGTAAAATTGACCAGTGAAATATTTGAAAAACTTTAGAGTTATGTTTTAGCTCAGCGGATAATAAGCTATCATTCTGATTAGTGATTAATGATTAGTTAAAGCTTCAATCACTTAAGCCTTCTTCATGAGGAGATCATATGATCTATACAGAGAGGGATGATTATCTTCTAATTTATGGTGTTAGGAGGGCATGCATGGAAATGATCTAAAACTGTGGTTAGCCAACTTTTCTCCCTCACCCCGATCATATGTACAACATAGTCTCATGAGTGACATCACTCATTACATAAAATAACTCTAAACTGATGGAGACGTGGGAGGTTCATCATCTGCAGGCAATGTTTCTCAGATCAGGCTGTTCATTATCACCATTTTCGGAATTTAAAAAACATACAAATATCTGATTCACATCCCTAGAATTCTGCTGCAACATAGCTGGGAAGGGCTCAGACATATATACAGTTAAACCTGCAAAAGCTGGATCCTGTGTAAAGTGGAAACCTGTCAGAGAAGCAAAATTCAAATATTTTCCACTGATAGAAAGCAAAGGAAATGGGTAAAGATTGCACCCTGACGAACTTGCAAGACCCGGAAAAAAAAAAAGACAATCCCATTGAGTTCCAGCTCTCACAAGTTTCACTGTATATGTTTGCAGGACTCTACTGGACTTTGAGGTAGAAACAATCTTGGAAGCTATTGTTCAAGGGGAATGTAAAATCTTGGAGAAAAATTAGGAGAGGCTGTTTAATTAAGCAGAAAAAAAACCCAGAACTCCAGAGAAAGTTCTGATATGTTACCTGACCTGAGATTTCTAGAAGTGAACTGAGCAAAATGCTGGACAACAAGTACATTTATAACTTTGAATTCCGGATCTCTGCATGAATAAACACACTTACCTTTCCTTTATTGCCAACTCTATTCCAAATAGCATAAAAATATAAAAATGTAAATAATCTTAGAAGAGTCTTGAAATTAAAATTTTGCAACTCCAGAAAGCAAAAGACAAGGTCACTGAAAGAGTTCTTTTCCCCCCAAAGAATCGTGGTGTGGAGGTGATGGGCAACAGTATCTCAGACACCGGGAGCAGGAGAAGGCTACGAGGCAGGCAAGTAGGAATCTTAATAGTAAATTCTGGAGTTCAGCTAGGCCTTCTCTGAGAGAGGGTGACTGTACCTTATATTCCTGTCTATAGCCAAGACGGTTTAGTAATATGGAAGTCCTTAACTATTTTAATGAAGTGGAAAATCTCTCACAGCGGTTCTGCATTTGTGTCTAGTGGAAGTGTCTGGGAAATTCCCAGATACGTTCCAGTTGACACAAACGAGAAGAAGCTCCCATCTCCAGAATGCAAGCTTTCCAAACTCCTCGGTGCCCAGACCAAAAATCTGCACGCCAGCTTTGACCTATTGGTTTTCCTCACCGCCCCTCACATCCAATTTATCAGATATTCTTGTTGGCTCTAAACAAACAAGCAAAATTACATCATAGGTTTACATTTTTCCCCATTTCCACTGATACCATTCTTCTCTATTCCAGAAGCACTTCACCTGCCCGACTGCAATACCTTTCTAGCTGATCTCACCGCTTGCTCTCTTCTGGTCTCACAGCCTGATCTTCACACAGCTCCTGTAATGATATTGTAAGAACATGAACCAGGTCATGTTTCTTACTTGATGAAACCTCTGCCATAGTTCTCCTTGGAACTTAGACTGAAAGTCAAATTCCTTACAGTGGCCCAAGAGGCCTTGCACGTCTACTCCTTCCCATCTCTCTTACCTCTTGTCCTCCAACACAGAAGAGTATCCTTCATTTTAATGCTATTGTGTTGTTCCCAGTATATAACTCAGGATAGGACTTGGCCTCTGAACTTATGCAATAAATGTGAGTTGACACGAGAGTACATTAGAATGCACAAGCCTGTAATGAAACGTGAGGTTACTGGTGATTCATTGATGGAAATCTCACCTTTCGTTAGGGAGACCTGGTTTGATTCACAGTCAAAGCACGTCACGTGCGTCTGCATCTGCCAGTGGAGGCTTGTGTGCTGATATGATGCTGGACAGGTTTTAGCAGAGCTTCCGCACAAAGGTGGACTAGGAAGAAAGGCCTGGTGATCTATATCTGAAGAATCAGCCAGTGAAAACCCTATGGATGACAGTGGTCAGATTCACAACCAGTAACAGGGATGGTGCAGAACTGGGTAGCATTTTGTTCGGTTGTGCACAGGGTCACCGTGAGCTGGTGGTTGACTCAGCAGCAGCTAACAACAAAACAATTAATAAGATGAATATATAAGCCTATTGAGATTCTAGTGCATGAAATAAGCAAGTTATTTTTTACCAAAGATTTGTGAATGAAACTATTGTAGCTTCTGAAATTTATTACAGAAACCAAAGAAGTTCTTAAACTATGGAAAATTCATTCTTTCTCCTCGTACTTATCCAGTCTCCACATTTCACTGAGTATGGTCCTGTCCCCAGAGGAAGAGCAACAGTGAAAGAAAAAGAAGTTTTCATTCTCAACTTGTTCTAAAATATTCATCAACTGAGCAAAGATAAAAAAGAAACAGAAACACTAACCCCCTTGATAAGAAAAGTAAAATTAATAACTCAAGAACTGTCACTTACTTCCTCTGAGTGATATTTATCTAAAATTAGAAATTCGTTTGAGCAAATATATTCTTCCCATACTAAAATAAACATGAGTGGAGAAATCCATATTTGCTACAAATGATATTTACTCAAAACAATAGAAGTGTTTGTATTCAAGTCCCTTAAAATTTAAATACCAGGTGATAATTCTCATTATATGGTCATTATGCTTCTAGATAAAGCTGTAAAATTTGTAAAAGTGAGAAATATTCAGGCATACGAAAATCTTCCTAGAAATCATGACCAAGACTGGAAGGAATAAAGTCTTATTTTACATATTAGGTAGGTAAGAATTTGACACATAAAAGAAAATGCTACAACTTGCTTTACCAAATTTACTTTAGTTGAAATCTAAATAAGGAATAGCATAAAACACTTAAAAAAGGGAGATTCATTTAAAATAGCCAATTAGCTATCTGAAAATGCAGTCAAGACTGAGAAAAGTTAAGCATTCAAGATAATTTTATTTTTTTACTCAAGCTGCCATATTCTATTAAGAAATATCAGAGATTTGAAGCAGTATTTTAAAAAGCATTTATTTCCAGAAAAGTATAACCTTTTGTTTTCGGTGCTTGGTAGTTTTAAAATCTTTAGTAACTGAATTGTTAACACCGCTGAAATGTGATCGGTCTTACTAGGCTGACTTAAACTTCAGAACAGAAGCCCTGTTTGTCTTTAATTGCGGTAATCCAAGAATACTGATGCATCAGTTGAGGAGAAAGCCACTAAAAATCAGGCACAAACTGATGGTTAAAGTCTATGATTTACTAAATGTAATTTTGTAAAGGAAGAAAATCATATTAAAGAACAAAGATACATTTTTTTTTTTTTCTGAGAAGCAACTAATGAAGGCAGTTCTCACAGGCAGGACAAAATTACCAGATGGTGAGATAATAACAGGGTAAGAAGTGTGTTGAGGGGAAGAATTACCAAGCGGAGACTGCAAGCTGTGTCCCTGACAGAATAGCTCGTAACAGATGAATCTGTTGACAGAAATGAACTGTCAAAGCTGCACAGGACATAAAACCACAGTTTAAAGAGATTGGAGAGAGGTCAGGGAAGCCAGGGCTGGAAAGGAGGACATTCCCGAGAGAAGGGAAGTGCTGAGAGGTCAAGTACATATTCATCCTGTTTTGCTTTTCCTTGAGGACAACTCACAGAGGGATGAGGAAGAGTCCTAATAATAAAAAGAAGTGAGAATGAATTATGTCTTGGAAGAAGTTCAGCCAGAATGCAAGGATGGTGAGACTATGTCTTACATGATTTGGACATGTTGTCAGGAGGAATCAGTCCCTGGAGAAGGACATCATGCTCGGTAAAGTACAGGGTCAGCGAAAAAGAGGAAGACCTTCAACGAGATGGATGGACACAGTGGCTGCAACAGTGGGTTCAAGCGTAACAATCATTGTGAGCATGGCAGTGTCTTACTCAGTGTTGCACAGGGTCGCTATGAGTCGGAACCAACTCAACGACAGCTAACAACAACAAAGAATTAAAGATAAAGGAGCTGAGCTTTGGGCTGCTAATGTGGCTGGGACTTGAGCAGCAAAATCCGAGATATGGGAAAACTTCATGGGCTTGAGCCCAATGTACTACCTTGAACTTCTATAGGAGAGAAGAGAATCATAAAGGAGAAGATCTGTTTTCTTGAGAGTAATTTTGAGATTGTGTGTGAAGGAAGACGGCCAGCAGCTGTCATAGATATTGACAAGAAAATTCTGTGAGTTGCTGAATGCATCTAGAGATGCTTTTGGACCCAGTACATATGGCATAGGTTAGAAGGAAGGTCGTGCTTACTTGCCTCTGTAGAAAAGTCAACAATATTCTGGTATCGCAAGGATAAAGCACCTTTGGTATGAACGTTGAACTTCTAACAGTGGATACCTTCTACATGGCAGAGTAAGCTTCTTCAAACAGCTTCAGAGAGAAAGGCCATTGCAAGGTGGTGTTTGAATAGGTGATGAAGAGGGACAGGATAGAACACATTTGCTGACAGATCTCTAAGCATATTCATGTATAGCTCTGGAGGGAGGAAAAAAAAAAAACACTGTTGACTCAATTCCAATTGATGATGACCCCCTGTGTTACAGAGTAGAACTGCTCCATAGGTTTTCTTGGCTATAATCCTAACAAAAGCAGATCACCAGGCCTTTCTTCCACAGTACTGTTGGAAGAGTTTGAACCACAAACTTTTAGGTTAGAAATTGAGTGCAAACCATTTGCATGCCCTAGTACCTATACACTTCTGAATATTATCAGAAATAACTGCAAAAAATTTTGAAAGGGACTACTTTGTGAGATGTTTTTCTTGGAGGGGGGTATACAAACAGTAAGGCTGGAACCCACCCTAGTTTGGTTATTAAAAATTAATATGACTTCAACTTCTGGAAGCATGCTAATACATGGGCATTCTGGATAGATTGCAAACATGGAAACTTAAAAACCTCAGTCTCCTTCAGAAGTAAATAAATAATAAAACAAATGCTGGCAATAAATCTCCACTAACATTAGGCAAGCGAGCATGTGCTTATTAGCAAAACCAGTCAAGGGCATCTATTCAAGAGTTGCATGTAGGGAAAGAGAAAAACAAGAACTGATGCCTCCTTCCAGTCACAGAAAATAACCTAAATCATAGATAGTTTTGGAAATAACAGAAATAAATAAGAACTTCTAATCATAGCATTGTAGAGAAAGGAGAGTCAGATTTCTGAAAACGTAAAAGCAGTGGCCAGGTGTGCATTTTCCCAGTGAAAAGTTCCTTCATTTCATTATCATCAAATTCTTGCAATTGATCCTCAGTCATCAAAAGGCTAAGCATCACTGATGAAAATAAAATAGCCCTGAATTGGGATTCACAAAACAAAAGATCCCAGTCTGAACAAATCAGTTAACCTATCTGGCCCTTAATTTCCTCAGATAAAGCATAAGGAGGTTGAACTAAATGATCCCTCTGGAACTTTCCATCTGGGAGAGTCTAAGATTTTCTTTTTGTTTCTTAAGGACAGTCAATTATTCTTGCAGTATCTTCACACAAAATAGGAAAATGACAAAGACCTTGTTGTAGTCAGCAGCATAATATGCTTCTTTGTAGCTTCACTGATTTCTGAACAAAAAACAGAAGTGGATTAATAGCTAACCTTGTGGAGTAAAGATCCAGCGTGACTTCTAGTTAGCTGTTCTTTAGCAATCACTTTTTTTTTCCCTGAGTCCCTGACCTTCCAGGTAACATCTTGAGCATTTCTCAAAGACGTTAGCTCTTAAAAGCTTTGGATACCATTCCTCTATGCCAGGGGACTACTAAATGGAGTGACACCTCATTTAACTGGCGTTGTTGAGAATTAGTTTGTTCCACTTAAGTGAAGTTAGTTCTATGTGCAAAAGCTTTAGGGTATGAGCTTGTGGCATTCTTTTTAACGGCGCAGAGCTCTGACTGATGTCCTGGTTTGGGGCTGAATTTTGGACAATGAAGTTTGTTTTAAAATGCTCTACCCTAACTGGTACCATTGATTACAAAATTTTACTTGCTTTAAAAGAGTGTAACATAATTTCATAAGTGATTTCAACTAAGGAAAATTAATATCATTTTCCTTAATTAAAAAAATTAAAAGCTTCATACTTGCAAGACAGGTTTACCAATCAGAGACATTGCTGCTGTTAGGTGCCGCGAGTCGGTTCTGACTCATAGCGACCCCACGTGCAACAGAAAGAAATACTTACTGGTCCCGTGTCATCTTCATAATCGTAGTTATGCTTGAGCCCATTGCTGCAGCCACTGTGTCAGTTCATCTTTGTGAGGATCTTCCTCTTTTTTACTGACCCTCTACTTTACCAAGCACGATATCTTTCTCCAGGGAATGCTCCCTCCTATTTCAGCTCACTAATGTCTGGGATATCAATGTTTATGCATTCCATTTCATTTCTGATGCTTTCCAATTTCGTATTATTTATGGACGTGTCTAGCAAATGAAGATCTCGAAAGCTTGCCTCCATCCACGTCACTGAAGTTGATTCTGCTTTGAGGAGGCAGCTCTTCCCCAGTCGTCTTTTGAGTGTCTTCCAACCTGAGGGGCCCATCTTCTGTCACCATATCAGATAATGTTCCACTGCTATTTATAAGGTTTTCACTGGCTAATTTTTTTTCAGAAGCAGACCGCCAGTTCCTTCTTTCTAGTCTGTCTTAGTCTGGAAGCTCAGTTGAAACCTCATGGGTGACCCTGCTGGTATTTGAATACCAGTGGCATAGCTTCCAGCATCACAGCAACACTCAGGACACCACAGTAAGACAAACTGACGATCGGAGACGTAGATGTCCATTATTATGTTTCAGCAGAAATACTAGCTATAAGGGGTAATTTTTCTTCTCTCTTTTTTAAATTTGGATAAATATACAGTTTGGTTTAGACCCAGAAATTAAGGGGGAAAGTTACCCTTGGGTAGCTGATAGCAGGTAGCATAACTTGACAATCTGTTACCTCTGAATTACACACCTAATTGTAGCAGTGGGGACTGGAACACAGGTTGAAGACATAAAGAAATTGCAATGGAGAGGGACCATCTAAAGTCCAGCAAGAAGTTATAGCTATGCTGTCGCCACTCAAAAAGTGTCAAGTAACGGCTTTGAAATTCATGGAGGGAATTTAACAACAAATTTTCTGCAGATGCATTTATTTAAGTACAAAGATATGGCATAAAATAGAGCTTGTGTAATTACCTGCTGAGAAAAAAACAGAGGGCCTTTATTTATTTATTTTCTTTAATACATGTATTTTATATCTAACGCATTATGTAATCTATAATTGTAGGCGGCATAGAAAATTATCGGAGACAGAATAGCTTTAAAATTGAACTGCTAATTTCATTCTTAAAAAGATGTTCATGTAAAAGAAAAATAACCTCACAAAAAATTTAATTTATAGCAAATTATCATGGATCTCATTCAGAAACAAAGACTACATCTATGCTTATGGTATCCGCAGTAGATAACTTCAACTTTTATTAAAATACTGTGAGAAATCTCTCAAAAATAATATCACTTATTTGAATAGTATATCAAAGCTGCTATTAAAAAATCTATAAATGATATTTTCTTGAATATGCAACAAATTTTGTTTATTCAGTCACCTCAATCGGTTTGATAATCCTATGGATCACAATGGTCCAATCCCGTTGGGCATGGGGTTACCCGGAATTGTAATTGACTTGATGGTAGCTGGTTTGCTTGTTTGGTTCTCAACTCTGATATGTGCTCCCTTTATAATACCTTTAAACTTCATTTACAATGATGAGGTTTCTAGGAAATACATTTTTTAAATCCCACATCTCCTTCTGTGCTAATGATATACACACTTTTTCAGTAGGATAGAAATAAAATATAAGTTGATCATAGTAACTCAAGTTAGAATTAGATTATTATGGATTGGTGAAGCGAGAGGAAATGGAATGGAGAAGAGAGTTAAGCTCACCTTAAAGGACAGGGATTGATGAGATGGGAGCACTGTGTTCTGAGAAGGAGAAACGGTACGAGTATAGATGGAAATGACATAAAAAGGAAAACCGAAAAATTAGTGTGGCCAAAACGAGAGTTTATATAGAAAAAAACAGTAGCAAAAAAGAGGATAGATTCTGCTAGTTTTTAATAAAAATAAAAACCAAACCCATTGCCGTCGAGTCGGTTCCGACTCATAGCGACCCTATAGGACAGAGTAGAACCGCCCCATAGGGTTTCCAAGGAGCACCTGGTGGATTCAAACTTTCGACCTTTTGGTTAACAGCTGTAGCTCTTAACCACTATGCTACCAGGGTTTCCTAGTTTTTAATAGAAAAGTAAAATTGCTTAGACTTCATGTAGATGAAAATAGAGAGTCTGTCTTAAGGCTGCATAGGGACATGATGTAGATGTTGTTTTATGATGATGGATCTTGAAGTGATATTTAGGCTGGCTCTGGGAAGGCAGAAATTTTAGTCAGAAAGCACTGAGAAAAACATTTTACTAACTCTAATGTAATATTGGAATCCCTGAGTAGTGCAAACCAACCCATCCAGGAGGCAGCTTGGCAGACAAGCCTGGCAATCTGCTTCTGAAAGGTCACGGGCCTGAAAACCCTATGGAACATTTCTGCTCTGCACACACGGGGTCAATGTGAGTCAGAATCAATTTGATAGCCACTGAAAACAGCAGCAACAGATGTTAAGATTCTGAGCACCTGGTTTTGTACAAATAAAACCACAACAGAGGAGTTGCACAGCAAAGGCAGAACGGCTACGGAGTTCAGGCCCAGGAGGTGCTCTGTCTGTAGAGAATTTGAAAACAATGATAAAACTGAATAAAAGCCAATCTGCTTCTAAATAATGTCAGGGAGAAAATGCTTTTCCCTGAGGGAAAAAAAAAATCTTTTTTTTTTTTTTTTTGTTGCTTAAGAGTTTTAATCATTCATGTATATGCAAGCTTTAATTTGGCATAATTTAATTGCATTTTCTTTAATAAACATTGTGTTTCGCAGGGACTTTAATTTGAAAAATTCCCAGTTATATAATCATCTCTGAAAGCCTTGGTAGCGCAGTGGTTAAGAGCTCGGCTGCTAACCAAAAGGTCGGCAGTTCCAATCCACCAGCCATTCCTTGGAAACCTTATGGGGCAGTTCTACTCTGTCCTATAGGGTCGCTATGAGTCAGAATCCAGTCAATGGCACCTAACAACAGCAGCGTGATCATCTCCCATTACATGTGGCCTCAGATACACCACTTCATTTAAAAATCAGCTTATAAAAGTTTAGAATCCTGTGAGCACTCTCTAAAGATTCTAATTTTAGAATCCTGAGAATCTCTTTAGGTACATTTTGTGTCTTAGGCTCCTATGATATTAGATATTTCTGCATTGAAAAGCAACAGATTTGAAATAAGCAAAGGGGGGGCACAATGATTTTAAACATGAAGAATCAGAATTTATTTTATTTCTGTAATGTTTATTTACATTTTACCTTTGTTTATTTTTAAATTGTATGGCTATATATATGAGGTTCAATGAAATTAACTTTTCACTGTATTTGTCTATTTTCTGTCTATTCTTATCATTTGTTTTATTTTATAATTATTACTGAAAAGAATTTTCTCTTATAGAAAAAGGGAGGTGTTAGAAAATAATACACTTTGGGTGTCAAATATGCTAGGTATATTGATGAATTAAAATAATAATAGAGGTAGGTGGAAGAAAAATGAAAGTACTATGTCTATCAATGAGATAATCAAACATAATTATCAAAGGATTTTTTTTTTTTTTTAATATTTTATTGTACTTCAGGTGAAGGCTTACAGAAAAGATAGTTTCTCATGTAACAGT
>NW_004444025.1:5922214-5938329 GCF_000243295.1 Trichechus manatus latirostris
GCTGAAGTTTTCTTTGTTCTTCTTACTCTCTTGTGCTGAGTTACTCTTGTTTGTGGATTTTGTGATCATTTCTTTTGTTTTTGTAAGTTTTGTTTTTGCTGAGACTTTATGATTTTCATCTCAAAGGATATTTTTATGATTTTTTTTTTTTTTGTTTAGTTGATTGAAAATATAAAACATAATACAGGATTTGGTAGGAGGAATCAACCGGCTAGTTATGAGGAGTTGAGATGGGGAGAAAGAATATCGAGTTTGTTTTCTTGCATATTTGATTTGATATGCGGATGACTACTCCAAGCTGAGATAGAATTTCATACATATGTACATACAAACATATATGCATGCATATATTTCATTACAAGGACTATACATATTACATGATAGTGAGTTGTTGAAATGTTTATTTCTTTAGAAATATTGTTAATCCCTGACACCTATCCCAAAGCCTGGCACAGAGCAGGCTCTTAAAGGCCCTCAAAGATTGAGCCCATGAGCACGTGTTGATGAGTTTCAGACCAGAGAACAGACGAGCTGTTAGAGCCAGAGCTGTGTACTGGGATGTCAGGTTGCTCCTTTCTCAGGGTCTTCACGTGCGCTCCTACTTCTGCCTATACAGCTTCCCCTTATGCTTTCTACATGGCTGGGCTCATCTTACATGTCTTCTCACATTACAGTACCAGATACTGAGGTTTTTTTCTGTCCTGTTCACGTTAGTATTAAAAAGCAAAACAAAACTCTAGCACAGTGTCTAGCACATACTTTTTGGAAGGAATGAGCAAGTGCATAGGATTTCTTTAAATACTCAAAGACATAACAGTTAATAAGTAACTTATGATTCAAAAAGTTTTCAATAAATGAAAAATTTTTTAAAAATTTTTAAAAATTTTATTATGTTTTAGGTGAAAGTTTACAGTGCAAATTAGTTTTTCATTGAAAAATTTATACACAAATTGTTTTGTGACATTGGTTGCAATCCCCACAGTGTGTCAGCACTCTCCCCCTTTCCCTTTCCTCCCTGGGTTCTCTGTCCATTTGCCCCGTTTTCCTGTATCTTCCTGCATTTTCATCTTTGCTTTTGGTCTGTTGCTGTCCATTTGTTCTCATATACGTCATTAAACTAAGAAGTATACGCCTCATATATGTTACTGTTTGCCTTATAGGCCTGTCTAATCTTTGGCAGAAAGGTGGACTTCAGGAGAGCTTCAGTTTTGGTTAACAGGATGTCCAGAAGACGTAGTCTCTGTTGGATCAGTAAATATGGTCTTTGGTTGTGAATTTGAATTTTGTTCTACATTTTTTTTCCACTCTGTCTGGGGCCCTCTATTGTGATTCCTATCAGAGTGGTGGTAGTGGTGCAACAGTTAGTTCTTCTAGGCTCAGGCTGGTGGAGGCTGTGGTTCATGTGGTCCATTAGTCCTCTGGACTGATATTGTACTTGCATCTTTTGTTGTCTTCATTCTCCTTTGCTCCAAACTTGATGGGACCAATAGATGCATCTTAGCTGGCCATTTCCGAGCTTTTAAGAGCCCAGACGCTACTCACCAAATAGAATGTAGAACATTTTCTTTATGAACTATGTTATACCAATTGACCTAGATGTCCCCCAACATCATGGTCCCCAGCCCTCAGCCCCAGTATCTCGGTCTCTCAAGGTGTTTAGATGTATCTCGGAAGTTTCTATGGCTTTGCTTGGTCAAGTTGTGCTGACTTCCTATATTGTGTGTTGTCTTTCCCTTTCCCAAAGTTAACACTTGTCTACTATCTAGTTAGTGATTTCTCCTCCCCAACCCTCCTTTCTATCCTAACTATCAAAGATTGTTCTTTGGTCGTTGTCACTGTTTTTCTGTATGTAAATCTTTTCTTGGGTTTTTATAACAGTGGTCTCATACGATATTTGTCCTTTTGTGATTGACTTATTTCACTCAGAATAATGCCCTCCAGATTCATCCATATTGTGAGATGTTTTGTAGATTCATCATTGTTAGTTATCTTTGCGTAGTATTCCGTTGTGTGTATATATCATAATCTGTTTATCCATTCATATGTTGATGGGCACTTAGGTTGTTTCCATCTTTTTGCTATTGTGAAAAATGCTACAGAGAACATGGGTGTGCATATGTCTATTCATATCTCGTTTGTAGTTTTGATTTGCATTTCTCTATGACTAAAGATTGGGAGCTTTTCCTCATGTGTCTGTTAGCTGTCTGAATGTCTTCTTTGGTGAATTTTCTGTTCCTATCATTTGCCCATTTTTTAATTGGATTACTTGTCTTTTAGTCATCGAGGTATTGAAGTATTCTATAGATTTTAGAGAATAGACCCTTGTTGGATATTTTTTCCCAGTGTGTAGATTCTCTTTTTACTCTTTTGGTGAAGTCTTTTGATGAGCATAAGTGTTTAATTTTTAGGAGCTCTCAGTTATCTACTTTCTCTTCTTGTGTTTCTGCTTTGTTAATTATGGTTTGTATTCTATTTATTCCATGTATTAGGGCCCCTAGTATTGTCCCTGTTTTTTCTTCCATGATCTTTATTGTTTTAGGTTTTATATCTAGGACTTTGATCCATTTTGAGTTAGTTTTTGTGTATGGTGTAAGGTATGGGTCCTGTTTCATTTTTTGAAGATGGACATCCGGTTTTGCCAGCACCATTTGTTAAAAAGACTGTCTTTTCCCCCATTTAAAGGACTTTGTCCCTTTGTCAAAGTTTAGCAGATATGTTGCTAGGTTCTGTTGAGTCAGTTCTGACTCATAGTGACCATGTGTGCAACAGAACAAAACATTGCCCTGTCCTGCACCACCCTCACAATAATTGTTATGCTTAAGCCCATTGTTGCAGCCACTGTGTCAATTCATCTTGTTGAGGGTCTTCCTCTTTTTCACTGACCCTCTACCAAGCATGAAGGGACTAGTCCCTCCTGATAGCATATGCAAAGTAGGTGAAACAAAGTCTCACCATCCTTGCTTCTAAGAAACATTCTGGCTGTGCTTCTTCCAAGATAGATTTTTCATTCTTCTGGAAGTTCACGGTACATTCAATATTTTTCGCCAACACCATAATTCAAATGTATCAGTCCTTCTTTGGTTTTCCTTATTCATTGTTCATCTTTCACATGCATATGAGGCGATTGAAAACACAATGGGATGGGTCAGGAGCATCTTAGCCGTCAAAGTGTCATCTTTGCTTTTTAACACTTTAAAGAGGTCTTTTGCAGCAGATTTGCCCACTGCAATACATGGTTTAATTTCTTGACTACTACTTCCGTGTGTGTTGATTTTGGATCAAAATAAAATGAAATCCTTGACAACTTCAATCTTTTCTCTTTTATCATGATGTTGCTTATTGGTCCAGTTGTGAGGATTTCTGTTTTCTTTATGTTGGGATGTAATCCACACTAAAGGCTGTGGTCTTTGATCTTCATCAGTAAGTGCTTCAAGTCCTCTTTGCTTTCAGCAAGCAACGTCGTGTCATCTGCATATTGCAGGTTGTTAACGAGTCTTCCTCCAATCCTGATGCCACTTCTTCATAGAGTTCAACTTCTCAGGTTATTTGCTCAGCATACAGTTTGAATAAGTATGGTGAAAAGATGCAACCCTGACACACACCTTTCCTACCATTAAACCGTGCAGTATCCCATTGTTATGTCTGAACTAGTGCCTATTAGTCTATGTACAGGTTCCTCATGAGCACAGTTAAGTGTTCTGGAAAGCCCATTCTTTGTAATTTTATCCATAATTTGTTATAAACCATACAGTCAAATGCCTTTTCATAGTCAATAAAACACAGGTAAACATCTTTCTGGTATTCTCTGCTTTCAGCCAAGATTCATCAGACATTAGCAATGATATTCCTCGTTCCACCTCCTCTTCTGGAGCAGACTTGAATTTCTGGCAGTTCGCTGTCCATGCACTGCTGGAACCATTTTTGATTTATCTTCAGTAAAACTTGGACCCGTGGTGGGGCCGTGGTTAAGCATTTGGCTGTTAAACCAAAAGGTCGGCAGTTCAAATCCACTAGCAGCTCCTTGGAAACCCTATTGGACAATTCTACTCTGTCCTGTAGGGTTGCTGTGAGTCAAAATCGACTTGACGGCAATGGGTTTGGTTTTGTTTTTTCAGCAAAATTTTACTTGCATGTGATATTAATGATATTATTAGATAATTTCTGCATTCTGTTGAAAGAATCACCTTTTTTTGCAATGGGTACAAATACAGATCTCTTGCAGTCGGTTAGCCAAGTTAGCCAATGCTTCTTTGTTTCCAACTTTCACATTCCAATCACACATATCAATGCATCCTGATTGCATTTTTGATCAATTTCAGGCTGCAGAACTTAATAAAAATCTTCAGTTTCTTCATCTTTGGACTTAGTGCTTGGTGCGTAAATTTGAATAATAGCAATATTAACTAGTCTTCCTTTTAAGCATATGGATATTATCACTGACAAGGCTGTGCTTCAGAACAGATCTTGAAATGTTCTTTTTGACTGTGAATGTAACGCCGTTCTTCTTCAGTTTGTCATTCGTGGTTTAGTAGACCATATGATTGTACCATTCAAAATGGACAGTACCAGTCCATTTCAGCTCACTAATGCCTAGGATATGGATTTTTATGTGTTCCTTTTCATTTTTGACAACTTCCAATTGTCCTAGATTCATACTTCATACATTCCATGTTACAATTATTAATGTTTGCAGCTGTTTCTTTTCATTTTGAATCGTAGCACATTACCAAATAAAAGTGTGGAAGCACCATTCCATCCATGTCATTAAGTTCAGCTCTACATTGAAGAGGCAGCTCTTCCCCAATAGTATTTTGAGTGCCTTCCAACCTGAGGGATTCATCTCCAGGCACTATATCAGACAATGTTCTGCTGCTATTCATGAGGTTTTCACTGGCCAGTTTTTTTTCTGAGGTAGACTGCCAGGGCTTTCTTCCTAGTCTGTCTCCGTCTGGAAGCTCTGCTGAAACCTGTCCACTATGGGTGACTGCACTGATATTTGAAATACCAGTGGCATAGCTTCCAGCATCACAGCAACACACGAGCCACCACAGTGTGACAAACTAACACAAGCTTTGTAGCTATAAAGTTCACAGCAGTGGTGTTTTGTAGTTTTCATTGTATAGATCTTTCACCTCTCAAGTTAGATTTATTCCTAAGTATTTTATCTTTTTAGCGGCTATCATAAATGATATTGTTTTCCTGATTTCCTTTTCAAAATTCTCTTTGTTGGTTTATAAGAATGATTTCCTTTTCAAAGTTCTCTTTGTTGCTTTATAGGAATCCAGCTGATTTTTGTATGTCAGTGTTGTATCGTGCTACTCTGCTGAATCTTTCTGTTAGTTCCAGTAGTTTTCTTGTGGAATCTTTAAGATTCTCTGTGTACAGGATCACATCATCTGCGAATAGGAATAGTTTCATTTCTTCCTTTCCAATTTGGATGGCCTTTCTTTTTTTTTTTTGCCTGATTGCTCTAACTAGGGTTTCCTACACAATATTAAACAGGAGAGGTGATAAAGGGCATCCTTGTCTTGTTCCTGTTCACACGGGCAATGTTTTTAGCCTTTCTCCATTGAAAATGATTTTAGCTGTTGGTTTTGTATAGATGTCCTTTACTATGTTGAGGAATTATCCTTCTATACATATTTTATTGAGAATTTTTATCAGGAATGGGTGTTAGGCTTGACCGAAAGCCTTTTCTGTGTTGATTGAAATGATCATGCAATTCTTTTATTTTATTTAAGTGGTGGATTACGTTGATTGACTTTCTAATGTTGACTCATCCTTGCAACCTGGTATGAGTGCCACCAGGTTGTGGTGTATTATGGTTTTGATATGATGCCGAATTCTATTGACTAGAATTTTGTGGAGAATTTTTGCATCTATATTCACGAGAGATATTGGTCTGTCATTTTCTATTTTTGTGTTGTCTTTGCCTGGCTTTGGTATCACGGTTATGCTGGCTTCATAGAATGAATTTAGGAGTATGCCTTCCTTGTCTGTGCTCTGAAATAGTTTGAGTAGTACTGGTGTGAGCTCGTCTCTGAATGGTAGAATTTTAGTGAAACCGTCTGGGCCAGGGTTTTTTTTTTTTTTTTTTTGTTAGAAGTTTTGTTTGTTTGTTTAATTGCCTCTTCAATCTCTTCTCTTGTTATGGATCTGTTCTGATTTTCTATCTCAGCTTGTGTTAGTTTAGGTAGGTAGTGCATTTCTAGAAATTTGTCCATTTCCTCTAGGTTCTCAAATTTGTTGGAGTACAGTCTTTCATAGTGTTCTGTTATGATCCTTTTTAATCCAGTTGGGTCTGCTGTAATGTCTCACATCTCATTTCTTATTTGGGTTATTTACTTCCTCTCCTGTTTTCCTTTGGTCAATTTCCCCAACGTTTTGTTCTTTTATTGATCTTTTCAAATGATCAGCTTTTGGTCTTGTTGATTCTATCATTTTTCTGTTCTCTATTTCATTTATTTCTGCTCTAATCTTTTATTATTCCCTTTCTTCTGGTGCCTGTTGACTGCTTTTGCTGTTTTCTTTCCATTCTTTAGAGTTGTAAGGCTCATGTTCTGATTTTGGTCCTTTCTTCTTTTTTGGTGTGTGTGTTTATTGCTGTAAATTGACCTCTGAGAACTGCCTTTGCTGTGTCCCAGATATTTTGGTATGATGTGTTTTCTTTCTCATTTGATTCTAGGAGTTCTTTTATTCCCTCTTTGATTTCTTCTTTCTCAGTTGTTTTAAAGCAAGGTCTTATTCAGTTTCCATGTATTTGATTTTTTTTTTTCCTTGCTCTTCCTGTTATTGATTTCTTCTTTTATGGTATTGTAATCCGAGAGAATGATTGGTATTATTTTGGTGTTTTGGATTTTAATGAGGGTTGCTTTGGGCATACAATGTGGTCTATTCTGGAAAATGTTTTATGTACATTAGAAAAGAATGTATACTTTCCTGCTGTTGGGTGAAGTGTTGTATATATGTCCATGAGGTCAACTCATCTGACTGTGGCCTTTAGAACTTCTGTATCTTTGTTAAGTTTCTTTGCAGATGTTCTGTCCTTTACAGAGAGTATTGTGTGGAAGTCTACTATTATTGTGGAGCTGTCTATTTCTCTTTTCAATGCAGTTAGAGTTTGTTTAATCTATTTTGGAGCCCTGTCATTGGATATGTAGCTACTTGTTACAGTTATGTCTTCTTGGTGGATTGTCCCTTTAATCATTATATAATGGTTCTTCCTTGTCTTTTAAGGTTGATTTTTTCTTAAAGTCTGTTTTATCTGAGATTAATATCGTCACTTCTGCCCTTTTTTGGTTACCATTTGCTTGGTATATTTTTTTCCATCCTTTGATTTTTAATGTATTTATGTCTTTGCGTCTAAGGTATGTCTCTGTTAGACAGTATATTGATTCATCATACTATTTTATCCGTTCTGCCATTCTCTGTCTCTTTACAGGTGCATTTAAGCCACTCACATTCACTATGTGTATTGATAGGTATGAATTTATTACTGCCATCTTATTGTGCTTTTTTTTTTTTTGTTTGCTTGTTTTGTGACACGTTCTTTGTCCTCTTACTTTCCTGTGCTGAGTTCCTTTTGTTCCTGGACTTTCTTTTCTTTCATTATTACAGATTTTGTGTTTACTGAGAGTTAATGATTTTCTTCTTTTTTATTTTGAAGAGTAGGTTTGTTAATTTTCTTTGTGGTTACCATGAGATTTACCCTTATCTTCCTAAGTTTGGACCACTTTTTTATTATTTGATATTGCCTTGACTTCCTCTCCATTTGAAAGTTCTATACCTACACCTTTTATTCCCCTTTTTGTTGTTTTGACTTTGTCATCATTTACAGATTGATGTCTCTGTTTCCCCATTTTAAGCCTTTTAGCTTTGGTTTATTACTGAGACTTCTTTACCTAGCTTGGTATCGGGCTGATGCTGTCCTGAGTCTTAGACTCAGGTTGTTGTCTGATGTTGTTGGTTCTCCTACTGAAGGACTCCCTTTAATATTGTTTGTAAATTTGGTTTGATTTTTACAAATTCCCTTAATATCTCTTTATCATCATATATTTGAGAGAGTTTTGCAAGGTATTATTCTTGGTTAGCAGTTTTTTTCTTTTGAGGTTTTATATATGTCAGCCCATTGCCTTCTTGCCTGCTTAATTCCTGCCAAGTAATCACAGCTTATTCTTACAGTTTCCTCTTTGTAAGTGACTTTTCATTTTTCTCGAGCTGCTTTTAGGAGTTTTTCTTTGTCTTTGGTTTTGCAAATGCAATTATGATATGTTTTGGTGACTTTTTGTTGAGGTCTATTCCGCAATATTCAGATGATGCAACCCTTGCTTGCTGAAAGGGAAAAGGACTTGAGGCACTTACTGATGAATATCAAAGACTATAGCCTTCCATATGGACTATACTTCAACATAAAAAAAAAAACAAAAATCCTCACAAATGGACCATTTAGCAACATCATAATAAATGGAGAAAAGTTTGACATTGTAGGGATTTCATTTTACTTGTACCACTATCAACACCCATGGAAGCAGCAGTCAGGAAACTAAACGATGTATTGCATTGGGCAAATCTGCTGCAAAAGACCTCTTTAAAAAGTTCAAAGACAAAGATGCCACTTTGAGGACTAAGGTGAGCCTGATCCAAGCTGTCATATTTTCCGTCACCTCATATGCATGTGAAAGCTGGACAATGAATAAGAAAGACCAAAGAAGAATTGATGCCTTTGAATTGTAGTGTAGGTGAGGAATACTGAATATATGGCAGACTGTCAGAAGAACTAACAAGTCTGTCTTGGAAGAAATATAGCCAGAGTGCCCCTTGGAAGCGAAGATGGTCAAAGTTCTTCTCATGCTTTTTTGACATGTTATCAGAAGGGACAAGTCCTGGAGAAGAACATAAGTATTGGTAAAGTAGAGGGTCAGCAAAAAAGAAGAATCCCTTGATGACATGGATTGACACAGTGCCTGCAACAATGGGTTCAAGCATAACAATGATTGTGAGGATGATGAAGGACCAGGCAGCGTTTAGATCTTTTGTACACAGGGTCGCCATTACTTGGAACTGACTTGATGGCAACTAACAACAACAACAACCTCCTCTATGAGGTTCACTGAGCTTCTCGCATGGTCAGCTTTTCATCTTTCATATATTGGAAGTTTTCTGCCAGCAAATCTTCAACAATCTTCTCTGTGATTTCCATTTTATCCCCCTGTGCTGAAACTCTGATCATGCATATATTTTTGCTCTTGACTGTGTCCCACATAGTTTTTAGGTTTTCTTCATTCTTTTCTCTGATTTTTCTTCAAAGTGGCATCCACGGATTTGTCTTCAGTCTCATTGATTCTGTCTTTCATTGTTTCACATTTGCTCCTAAGACTGTCTATTGAGTTGTCCTTTTCTGAAATTTTGTTGTTTATCTTTTGGATTTCAAGTTGTTTTTTGAATGATTTCTGATTGTTCATTTTGACGTTTTGTTCTTGTATTATATTCCTGAATTCTTCCATTGCTTTGTCTGTCATTTTCCTTGATTTTGACTATGTTTTCTTTGCTTTTTAATGTGTTTTCAATGATTTTATCTATTATTTTCTTGGTTTTGTCTCTGTTTTCTTTGATCTCTTTCCCAATCTCTTGGAGAACCCAAAATATTAGTCTTTTGAATTCCATATCTGGTAATTCCACAACCTTTTATTCTACCAGAAGTTCATCTAATTGTTTATTTGGCCACTTGCTAGAGCCATCTGTCCTGCTTTTCCATATGTTTTGATATTGTCTGCTGTCTCCAAGGTATTAATGTATTATTTTCTTTATTTAATGGTTGTATGCTCATTTGTTTCGTCCTGCTTCTCTGTTTTGTTGTGATACATCAGCTAGGGCAGACCAGGCATGCTTTGCTGCTAGCTCGTCTGTGGGCATGGTAGTACTCACCACCTTGTCCATGTGGGGAACAGCAGCAGGCACGGCGAATCTGCTTCATTATACACTGGTTTGGTAAGGTAGCTGAGGATGGACTGGGCAGGTTCCGTCTGCCTCCTGATGTTGGTCCAGTGGTGTGGGAGGTTTCACAATCCCTCACTAGATAGGCATGGAATTTGGAGGGGAGTGATGTGGGCTTGCTTTGCACTGCTCAGCAGCTGGATGAGCAGTGGGAGGGTGAGCCTCATGCCATGATAAGCCTGAGCACTGGGGACACTCTACCTGTGGCAGAACAGCGAGGGCTCGTGGGAAAGGGGCGGTGTACAGGGCTAAGTGGGAAAGAGAAAGAAAAGGAAGAAAGAGAAAGGGAAAAAAAGGCAACACAGTGGGAGCGAGCAGGTAGGGGGGCAGTCCCAGGGCAGTATTGGATCAGTTTCTCTCTAGTCGTTGTGATACAGTGGACGATGGTGAGATATCGTGGAGGTGGCATACAGGGCTGGATGGGAGGGAGAAGGAATAGGAAGAAAGGTAAAAAAGAAAAAAAATGGCACAGTGGAAGCTGGTGAGTGGGGATGGGGCAGACCCGGGATGGCCTCAGGCTGGTGGCTGTCTAGCTGCGATGGTGTGGCGGGATCTGGCCACCATGGGGTGAAATGGCATAC
This sequence comes from Trichechus manatus latirostris, assembly GCF_000243295.1. Taxonomy (NCBI): domain Eukaryota; kingdom Metazoa; phylum Chordata; class Mammalia; order Sirenia; family Trichechidae; genus Trichechus; species Trichechus manatus. The sequence goes on from NW_004444025.1 coordinate 5,932,789, forward strand.
AGTGGGGGTACTCTATCTCCTATTGGGAGCTACGTGAAGTTGCCTTCCCATACTCCCTATCTGGCTTCATTGATGGCTGTGTTCCAAGAAGACAAATCTGTGCCATGTTAGTTGGCAGGGGATCTCCACTCCGTGTCTCTCCTCATTCTCTGTATTTCTTCTTCCATTTGGTGTTTGATATAATTCTTTATCCCTTCATTTGATGCTTAGGGATCCTGGATTGATGTTTGTATCTGTTTTATTGGGTTTTTCAGGTCTTTGCTGCAGAAGGATGGCATGATGCATCTGTCTAGGGTGCCATGTTGGCTCCACCTTTGTTCTAATGACAATTTTTAAAGCATAAATGTTGCATTAACTCTTTTAACAATCATTCTTTGATCACTGAAGGTGAGGCAATGTGTTTTATCTTTCAAATTCTTCACTTACTGGCTGGAAGATTTAGGTGATCCTTTATAATATTTACAAAGAAAGACACATTAATTATTGCATTAATAATTTCAAATATAATGTGTACCTTACTCCACAGAAATTGTGTTGTTATAAAGTGGAAGTGAGAGATATAGAAGAAATGAAATAAATCAGGCTTTCCCTCTCTTTTCTAGTAGATGAACTGGAACAAGGGGAAGAAGGAAACTTCTCCTAGAAGAACTCAAAAGTCAAGACAGTATATTGCTAATGAGCTATGCAATTTTGTTCACTTAGATAATCTGTACTACACAATTGCTTTGATAAAATTTGCCATAAGAAAAAAATCTATGAAAAGTAGATTTATGATCATGGCTGTTTCCTCAAAAGTCTTTTCTAGACATATACTATATGCATACTGTTTCTCTATAGTGGATAATTGTTTATAGAGCTTTAAATTGATATAAGAATTATGAGAGGAAAAATGCAAGTCTCTTATTAAATTCTAATGCATTTATTTATATACATGTTGACTCTATAAATATTATACTGTATCAACATCTTCTTAAGCTAATATGACCATCCTTAAAGATGATCAAACTGAGCTGTATAACATCAATCTATGTGCAATGATAGCTAGAATGAGAACCAAGGCAGGGCATCCGGCAAATGCACTTTTATTACCAGGTAAATACCACGCATTATGTAATTACTTACCAACCACTCAACCCTTGTGTTGTTTTTTGCTTTTCTACTTTGGCAGCGTAGCTCAAGTAAAATACTAAACATGTCCCTTTATTCAATTAGCCTTTCAGTCAATACTGTCAAAATAAGAAGACAAGAAAAAAAAGACAGCATGTTTTGATACAACTCCTTAGAATGGACATGACACCTGTCTAATTATAAGACACTGAAATGCAACAAAGCCCTTAAGCAGACAGCCATCTGTCTGCCCTTGACAACCTTCTCCTGCCCTTTATGTTGTGTGGAGCATAAAGTGAAACTTCATAAATATGAACTCAGTGATCTAAAATTTGTAAGATTAAGGCATAAGAGTGTATTTATTTTAAAATATCCTGACTTAAAGTTTATAAGGTTGTATTTGGAAATAAAAAATAGTCAATAATAAACAGTTTTAAACTAAGGATAAAAAGCGGTGTTTTCATAAATTGTCAGTAAAATATAGATGTGATGTTAACTATATTCTATTTTATGTATTAATCTTTTTACATTTTTATTATATTTTTCTTTTGAGCAACAGATCTTCCATAATGGAAATAAACAGGTTTGGTTTCAAAAGAGAACAGATGGAAAACTTTGTCTTGAACTCGAATGCTATCAACCAGTTTCTTATCTTTTTGTTTGTTTGTTTCAATTTATTGTGGTAATATATATAAAATTAATTTTTTTCCTTTTAACCATTTTTAAATGTGCAAATCAGTAACATTCACAGTGTTGTGCAAACATCACTGCTATTTATTTCCAAAACATTCTCATTACACCAAACAAAAACTCTGTTCCCATTAAGCAATAAATCCCTTTTCACCTAAGTCCCCAGTTCCAGGTAACCACTAACCTACTTTTGTTTCTATACTGTTTGCCTATTCTAGGTATTTCATTTAAGTGGGATTATACAATATTTGTCCTTTTGTGACTGACTGATTTCATTTAGCATAATGTTTTCAAAGTTCATTCATATCGTAGCACGCACCTGAACTTCATTTCTATTTATGGCTGAAAATTTTCCATTGTATGTATACATCACATTTTATTTATCCGTTCATCTGTTTTGTGGGCATCTGAGTTGCTTCCACCTTTTGTCCATTGTGAATAATGCTGCTATGAACATTGATGTACAGGTATCTGTTTGAGTCCCTGCTTTAATTCTTGTGGTATATACCTAGGAGTGAATATTGATAATTCTAGGTTTAATTAAAATAACTATTATACCGTTTCTCACAATGACTGCAACATTTTACATTCCCACCAGCAATAGATGAGAGTTCTAATTTCTCCACATTCTTGTCATCACTTATTATTTTCCATTATACTTGAAAATAACTATCCTAGTAGATGGGAAGTTGTATCTCATTGTGGCATTTATTTGCATTTCTCTAACATCTAATGATTTTTAGTATATTTTCATGTACTTATTGTCCATTTCTTTATCTTCTTTGGAGAAGTTTGAAGTTTTTTGCCGATTTTTTATTGGGTTGTTTGTCTTTTTGTTGTTTAGTTGCAGGAGTTCTTTATATATCCTGGATATTAAATCCTTATCAGATAGATGATTTCTAAATATTTTAGGTTGTCTTTTTACTTTCTTTATAATGTCCTTTGAGGCACAGAAGTTTTTAATTTGAATGAAGCCCAACTTATCTACCTTTTTTTTGTTCCTTGTGCTTTTGGTGTAGTGTCTAAGAATCCACTGCAAAATAAAAATTCCTGAAGATTCATCTGTAGATTTTTTTTCTAAGCATTTTATGGTTTTAGCTTTTATATTTAGATCATTGGTCCATTTTGAGTTAAGTTCCAAATATGGTGTGAGGGAAGGTCCAAGTATATTTCTCTGCGGAAATCTAGTTGTTCAAGTAATTATAATTCCATGAATAGTTTAACACAATATACTTTTAGAGTTGCATTATATATTTATATTGTATGATTTATAGATTCAAATATTATTTAGGTTCTTTTCTATCTGTGAATTTTTCTTTGCAGGTGATTCTCCTCCATTATATTATGAGCTTCATGTATTACTCAAAATATGTATCATAATGCTATGGGCTTATAAGCTACACAAATAGAGAGTTTAAAATTGAACTGAATAAAAATATTGAAACTTCAAGTTTCTGGTCTGCCATATTAAAAGACTGGAAGTCATCTAGTCCTCATGACAAGAAATATGCTGTAAAATTGAAAATCAACAAATTTTCTTTATCCATCAGGAAGTGAGGTCACAGAGTTCTGGCAAAATGGTGCTCTAGGCAGAAGCACCAGGTCGTCCCTCCACAGCAAAGATCCGAAAAACTAAGCCGAACAGAGAGTACAACAATCCTGAAACCCTGAAACATCAAATGAAGAGATAAAGAACTCAGCCAAGCACCAAATGGACTGAGAAAACTGACAGAGAATGGAGAGCAAGGAGAGATTCATGCAGAGGTCCCCTACCAGCTAACACAGTGTGGATCAACCATTGTGGACTCTTATCGGAGACCAGCAAATGGAGTATGAGAAAGCAGCCTCACAGAGCATCCAGCGGGGGACAAAACAACCGGTAATTTGCGATATACACTTTACCACCCCCTACCCTTCTTCACCCCCACTCGGCCTCCTCTGCTTTCCGCAGCCACAGTCTCTTGACCGGGAAACACCGGCTGCTTGGATTCCACACACCCGAACGGGCCGGCTCTCTGAGTGTCATTTGTTGGCTGCTGGTGTTGCTTTTTTCTGCTTCTTTTGATTTCTTCCTTGCCTCTCACCACCTCCCCCTCCTTTCGCTCAGGTGCCTGGCTCCATGCGCCATCTTTGCTTCTTCCTGAGGGGCTGCAGACTACCGGTGATTTGTGATATACGCTTTCCCATTCCTTACCCTTCTTCACCCACACACGGCCCCCTCTGCTTCCTGTGGACAAAGTCTCTTGTCAGAGAAACACCAGCCTGCACTAGCTGGCTCTCAGAGTGCCATTTGTTGCCTGCTAGTGTTGCTTTTTTTTCTGCTTCTTTTGATTTCTTCCTTACCTTTCACCACCTCCCACTCCTTTTGCTCAAATACCTGAGTCCGTGCACCATTTTTGCTTCTTCCTAAGGGGCTGTGGAGCACTGTTCGAGTGTGGAGCTGCTTCCCGGTCTGGGCTGCCACCCTGGTGGTATCATGAGGCTTTTGTTCGTTTGTTTGTTTTGAATTGTTTGTTTGTTTTCTTTTCTTTTTCTTCAGTTGGGAACCCTTTCTGGCCAGGCAGTGCTGCGTGGCAAGGAGACTTCCCTCTTGGCTTGCACAGACTTGCAGAGGGATCCCTGAGGGCATTTCTTTCTTTCTTTCTTTTTTTTCTGTTTTTTTGGGGGCCTTTCTTGTTATTTTTTTTTTTAATTTGTTTTGTTTTCTTTTCCCTTTTTTTTCCCTTTTGGTCTTTCTTCATGGCCAGTTTCTCGTCTCTCTGTATCTTCCTTCACTTTGTGTTCCCCGATACCTGGCCTTGTATACCTCTACGCCTTCTAGCCAGGCTGTACTGCAACACCTGAGAGCAACTTCCCCAGACCTCATAGCTGCACTGGTGGGATCCCTGGGAATGTTGTGGTTCTTTAACCTTTCTGATTTTTATTTATTCATTCTTTTCTTTTCTTCCTCTTCCCCTTTATGTTTTTCTCCATTTCATAGTTTCTCATCTCTCCACTCCAATGGCAAGCTCCCCTAGCATTCTTTTTTGTTTGTTTGTATGTTTTTGGCTCCTGTTCCTCTCTCCTCTCTTCCATATCTATCTTAGCTCAACACACAAAAACCTCCCTGCTGCATCCTGCCTACCTCCACCGTGTGCTTGACATCACACCACCAAGCAGCACAGACATGGCCTACTGGAACCTGCCCTGCACTGATTACCGACCCACTCTGGTGGCTGTAGTAAGTGCCACAAACAACCTGTCCCAGTAACTCCTTTTCAGCTAGACGTGCCCTGCCGTACCACAGCTGAGTGACTGACCCTTCCAATTGGAGAAGGAGACAAAAAGTATTGTGCCAACAGACGAGCAAACAACAAAGACCACACAGTCTGCCTGCTCAGACATAGTCAAATTTAAAAAAAAGGAGGGATGAAACAAACAAATCTACAAACAATAAACGAGAAAAATAAATAATGAATGCCCGGAAGACAGCAGACAATATCAAAACATTTACAAAAACAGGACAGGATGGTTCAAGTAGGCATCCAAAATAAAGCACCAGACGACTTCCTAGTGGAAGAAAAGGCACTAGAACTACCTGATAGGGAATTAAAATCTATAATACTCAGAATTCTCCAAGCGCTGAGACAAAAAGCTGACAAACATGAGGAAAAAATAGAAAAATTCATGGAAAATACAGACAAAAAATTGGAAGAATTCAGGAAAATAATGCAGGAACAAAATGCCAAAATACATTCACAACTA
>NW_004444025.1:5938429-5947878 GCF_000243295.1 Trichechus manatus latirostris
ATGTGTACTACTGTTTCATGAGAAACTATTTGTTCTGTAAGCCTTCACATGAAGTACAATAAAAAAAAAAAAGTGATGTCACAGGGAGAACCACCCCCACAATATGTGGAGAGACACACACTAATACAGAGAATCACCACTTACTAAGAGCAGAAGATGTCACCACTGGACCTTAACTGCAGGTAGTAATAACTAAAGGGTAGTTGACTAATTGCTGGAGACTGAGAGTAGACAAGCTCAAGAGATAAAAACTACTGAGGCTCAGCCTGAGGGATCTCCCATGCTCTTTGAGGCTCATGAAACCCACCCAGGTTCTCAGTCTGAAGCTCAGAGAAAAATCCTCCTCCTGTCATGCTTCCTATGTGAAAGAAGAGAAATACCCTACTCCTGCCCTCTCTAGCCTTACATGTAGGGGAACGGAATTACCCAATTCCAGCCTTCTACCTCAATGCAGAATAAAGGAAATACATAAAACAGCCTCTGCTTGTCTTCCTGTTTCATCTAAGGGATGAAAAAAGCTGAAAAGCATGTGTGAAGGTGAAAAGCCAGAGGCACAGGACCCACTGAAAGACGGAGACCTAATCATAGGACTATAGAACACTTCTGCTACTCCCACACAGAGGGTATTACAACTAAAAGAAACTCATTTCCTTTTACGTGATACATCATGACTAGCTTTCAACATAAATTACAAGGCATGAGAAAAGACAAAAACCACAGTTTAAAGAGACAAACCAGGTATCAGAACTAGACTCAGATATTGCAGGGATGGTGGGATTATTAGACTGAGAATTTAAAATAAATATGACTAATATGTTAAGGGATATAATTGAAAAAGGGGACATCATGCAAATACAGATGGACAATGTATGCAGACAGAAGGAAAGTCTAAGAAAGAATAGAAAAGACATACTAGAAATCAAGAACACTGTAACAAAAATTAATGCTTTTGATAGGCTCATCAGCAGAGTAGACAATGTTAAAGGAATCATCAGTGTCTTAGGCTGTGTTCTCTAGGGAAGCAAAACCAGTGAATCCTATAATATATATATAGAGAGATTTAGATCAAGGCAATGGCTCATGTGGTTGTAGGGCTGACAAGTCCCAAGTTTGTGTGTCAGTCTGGAGGCTTCTCCTGACTCACATAGCTGCAGGGGCTGGTGAACCCAAGAACAGTAGGTCAGACAGCAGGCCTGTTGCTCATAGGCTGTGGAGACTGACAAATCCCAAGATCAGCAGGTAATCGGCTAGCTCAATTCCAAGAACCGGAGGTCAGATGAACAGAAGCCAGCTGCAGGATCCGGAGCAAGCAAGAGTCAATGAGCTTTTCCAGAAAGTCCACCTGTATTGGATGCAGACCACACCCCCAAGGAAAATCTCTTTTAACTGATTGACTGCTCATAACAGATCTCATCATGCAGGTGATTATATTATTACATAACTGACAAATTACATCATAACAGCCACTGAAAATTCTATGGGGAACAGTTCTACACGTGCTTTCTAAGAAATGTTGAAAGAAGTTCTTCAGAGAGAAGGAAATTGGTATAGGTAAAAAAATCAGATCTACATAAATAAGAAAAAAGTATCCAAATTTATTTCTATAATCTTTAATACTGAGTAAAAAATGCTATGATCCTCAATGTTAGTTGAGTTTTTCAAGTGCATTTGGCACCAAAGAAATTCACAGTTAACACTAAGTGTCTGTTCTCAATAATAAATTTTTTTCTTTAAAAAGCATTTCTTTGTAGCTTAAGAAGATGACTGAAGGGCACAAATAAGAAAAGATAAAGACAAAATCACTCTACTCAAGAAATTTACTGTGGAATTGAGGCTATTAATCAAAATAGTAGCCTATGTTAATATTTACTTGATTAACCCAGTTAAAATACATTATAATTTATATGCTTGTTCACTGAAGAAAATACTACATTCTAATACTCTGAAATGGAAATTTCCTCATTTCATGCAATAAAACTATGGCATAAAGGTGTACTTTTTCATTGTATTTTGACTCTACTTTCTAATCTTATCCAGAATTGTTTTAATGGTTATCCTGTTCAAAATAGTTTCTGTTTCTCATTGTTTACCCTCTCAGTAAAATTTACCACCGTCAATTGCTCAAGTCAGAAATTCAAGAGTCATTCGGGTCTCCTATGTCTCCAGTATAGTCTCCTCTACACATATATATATATTTCAAGTATTTACTTTTTGTTTGTCTTATTTAATTTTGCTTTTAAAAATACATAAATGCACACAAGTAGCTAAAAGACTGAAAAGCTATAATTCAAAAATGTTAATGGAGGTGTTCCTTTGGTAACAGAATTATGGGGGAAATGCATATTCTTTTTTTTTAATTCAGGGATCCTCTAGAGCTTGAGAGGGAATTTTTATTGTTTCGATGTTGCCGTCATTTACAGATTGACGTCTCTGTTTTCTCATTTTAAGTCTTTTAATTTGGTTTATTATTGAGATTTCTTTATCAAGGTTGGTATCTGGCTGAAGCTGTTCTGTGTCCTAGACTCACGTTGTTGTCTAAAGTTGGTTCTCTAATTGAAGGACTCCCTTTAACAATTCTTGTAAGTTTGGTTTGGTTTTTGCAGATTCCCTTAATTTTTGTTTTTCTGGAAATGCTCTAATTCTGCCATTGCATTTGAGAGTTTTGCAGTTTATATTATTCTTTTGATCCTGTCTTTTTAATGACCTTTTGCTTTCTTCATATATGATGTCCTTGATGTCATTCCACAGCTCGTCTGCTCTTCAGTCATTAGTGTTCAATGTGACAAATCTATTCTTGAGATACTCTCTAAATTCAGATGGGATATACTCAAGATCATACTTTGGCTCTTGTGGACTTGTTCTAATTTTCTTCAGTTTCAACTTCAATTTTCCTATGAGCAATTGATGGTCTGCTCCACAGTTGGCCCCTGGCCTTGTTCTGACTGATGATATTGAGCTTTTCCATTGTCTCTTTCCACAGACGTAGTCACTTTGATTCCTGCGTATTTACAGGTCCACGTGTATAGTTGCCATTTATGTTGGTAAAAACAAAGGTATTTGCAATGAAGAATTTTTTGTCTTGAAAAATTCTATCATGCGATCTCCAGTATTATTTTTATCACCAAGGCCATATTTTCCAACTACCAATCCTTCTTCATTTCCAACTTTCACATTTCAATCGCTAGTAATTATCAATGCATCCTGATTGCATGTTTGATCAATTTCAGAGGGCAGAAGTTGGTAGAAGTCTTCCATTTCTTCATCTTTGGCCTTAGTGGTTGCTGTGTAAATTTGAATAGTAGTCATATTAACTGGTCTTTCTTGTAGGTGTATGAATAGTATTCTATCACTGACAGTGCTGTACTTCAGGATAGAACTTGAAATGTTCTTTTTGATGATGAATGCAACACTCTTCCTCTTCAAGCTGTCATTCCTGGTAGAACTGAATAGAAGATTTCAAAGGGTGGCTCAAGAAGAGAAACTAAATTAATATAATGACATGTGCAAGGAGCTGGAGACAGAAAACCAAAGGGGAAGAACACGCTCAGCTTTTATCAAGCTGAAAGAAATGAAGAAAAAATTCAATCCTCAAGTTGCAACTGTGAAAGATTCTACAGGGAAAATATTAAATGATGCAGGAAGCATCAAAAGAACATGGAAGAAATACACAGGCTCATTATACCAAAAAAATTGGTCAATGTTCAACCACTTTCAAGAGGTAGCATATGATCAGGAACCAATGGTACTGAAGGGAGAAATCCATGCTCTACTGAAGGCATTGTTGAAAAACAAGGCTCCAGTAATTGATGGAATATCAATAGAGATATTTCAACAAATGCATGCAGCATTGGAAGTACACACTCGTCTATCAAGAAATTTGGAAGACAACTACCTCGCCAACCAGTTGGAAGAGATCCATATTTATGCCTATTCCCAGGAAAGGTGATCCAACTGAATGTAGAAATTATCGAACAATATCATTAATATCACATGCAAGTAAAATTTTGCTGAAGATCATTCAAAAGTGGCTGCAGTAGTACATCAACAGGGAACTGCCAGAAATTCAAGCTCCATTTAGAAGAGATTGTGAAATGAGGGATATCGTTGCTGATATCTGATGGATCCTGGCTGAAAGCAGAGAATACCAGGAAGATGTTTACCTGTGTTTTATTGACTATGCAAAGGCATTTTACTGTATGGATCATAACAAATTATGGATAACATCGTGAAGAATGGGAATTCCAGAACACTTAATTGTGCTCATGAGAAACCTGTACACAGATCCAGAGGCAGTCATTTGAACAGAACATCGTTTAAAGTCAAGATGGTTGTTCATCAGGGTTGCATCCTTTCACCATACCTATTCAATCTGTATGCTGAGCAAATAATCTGAGAAGCTAGATTCTGTGAAGAGGAATGGGGCATCAAGATTGAAAGAAGATGCATTAACAACTTGCATTATGCAGATGACACAACCTTGCTTGCTGAAAGTGAAGACGACTTGAAGCACTTACTGAAGATCAAAGACTACAGCCTTCAGTAGGGACTACACCTCAACATAAAGAAAATGAAAATCCTCACAACTGGATCAATAAGCAACATCATGAGAAATGGAGAAAAGATTAAAGTTGTCAAGGATTTCATTTTACTTGGATCCGCAACTCACACACATGGAAGCAGCAGCCAAGAAATTGAAAGATGCACTGCACTGAGCAAATCTTCTACGAAAGAGTTTTTTAATGAGTTGAAAAGCAAAGATGTCACCTTAAAGACTAAGGTGCGCTTGACCCAAGCAATAGTGTTTTCAATCGCCTCATATGCATGTGTCTTAGGCTGGGTTCTCTAGAGAAGCAAAACCAGTAAAGTGTATAAATACATATAGATAGAGATTTATATCAAGGAAACAGCTCACAGACTTGGGCTGGAACGTCCCAAGTCTGTGGATCAGGATAGAGACTTCTCCTGATTCACGAAGCTGCGGGGCTGGCAAACCCAAGATCGGCAGATTGGAGAGCAGGGCTCTTGCACACAGGCTGTGAAGATCAACAAACCCCAAGTTCAACAGGTAAGCTTCTAGTTCAAGTCTCAGGAACCAGAGGTCAGATGAACAGGAGCCAGCTTCAGGATCCAGAGCAGGCAAAAGCCAGAACATCCACTTACATTTGGATGCAGGCCACACGCCCAAGGAAACTCCCTTTCATCTGATCGTCTACTCACAGCAGATCCTAACATGGTGATGATCACTTATAAACACTGAAAATCATGGCCTAGCAAAGCTGACACACAATCTTAACCATCACAGCATGCAACAGCTGGACAATGAATAAGGAAGACCAAAGAAGAATTGATGCTTTTGAATTGTGGTGTTGGCGAAGAATATTGAATATACCATGGACTGCCAAAAGAATGAGCAGATATGTCTTGGAAGAAATACAGCGAGAATGTTCCTTAGAAGCAAGGACGGTGATACTATGTCTCACATAGTTTGAACATATTATCAGGAGGGACCAGTCCCTGCAGAAGGACATCATGCTTGGAAAACTAGTGGTTCAGCAAAAAAGAGGAAGACCGTCATTGAGATGGATTGACACAGTGGCTGCAACAGTGCCCTGAAGCATAGCAACAAATGTGAGGATGGTGCAGGACCAGGCAGTGTTTCATTCTGTTCTACATATGGTCGCTATGAGTCAGAAATGACTTGAGGGCACCTAACATCAACAATTATTCTTGGTTGCCAGTTTTTTCTTTCAAGTGTTTACATATGTCATCCCATTGCATTCTTGCCTGCACTGTTTTTGCCGAGTAATCAGAACTTAATTTTATTGTTTCCCGTTTGTAAGTAACTTTTTGTTTTTCCTGAGCTGCTCTCAGGATTGTTTCTTTGTCTTGGGTTTTGGCAAGTGTAATTATATCTCTTGGTGATTTTCTTTCAAAGTCTATCCTATGGGGGGGTTGTTAAGCTTCTTTTATTGTCAGCTTTTCATCCTTCATGATATTTGAGAAATTTTCTGCCAGCAAATCTTCAACAATCTTCTCTGTGTTTTCCATTTTATCCACTGATCTGGAACTCTGATCACGTGTATATTTTTGCTTTTGATTATGTCCCCCATAGTTCTTACATTTTCTTCCTTCTTATCTCTGATTTTTCCTCAGACAAGTTGGTGTCCATGGATTTGTCTTCAATCTTGCTGATTCTGTCTTCCATTGTTTCAAATTTGCTCCTAAAACCTTCTATTGAGTTGTCCATTTCTGAAATTTTCTTGTTTATCTTTTGGATTTTAGGTTGCTGTTTTTGTATGATTTCTAATTGTTTGTTTATTTTAATGTTTTATTATTGTATTATTTTATGGAATTCTCCTATTGCTTTGTCTCTGTTTTCCTTGATTCTGGCTGTTTTCACTGTTTTTTCCTGTTTTTCATGATTTTGTCTATTTTTTCCCAGGTTTTCTGTTTGTTTTACTTGATCTCTTTCCTAATCTCTTGGAGAGCACTAAATATTAGTCTTTTGAGTTCCATACCAGGTAGTTCCACTGTTTTGTCCTCTACCAGAAAGTCATGTGATTATTTTGCTCACTTGCTGGAGTCATCTTTTCCTGCTTTTTCAAATGTTTTGGTATTTTCTGCTGTCTCCAAGACATTAAGGTATTATTTTCCTTATTTATTGATTGTATCCTCATTTATTTCATCCTGCTTCTTTGTTTTGTTGTGATATGTTAGGAAGACTGGACCAGGTATGCTTTGCTGCTTGTTTGTCTGTAGGCACGATAGCTCTCACTATCTTGTCTGAGTTGGCAGGGCGACAGCAGGCAAGGTGTGCTCACTTCCTGTACACTGGTTTGGCAGTGTGGTTGAGGTCAGAGTGTACAGGCACTGTCTGCCTTCTGAAGTTGGTCCAGGATTGTGGGCACATTCACAGCCCTCCCAGATAGGTGGGGGTGTTGGATGGAAAGTGGTACAGGTTTGCTTCCCATCATTCAGCAGCTCTTCAAGTGGTGGGATGAGAGGGGCTACATGGGCCCATTGCAGCAGTGGGCCTGAGAACCACGGGGAGGGGCAGCAGGAAGTGGGGTGGTGAATGGAGCTAGGTGGAGACAGAGAGAAGAGAAAAGAGAGAGAAAGAAAAAAAAACTAGCAGCTGTTGGTTGTAGTGTAGACCCATTGGCCAGTGTGAAGTGGGAGGAGGTGGTGTATGGGGCTAGATGGGAGGTAGAAAGAAAATAAATGAAGAAAAATAAAATAGAATGAAATAAATGGTGGCACAATGGCAGCCAGCAGGTAGAGGCAAGGCAGGCCTGGGGTGATGGCAGGTCAGTTTCTCTCTAGCCATGGTGGTGCAGCATGGACCAGCAGGAAGAGGGGGAGGTGGTGAATGGGGTTAGGTGGGAAGGAGAAAGAAAAGGAAGAAATAGAATGAAAAAAAAAAGATAACATGGTCAGAACAAGCAGGTGGCAGTGAGTTGGACACGGGGTGACGGCAGGTCTGTGGCTTAGAGAGCCATCAGGAAGAGGTGGAGGTGGTGCACAGGGCTAGGTGTGAGGGAGGATAAAAGGGAAAAAGAAAAAAAACAAATGGTGAGGCAAGAGACAGCAGGTGGGGGCAGTGCAGACATGAGGTGGTGGCACCCAGTGGCTACGTAGCTGAGCGGCATGGCATGGCTTGTTGTGAAGGTGTGGAGGTGACACTTAGGGTTAGGTGGGAGGGAGTAAGAAAAGGAAGAAGGGGCAAAAGAAAGTAACAAAACAAAAACAAAAACAAAATGATGGCATAGCATGAGCTGGCAGAGGCAGGCTGGACCCATGGTGGTGGTGGGCAGGAGGTTATCTAGCCTAGCAGTGCAGAGTGGCCTGTCAGGAAGGGGTGAAGGTGACATACAGGGTTAGGTGGGAGGAAGCAAGAAAAGGAAGAAAGGGAAAAAAATTGTTCTGGCTGGTGTGGCAGGATGGACCAGGCATGGCAGCAGGCCGGTGGCTGCTAGCTGAGGGGTGTTGCATGGCCCATCGGAAGGGGTGGAGGTGGTGTACGAGGCAGAAGGGTGAGGGGTAGGAAAGTATGTTTCTCTAGTTACTGTGTGCTCTGTCTCCTGTTGGGAGCTCTGTGAACTTGCCTTCCTGTACTCCCTGACCCAGGTCATTGCTGGCTCTGTTCCAAGATGGTGATGCTGTGACATGTTAGTTGGCATGAAACCTCCACTCAGTATCTTTGCTTATTCTCCGTTTTCTGTCAGTTTCTTCTTCTATTTGGTGTTTGATCTATTTCTTTATCCCATCATTTGAGGCCTATGGTTCCAAGATTGACGTTTTTATTCGTACTCAGTTTTTTGGGTCTTTGCTGCAGAGGGTTGGCATGGTGTGCTTGTCTACAGCATCATGTTCGGAAATGTATTTGAATATTTTTTTAAATACTTGTTTTTATCTAGACTGCCACCTTCTTACTCCCAGATACCATTATTTTCCATGAGGATTACTGCAAACTTTCCTCTGTGGCCTCTTAACATCTATTTTTGTCTCACTTAGCTTGTTCACCAGAGTATAATTTTTAAAACCAAAATATGACGTTTCCACAACCCTCCTGCAGTCCTTTCAGTGTATCAACATTATTATTAAGGAAACTTGAACATTCTGTTTGTGATTTCTGGATTCTTTTGTAGCCTAATCATCACAATCTCCCAAGTTCCCTAGACGCCTTTACCTAGAGATTTTTACATGCTCTTGATGGTTGTCCCCAAAACCCAAACACATTGCTTTCGAGTTGATTCCAACTCACAGCAACCCTATAGGACAGAGTAGAACTGCCCATAGGGTTTCCAAGGAGCAGCTGGTGGATTCAAACTATTGGCCTTTTGGTTAGCAGCCGAGCTCTTAACCACTGCACCACCAGGGCTCCTTGATGGGTATACCAAACCAAAAAAAACCAAACCCATTGCTGTCAAGCTGTTGTTGCAACTAACAACAATAACAACACAGAAATAAACCCCTCACACACCCCACATATCACGGTGGTACATTGCCCTACAGTATGAATACCTCCCAAGAACCAAACAAAAGGGATAATTCAAAGAATGATATTGATATTAGGACCTTTTGCCGTCAATTCATACCCATAGCGACCCTATAGGACAGAGTAGAACTGCCCCATAGAGTTTCCAAGGAGCGTCTGGTAGATTTGAACTGCCAACCTTTTGGTTAGCAGCCATAACACTTAATCACTATGCCACCAGGGTTTCCATTGATGGCTATAGGGCCATTTAATATACCTCGTGCCTTGGAAACCTCTTCATTCTGGTACTATACCCTATTATTTTACATTTTGTCAGACTTAATTTAAAACTTAATCTTTATGAAGTCTTCCATGACTCTCCAACTTACTGTTTTAAATATATGTGACTCTGTAATTATAGTTTGTATATAAGCCATAACATACGTCATATATTAATGTACTATATATCATA
>NW_004444025.1:5947978-5962812 GCF_000243295.1 Trichechus manatus latirostris
TAGATACAAATATATTATTATATAATTCCCTCTTGTAATGCTTTATAGCATGCTATAACTCTTTTTTATAGCACTTGACACAATTTTAATTAATTATGGATTTGTATAATTATTTCTTCATGCTGGTCTTACTAAATAAACTGTAAAATATGACAGGGGCAGAATCTGTCTTGTTTACCACTTCACCTTATACTTGGTATTATTATGAATTATTAAATGAATAAACTCTTTTATAAATTTCCTAGGGATAGTACTTGCCAGAAACTACGTTTTTTTTCTTCTTCTCATGTAAATTTTCTCTTCATTTATCTTCTCTAACTCTATATTTCAGTGTTAACACCTGCATTCTAACCTATATTTAGCTTCTAACCTATATTTAGCTTCTAATGCTTAGAAGTATACTCCGCACCTATTACACATTGAATAAAAAATTAATAAATAAATGGCATAAATACTATATTAACAATCTCATTCTTAACCACTGTCAGTTCCCCAAACAGGTCTTTCTGAGAAAACCTGATTTAATCTCTCACACTGCTTGTGTAAATAATAATTGAGTGAATAATTTTTAAAAGGATCAAGTATAGTAAATACACTTTATATTAACATAAAGCAGAGAAAGAAGTAGGGGAGTTGAATAAAAGTGGTTCTTATAATGTTTTCTGTAATAAAATTAAGGTAAATTTAGAGCTATCTTAAGAGAAAAAGAGCGAGCATATTAATCATTTTAGATGCTTTACATAATAGTTAACATATAAATGAAGTTTCTGTGTTTTTATGTCTCCAAAAGTATTCTATAAAATGAGCATTCCCATTTTGTTATATTTTAATGGGCAAGCATTTAAATTTATTCTATTTAAAAAGTATATTTGGTTGATGAGAAAACTGAATTTTAGAGTATGCAGGTCACAGAAAGAGCCAGGAATCAAATATATATCAAATTTCAGATGCCTTTTTTATTTTTTTGCTCATTCCACCATGCAACTAGAAGACTTATAAGTGAACAGCCTTATTTCAACTGGGAAATGAATAATTTCAACTCAGAATCCTCAGTGTACTTTTTTTTTCATTGTCATCCTAGCAAAAATTACTCCTCTTTTAAAGCATTGAATATGAGGATTTCCTCATTCTCATAATAATTTATACTCTTCAAAATCGGCTTAGGCACTCTGGCTAGCTGGAGGCAGGAAGCAAGTAGCTGGAGGACTGGAAAACATGAAGCTGTGGGAACCTGTGGCCTTCTATCGGATTACCCTTTCAAAACCCCATTATTTTCTCCTTTGAATTTTTTGATGCTACTATGTGTTTTCACTAATGAAGCCATGCTGATTAAAGGGCCAATTCAGAATTTGTTATGAATTATGGATTTTAATACTCATAATCTGGCATCCCATATTCCCAGCACACCCTGGGTGATGTCAATCCTGCTAATATGAGTCAATGATAAAGTCTTTTTTTTTTTAAATTTTATTTCTTGAAAATTTGCAAAACATGAAGACATCTGTCAATGACTGCACGTACATTTTATTCTAGTCTCCTTTTTAGCCTTTTTATTATTTTTCATGAAACTTTTCAAAACATGGTACAAAGCATTCTTCCTTACTGCAAAAGCAGTACTTATAGCCCAAATAAATAAAACCAAGGGATTTTCATCTCAGGAAAATTACCACTACAATGTAGGCTTCATTACTGCAAAAGTACTACTTACAGGCCAAATAAATAAAACTAAATGAATTTGAATCTCAGGAAAATTACCACAGTTATGTATTCTTCATTATAACAAAAGCAGTACTAACAGCTAAGAAGCAGAAACTGCTGCCCTGGAATACTGACGATCTGCTCTCAGCAGTACATTCCACCTGCTATACATGGAAGCAGTGATTGGGCCCTAAGATTGAATGCAGTGTAGGAATAACTTATAGGAGTTCCAATCTCTTGGAAAAAAAAACAACGTACCACTGCAATGCATTATTCCTTATCAGAAAGGCATTATTTACTGCTCAGAAGCTGGAAAAGAAGGGAGCCAGTAACATCCAGAAACAATGAATGATGTAAAGAAGAAAATGGACACTATGATTGAATGAAGACTGGCAATAGCTTGTTCTCACGGTAAGTTCATTCTCACGAGAACATAGTAACTGTGAAATACAGTGAGAAGGCTTATCTCACAGAAATAAAGGCAAATTTGTCAAAAGTTCAGAAAATTAGTACATCAGGAGGCATCACTTAGACAATGCTCAGTCTGCAAAAAAATGAGGGTTCTTGAGTTTCAAACATTTCAAAAGGCTCCCAACTTTCGGCTAAACACATTAAAATCAGGCTAATTCCTTTCCAAAGAACTTCAGAAGCATATGTGTATATATAACAATATATTTTTTAAAGTTAAATAAATGAAGTTTTCATTCAATGCACATTCTTCTTGTCTCAAAGAACCCTATGCCCGTTTTATGTTTGTTCACAGCCACCTATAGATTATCTACACTCTCCTCATATACCTAAACCCAACACAAAGTGTCCTGACTATCATCATAGTTGCCCAGCATGAGATTAGGACACAGTTACCTGATCCAAGATATTCCAGAGTCTGGGTATAAAGTGGTATTTTAATGTTTTTAAAAAATGTTTAATGTCATATTTATGTCCAACATAATGCATAATTTTATTTAATATAGGATACAAATAATATCAACCATAATATGAATATGAAGATAGAATATTGTCCCCAATAATTCTTGAGTATCTATCTTGGTAATCTAGTGCTGCTGTAACAGAAATACCACAAGTGGATGGCTTTACCAAAGAGAACTTTATTTTCTCATAGTCTAGTAGGCTACAAGTCCAAATTCAAGGTGTCAGCTCCAGGGGAAGTTTTTTCTCTCTCTGTCCCCCTGTCTCTTTGCTCACTTCTTTCTTTTATATCTCAAAAGAGATTGGCTCAAGACACAATCCAGTCTTGTAGAATGAGTCCTGCCTCACTAACATAACTGCCATCTATCCCACCTCCTTAACATCATACAGGTAGGATTTACAACACATAGGAAAATCACGTCAGATGACAAAATGGTGGACAATCACATAATACTGGGAATCAGGCCTAGCCAAATTGATACACATATTTTTGGGGGACACAATTCAATCCATGACAGTATCTAAGGTGATTTCGAAATCTTCAGTGGAAAATAAGATGTGAAAAAAAAAGGTAGAGTTCAAATATGGATGTATGATGACATTGTGATACTAACTGTGGGGCATAATTAAACAAGGGATTGTATGTATCAGAGGACTAGAACAAGGAAACCAAAGTAGAATTTAAAAAAAGAAAAGGTATAGGACACTAAGCTTTCTATATAGAGAGAAGGAAAATTCTTATGCCACTTGGTTTTCACTTATTTTACTCTATGTATTCGTTAGTTTTTGCTGCATGTAAAACTGTCCCAACACTTAGCGACTTGAATCAACAATCACTTAACTAGGTTACAATTCTGTGAGTCAGCAATCAGAGTTTCAGTTAAGCCAATTCATGCATCTGTAGTTAGTTGCTGGGGGAGTTAAGGGAGGGCTGGTATGGACAGCCTCAGATATGGCCTCTTATCTTCCAGAAGGCTAGCCTGCATTATCTCCGAGGCAGAGGGAAATTTAAGCATGCTGAGATTCTTGAGACCTAGGTGGTAACTGGCACAACGCCACTTGTATAACATTCTATTGGGCAAAAATGCCATAAGGCAAGGACAACTAAATAGAGAGTTAGATTTAGCATCTTGAATAAAATTTCTTTTTTTTTTCAATTTGTCGTCATTTTTTCCTTACTCTAACTCTCACCTTTACCTTAACCACATCCCTCACCCTACAGACTTGACATCTTAATGGAAAGAGCTGCAGAGTCTCATTTCAAAAGGACGTGTACCCATGGATGTAAGAATCTGTGAGTACTTTTCCAATTTATCATATTTCATAAGAGAAATGTTAAAATCAGGCCTGTGTGAAGATGATTAAGACACGGCCTTTGCATTCTAGAAGCTCTATAATAAGATTGAAAAACACTGTGAGTTATAGGCACAGGGATAAGGAAAACACAATGAGACATAGATAAAAAATAAATGCAAATGCTGGAGCAGGGATAATATTCTGAAGTAGATACAATTTGCATGTGACCCTGATTTACAGGGAATGGTCTAGCAATGACGTACAGGTGTGAGATAATCGGTAGAATTTTGGAGTTATAAAACTAATGCAGAGAGTGGCTTCAGGACTGTAGGAATGACCTATAGTCAAAGTTTCATAGCAACGACAGCAACATAAAGATGGATTTTTTTAAAGTATCGAGCTATGTTTCAAAATTAAACTTGCACAGTTATTTGAATTCAGTATGTTTTGTGAACACAAATAAATGAAGGAGGGCAAGCAGCTCATTGAGTTAAACAAAAGATGGAAAAAGCTTAAGCGAGCATCTGCTTCAATTGCCATTGAAAATGTTGTGCTGGAAAAAGCTTATGCCCAGTAGTGACTACTGGACTTTAACAGAATAAATGAAAAATGGAAACAGAACTTATGAGATATTTTGCATCATCTCCACTATAATGTAAAACTGCAGCTTCACAATTAAAAAAAAAAAAATGAAGAAATGAAGTATAAATTACGTTATTCTTGTAGCAGAACTCAGAATTTTTCCTGGACAAAAATGTGATAAAGTTCATTTGTCTCTGGAATATCAAGGCCTCAACTGTGTCACCTTTCTCGACTTCAAGAATGCTGTGGCCTGTTATTATTGAGACATTTTGTTATTTCACTCAAGACCAGTAGTTCTAAAACCGTCTGTTGTCAGAGGATTCCATAGCTGTCTTCTGTGTTTTCTTTCTTTTTCTTTTTTTTAATTTAAGATATATAATGAAATATCTGTTGCCTGCAAAAATGAATTTTAAACATCAGAGAGCTTTTTAGGGAGACATAGCATTTTATTCTTTGGGACAGCTTTGGGGCCCAGATCCAAGGCATCTGTACTATTCTTTAGTTTATGTGATATAGTTCAGTAGTCTTCAAAATAGGGTATGTACCCTTGGGAGTGTGTAAAGTCTAAGCGCATCTGTCTGTTTTGAAGAGAATTAATTTCTACATTCTCAACTTCCACATGCATTCTGAAATAACCTCAGAATATTCCTGAGTTCAGAGTAGCCTCTCTCTCAGTGTATCAAAACATGAATGCTAGCCAATTTTTGCTAACTCATACAGGAGCAACAAACAGCTCCTGAATTTCAGTGGCTTATAACAAACATTTATTTTTTACACATTGGCTACAGATTAGTTATGGCTCAGCTCCAGGCTGAAATGAAGGAGCAGCACCTATTCGGGACATGACGGAGTGGGAAAAGTAAGCAAGATAGTGCTAATATACTGTGGTTTCAAAGCTTCTGTTTGTTCCTAGTACATGTCACCTCTACTTGTATTTCACTTGTCAAGGAAGATCCAGCCTGGAAACGTAGCAAAGAGATACACTTCTTCCACATGAAGGCCTGCAATTCACATGGAATCAGTCAGAGAGGCATAAGCTTCTTACAAGAGACAATCATAGTATCTAACACAGAAGTCCACACCTGTCTGTCAGTTTGTCCCAGTGTGGTGGCTTGCGTGTTGCTATGATGCTGGAAGTGATGACACTGGTATTTCAAATACCAGCAGGGTCACCATGGTGGACAGGTTTTAATGCAGTTTCCAGACTAAGATGAACTAAGAGGAAAGGTTTGGTAATCTGCTTCTGAAAATGAGCCAGTGAAAACCTTTCGCAACACAGCAGAGTATTGTCTGGTATAGTGCTGGAAGACGAGCCACCAGGTTGGAAGTCACTCAGAATACACAGTAGCTACAACAATGGACTCACAAATAACAATGACTGTGAAGACAGTGCAGGACTGGGCAGCCTTTCAGTCTGCTGTTCATGGGGGTGCCGTGAGTCAGAGCAGACTCCAACACAACTGACAACAATAACAACACAGAAATAAACCCCTCACTCGGCCCACGTATCACGGCGGTACATTGCCCTACGGTATGAAAACCTCCCAAGAACCAAACAAAAGGGGTAATTCAATGATATTTATATTAGGACCCATTGCCATTGAGTCAATTCAGACCCATAGTGATCCTATAGGACAGAGTAGAACTGCCCCATAGGGTTTCCCAGAAGCAGCTGGTGAATCTGAACTGCCAACCTTTTGCTTAGCAGCCAAGCTGTTAAACCCTTGGGCCACCAGGGCTCCTGATATTAGGAAGCATCTTTTATTGGTTAATTAATTAAACTACTTTGGTTCCATAGTTCTTCCAGGTTTCCCTTCCCTATTTGTATCTCTTGGCCCACGTTAGGATGTACTAAATTCAGAACAAAAATTTTAGATAAGGTAATGAGGCTGATGCTTAAAAAAAATAGGGAGAATATTTCCCATGACTAACAAATATTTTAGGATTAATTTTTTACATATGACAGCATTTCAAATTCATTATGAGATATTCAATTAGCTAGTTCAAACTTATTTTTATTTATCATCTTATGGCACATTTACCCCAGTTAGAGTCAAATTTTTATCTTATTTAATCTTATAAAATATTTACTATTTTATATCTCATATTAACACAAAAAGTAAATATATTTAAACGATGATGAAAATCTCAAAAGTCAGTTTAATAACGTGTGATGGAATAAATAATATTTTTAAATTATTTTGCAGAGCTGTGTCTTTAATTGAGTTATTGTTTCTCATTTCCATATCCTCCTTTTTAAGCACTCTTCGGTGATGCTGGGGCTGAGATACTACAATCTCCATTTCTCCCCGGACAGCTGATTTTTACTGAGTTCTGCCCATTGGAAATGCAAAAGGGAGACCAGGAGGCCTGAGGAAAGAAAGGAGACTTGCTTCTTCCTGTTCTGCACCACTTTAGCAATGGCCCTTTATTCTCCCAGCAACAGTTACTTGTAGCTTCCAGATTCTGTATATACTGATAGAGGTGCATTTGCAACAGATTCAGGATTTAATGTTAGCTTGAGCACCCAGAATTGTCTCTAGCAGTTTATTTGTTCGGTTGAAACTTAAATTAACAATGACTGAAGTGATAGAAGAAAATCAAAGGCTTGAGAAGAAAGGAACGTTAGAATGTACTTGTCATGCGTGACCTGAATACCATCCTTCATTATGTCTCTAAAAGGGCTTACAAGGTACTCCATTCACTAACACACTGAAAGACACGTTAGTAAAGGAAACACCAGAATACTTGAAGATCTCTGTGATAGCAATCCTCTGTAGGCTACGTATGACTGTGGAAAATGGTGCCATTAAGACGGTGTATCATCCAGGATTCTCAAGTGGAACAGAACCAATAAGATATATACACACATACACAGGGACAGAGAAAGAGAGAGGTTGCTGTTCACAGGTGTCGATTGTGGGGTGTGGGGGCTGGCAAGTCTGAAGTCTATAGAGCAGACCAGTAGTCTGGAAATTCAGGAAAGAGATGACGTTGCAGTGTTGACGATGAAATCATAGGCATAATGGAAATTCAGGGAAGATATGTATGTTACCATCTTGAGGCAGAATTCCTTCTTCTCCAGGAAACCTCAATATTACTGTCAGGGCCTTCAACTGATTGAATGAGGCTCACCCACAATGTGTTGTTGTCAGGTGCCATTGAGTTGGTTTCAACTCAAAGCAACATCACATATAACAGAACAAAATGCTGCCAGGTCTTGCACCATCCTCACGATCGTTGCTACATTTGAGCACATTGTAGCAGTCACTGTGTCAATCCCTCTAGTTGAGGGTCTTTCTCTTTTTTGCTGATCTTCTACTTTACCAAGCATGATGTGCTTCTCCAGGGGTTGGCCTTCCTAATAACATGTTCGAAATAAGTAAGATGAAGTCTCACCATCCTCATGTCTAAGGAGAATTTTGGCTGTACTTCCTCCAAAACATTTGTTTATTCTTTTAGCAGTCCATGGTATATTGAAAATTCTTCTCCAAGACCATAATTCAAAGGCACCAATTCTTCCTCGGTCTTTCTTATTCATTACCCAGCTTTCACATGCATAGGAGGCAATTGAAAATACCATGGCTTGGGTCAGGCACACTTTAGTCCTCAAAGTGGCATCTTTGCCTCTAAACACTTTAAAGAAGTCTTTTGCAACAGATTCGCCCAATGCAATACATTGTTTGATATCATGACTACTGCTTCCATAGGCATAGATTGTGGATGCAAGTGAAACGAAATTCTTGACAACTTCAATATTATCTCTGTTTATCATGATATTGCTAATTGGTCCAGTTGTGAGGATTTTTGCTGCCTTTATATTGAGGTGTAGCTCATACTGAAGGCTATAATCTTTGATCTTCATCAGTAAGTGCTTCAAGTCCTCTTCACTTACAGCAAACAGGTTTGTTTCATCTGCATATCATAGGTTTTTAATGAGACTTCCTCCAACCCTGATGCCATGTTCTTCTTCATATAGGCCAACTTCTCTGATTATTTGCTCAGCATACACATTGAATAAGTATGGTGAAAGTATACAACCCTGAGACACACTTTTTTGAATTTTAAATCACGCAGCATCCCCTTGTTCTGTTCGGACAACTGCCTCTTGATCTATGTATAGGTTCCACAGGAGCACAATGAAGTGTTCTGGAACTCCCATTATTCACAATATTATTCATAATTTGTAATGATCCACACCATTGAATGCCTTTGTATAGTCAATGAAACACAGATAAACATATTCTGGTATTCTCTGCTTATAGCCAAGATCCATCTGACTTTAGCAATGATATCCCTCATTCTATGCCCTCTTCTGAATCCAGCTTCAATTTCTGGCAACCATTTCAAGAAGTAGCATATGATGAAGAACCAGTGGTATGGACGGAAGAAGTCCAGGTTGCAGTGAAGACAATCCCTGAAAAACAAGGCTCCAGGTATTGACAGAATACTAATTGAGATGTTTCAACAAATGGATGCAGTGCTGGAGGTGCTCACTCATCTATGCCAAGAAATTTGGAAGACAGCTACGAGGTAAATCGACTGGAAGACGTTCATATATTTGTCCGTTACAAAGAACAGTGATTCAACAGAATGCAAAAATTTTTGGACAATATCGTTAATGACACATGTGAGTAAAATTTCACTGAAGATAATTGAAAACTAGTCGCAGCTGTACAGTGACAGAGAACTGCCAGAAATCAAGCCACCCACATTATCAAGGGTAATTTTCTTGAAGTCTACTGATTGTAAATGTCAATAACATCTTCAGAATATGTTCAACCTTTACAACACCATCTAGACTAGCTTTCGACCAAACTACTGGGCGCTATAACCTAACCAGGTTGACACAAAATTAACCATCACAGATTGCCTCTCTATTTCAATAAGGACAATATGATGTTGAAGTAATAAGTGTCAAGATTAGTATTTAACCATTACAGACAAAGTAGTACATGTTATGTATCATAACAGGGATGAAATGATAATCATTCTTTTTGATCAATTGAGACCCTTGATAGTTCTTAATCGGACATGATGTGCCTAGGAATAAAACAGGAGGGCAGTCTACTAAAGCATTTCTTGATCTGCACAACAAGAAAAGCTTCGGGTTTACTGGTTAAAGAATCAACCTAATATGTCAAGGGAGAGTCATAGGCTCTCACCTTATGTCCATACCTAAAATCAGTTCACAGGTCAGAGCTTCTTTATTGAAGGGGAAGTTAGGTTCCAACAAATATTCAGATTTTGTCTTACATAATGCAGTATTTTTTTGAAGTATTGATTCTTAAGCTCTGCTTGGAATCAGTATGTGGACTAGGAAACAATAAACCAAAGAAGGATTGGCAATGTTCACTATTTTTTCTCATTATTCAGTCAAGATTTTTTGCTTCAATCCTGTAAATTTGGGATTTGGTAAACTGTAGCTCTTCGCTCCCATAGGGATAATTTATCACTCAACTGAATTGAATATTTGGACTAATACCTAGCTTATTTGCGATCTCGTGCCATTGCTTCTACAGCAATTATTTGGTTACTAAGGGAAATTGGGTTGTTACTATACAGTGGAAAACAGGGAAGATGTTTTTCTGGACACAAGTTATTCTCTGAAGTGCTTCTCAGTATCTCTGTGTCCAAGAGAAATAGCTAAAGGAAAACTACAACAACAAACAAAACTCGATAGAACCATGAGGACTCCTAGTCTTCAAGAGTGGAATTTTTGGTCACCCTACCAGATTAAGAAAATTCTAGTACTGAGGATGGATTTGCAGATAAAGGAACCTGGAATGAAAAGTTGGAGAATAAACTAATAAATTGCCACAGATTCACAGATAGTTATAGAAATGTAGCACTTGTGCAGATTGTCTGTATTACCTGTTTTCTCCTCATTTCTTTTTGTAGTTTTACCTAAGGATTATTGTTGTGTAATATTTTAAACATTAAAATTTAATCATTAGGTTAAGGAATATTCAAAGTGACCTTGGATTTAATTTGAGGAATAATTAACCATATTTGGCTAACACGAGTTACAATGTTGTGTATCCCTCTTTTGGGGAAGATAATGAAAACAATTTATTTGTGCAGTGCATATTTACATCTTGGCATGTGGATGTATAAAGTTGTTTATGTTGTATGAAAGTTCACATATCTACAGAAAAGTATGTATGGGGGCTGACTAGTCAAAGGAATGCTCCGGATGGCTATTAAGCTATTGTCTTTCCACTCTAAACCAATCTGTTTCACCACATTCTGTGATGCTGGGATTTAAATCTACGTTTCTCTTTGCCACCTGTCTCCCATTTTGGTTACTGTAGTAGGGGATATAAGAGGAAGATTTGAAAGCAATAGGGGAATTAAGAGACATGCTTCTTCCTGCAGGCTTCCAATTCCTGCCAGTGTCAACTCAGCAGTAGTTTTCACACCAGAAGAAGAAGTAGATTTCAGTTTCCAGGATCTTCCAATACTCCTAGATCCAGACTCCTCATGCTATTTACAAGTACCAGCAATAGCTAGGTAGCACCATTCTCAGAGATTTGAGTCCCATCTAATTAAAGCACCTTATTTTGAACTAGTAACAAAGAGTTTGTGGGCCAGCGCTGATCTGTGGATCACACACTGAGTGACATTAACCTGTGATACCCATGAACACTCATGGAATCATCACTTGTTTCTTGTCCTTAGGCTTAGTGTGACAAGAAACATTATTTCTTCCTCTCTTCTTGTTAGGTCCTCAGCGGCACAGCACCGCCCGGCCAGAATGGGCTCCCAGCTCGAGAAAAGAAAAAGAAAACAAATCAACAATTCAAAACAAACAAACCAAAAAAAAAGCCCCGAGATCCCACCAGCATGTCGGCACAGACCGGGAAGCAGTTCCACACTCCAATGGAGCTCCACAGACCCTCAGGAAGAAGCAAAGATGGGGCACGGAGCCAGGTATTTGAGCAAAAGGAGGGGGAGGTGATGAGAGGTAAGGAGGAAATCAAAAGAAGCGGAAAAAAGCAACACCAGCAGCCAACAAATGGCACTCAGGGAGTCGGCCAGTGTGGGCAGGTGGAATCCAAGCAGCCGGTTCTTCCTGGCCAAGAGACCGTGGCCGAGGAAATCAGAGGAGGCCAAGTGGGGGTGAAGAAGGGTGGGATGCGGGGTGGGAAAGCGTATATCACTGTTTACCAGTTGTTCTATCTCCTGCTGGAAGCTCCGTGAAGCTGCTTTCTTGTACCTCCTATTTCCTGGTCTCTGATAGGAGCCCAAGATGGCAGATCTGTGCTGCCTTAGCTGATAGGGGACCTCTGCATGTATGTCTCCTCGCTCTCTGTTCTCTGTCAGTTTCTTATTCCATTTGTTGCTTGGCTGAGTTCTTTATCTCTTCATTTGATGTTTAAGGTTTCAGGACTGCTGTTTTCTCTGTTTGGCGTGGTTTTTCTGATCTTTGCTGTGAAGGGATGGTGTGGTGCTTCTGCCTAGAGTGCCATGTTGCCAGAACTCTGGTGCTCTACATCTTGATTAAGGTCACTGTTACGTGACTGCATGTTTGTTAAAATTCAAAGAACTGTACACCCCAAACCAAAACCAAACTGGTTGCCATTGAGTTGATTCCGATTCATAGTGACCCTGTAGTACAGAGTAGAACTACCCTATAGGGTTTCCAAGGCTGTGATCTTTATGGAAGCAGACTGCCACATCTTTCTTCTTCAGAGTGGGTTTGAACACTCAACATTTCAGTTAGCAGCTGAGGGCTTAACCACTGTGCCAC
This sequence comes from Trichechus manatus latirostris, assembly GCF_000243295.1. Taxonomy (NCBI): domain Eukaryota; kingdom Metazoa; phylum Chordata; class Mammalia; order Sirenia; family Trichechidae; genus Trichechus; species Trichechus manatus. The sequence goes on from NW_004444025.1 coordinate 5,960,238, forward strand.
AAGGGTTCCTTGAACTGTACACTAAAGGGGGTAAATTTCACTGTATAAAAATGGTATTATGATAGTATTATGACCTAGGAATGACAATTTTGGCATGCCAGTTACCTTTTTCTCAAGCCAAAATTAATGGAAAAAATACAATTATAAAATAAAGAATGATTGCATTTTTGCACAGAATTGTGTCTGAAATCCCCAAATGCAAAGAACATTAGCAACCATGAACAGATTACCCATTTTAACCTTGAGGCTGGAGAGTCCCACTTTTTCTCTGTTTTGACAAAAAGAAATACGAAGGAAGACTGCCTGGAAGAGAAGAGATAACCCAACCTGTGTCCATGCAAGAAGACACATTGTTCAAGTTGCCAGTTTGATCAGATAAGATGAATAAAAACAGAGAGAGAGGAGATCCAGACCCATTTTAATGATCTGTTAAAATGAGATGAATGTCCTAGCTCACTAGCAAATGTGGCTGAACATTATCATCTCTGAGCCTGATTTCCTAGACATTTCTTTTCCATTCCTTGCTGTTGGGTTAATGATGAGACATGATTGATAATCAGGAAGTTTTGTACATTTAAGACGATGGACTGAAATTTTCAGAATAAAACTTTTCTAATATTTTTCTGACTTTGATTTCTGGTGTTCTTATAATGTATTTGTAAGGGGGTGGCAGAGAATAATATATTATTAAACTTTGATATTTTCTACAGTCTTCAATGTTTAAGTCCAAACAATAAGATTTTCCAGATGATCCTCTGTTAAACCTAAGAACCAATTTAGAAATGCCAAGCTTGATATGACTTGCAGTTCTGAGAGTTCACATACGGAGCTACCTAGGGCACGTTATGCCGTAAATTCAGTGTTGGGTCATGGACTATCATTTAGTACTCTAGGGATGTTGTCTTTTGGAAAATAGTTCAGTGTAAGAGAAGGTTTCCTTGACAATCAAATGAATATGTGTTGGAATTGCAACTCCAATACTTGTTAACTATGTGAACTTGATCAAGTTGTTCATAATTTTCAATTTCAAGTTCATCATCTTCAAAATGAGGATTAATACTTATTTCTTAGGGGTGTATTGTAGATTAATAATAGGAAATGTAAACTATCTATCATAATAAATAACATATGATAGAATAGAAGATGCCTCCTTTTAACTACACTCCACTCAAATGAGTTCCCGGAAAAAAAACTGTGTACACCTTACTCTCAATAAAGGAATAAAACAAAACAAAAAAAAAGAAGAAGAAAAGAGACTATAATTAAATATATAAATTGACTTTGAGAATCATTTCTAGTATATCCAATCACCTCTGCTCCCTCCAGGAGAGCTATGTCATTAGCAAGAAACCATTATGCTGCGAAATATTCTTTTTCTTATAGTTACACAATTTAATTAATTTGAGAAAAATAATAGTAATTTATGTAAAATTAAAGGTAATTAATAGTAATTAATATTAAAAGTAAGTCGAATATTTTGGAAACACTTGACAGAGATAAGTCTTAAAAATGTGAAATTAGGTGTAGGCGAGGTAATTTTTAAAGATGTTCAAAATATTTTATTATTCTACATGGAATCCTCATAAATGTTCCATTTTAAATAAATGGGTAGGGAAAATGCCTGTCGTGTATTAAGCGTGTGATTTATGAAGAAAAAAGATCTGGAATGCCTATCAGAGGATGCATACTCAAAGAAGAAACCTTGGTTTCCATCTGTAATTTAGAGAATAATTTGTATTTACATGAATTAAATTAAAATGAAAACATTTTAAAGTATAAAATTGTTTTATGTACTTTTAAATTTTATTTTATGACTCTCTGCTTTAATTGACTTTTTAGTTTAAACACATCAGGCAACCTTCCTTTATTTGAATTCTCCATCTTAAATAAATCAAATCAAATCAAGTAGCAAAAAACAAAGCAGGTAAACATGACATCTTAAATGCTTGGAAAAAATTGAAATGTATAACTAAGACATATGAGATTAGGAAAAGAGGTTGAAATTTTCGACACGTGTTCAGGGGATAACTGAAAAGATGGAAATTGGGGTTTTAATGATGCAACATGGAAGGCTGAGCTGCAGGCTGAGAGTCCGTCAAAGGACCTGGTCAGATCGCCAGAGGTAAAGCGCTCTTTGACGTGTGCAAAGACTTTGATAGTACATGTCTGACAGAAGAAAAAAAGGCTGCCATCACTCAAGTCAAATTCCAACTGCCTCCCTGGTTAGCTTCTGCATATTTGGAATAAATATCAACTAAATCGTCTCTCTCCTTCACAGTAAGTGGTAAGGCTGATATTTTCTGCTCAAATGCAAGACTGGCCCTGTGAAAATATATACGAAATGTTCAGGTAGAGTGATTTGTAAAATATCAAATATTTTCACTTGGCTAAAAAAGAGCCCTTAAAAAATGCACGTGTGGAGAGACTCCGGCAAGATGGCGGTCTAGGCAGAAGCACCACGCCGTCCCTCCACAACAAAGATCTGCAAAACTAAGCCAAACAGAGAATCAACAATCCTGAAACCCTAGAACATCAAATGAAGAGATAAAGAACTCAGCCGAACACCAAACGGAGT
>NW_004444025.1:5964762-6038118 GCF_000243295.1 Trichechus manatus latirostris
GGGGTTGTTAACCAATGTCATAAAACAGCATGTGTGTTACTGTTACATGAGAAACTATCTGTTCTGTAAGCCTTCACCTGAAGTACAATAAAATATTTAAAAAAAAAAAAAAATGCACGTGTGCTTGTGGTTGTGTGTATGTGTGTGTGTGTTTGCCAAACTTTTCACCTTTGAAATTGAAATCCTTTGGATTAAAGCCGTACGTTTGTCAATTTCAAAGAGTAGGTTGACGGTGTTTAAGAAATTAAACGACATCCTGTGTTGCATTAGGTACCTCATGCACTGCTGATGTATGTTTTTGTAACCTTATTTGGAGGACAATTTAGCAATATACACAAAAATTTTCAATGAAAATACTCTTAATACCCTTTTATGTAATAAATCAGCTTCAAGGTTTTTATACTTCTTGTTGCCGCTGTCGTTCACTGCCTTTGAGTGGGCCTGACGCGTGCTGACCCCAGGCACAACTGAACAGAACTCTACCCGGTTCTGCTGCACTCCCCATTATCACCTGAAAATCAGAACATTGTGATCTATAGAGTTTTCACTGGCTGATTTTCAGAAATAGATCGCCAGGCCATTCTTCCTAATTCATCTTCGTCTGGAAACCCTGCTAAAACCTGTCCAGCATCCTAGCAACACGCAAGCCTCCACTGACAAGCGGCTGGTGGCTGTGCATATGATACTTTGGCCCAAAATCGAGTCCGAGTCTCCCACACGGAAGGTGAGAATTCTCCAACTGAATTACCACTGCTCCCTTTTATTGTGAAACAAAATACGCACAGATGTGTTTAGAGAAACTTTGCTTACAAGTCCAAGAAACCTGTAAACAATCTAAATATTCATCAATAAAGAAAGGTTAAATGAATCAATGCAAAGGTATATAAAGTAGGAATTTAAAAAAATAGATCCATAGGTTTTTATTGAAGATTCCCAAGATAATTAATTGAGATAAAAGGTATAAAGAACAAATTGCATAGTTTTTTTTTTTTCAGCATAAGTGGATTTGTAGGCGTTCATTTATGTATACATGCATTAGAGCTAATCGTCTAGCTTGATATATTTCACATATGCATTGAAATTCCTTAATGGATATATAAGAAACTGTTCTTAGTGATTACATCTGAGTAGTGAGGATAATATAATTTTACATTTCATTTTATACTGTTCTATACAGTTTGATTTTAGAAATCATATGGATGTAATAGTGGCAGACATCTCTCCTCCTCTGCTTCTCTCCATGCACTTTCACTACCATTTAATTCCTTGAGCTGTCAGGACTAGTCATATTATGTCCATTAACCTCTTTTACATCGATCACCATAAGAACCCCGAGGTCACCTCTCATTCCTTCGAGTCTCATCCCATACACTCTGTACATCTTCTAAATACCAAAATATTCTAGCTATGCTCCTTGTAAGTCACAGCCTATCATCAGAAAAATCTTTATCTTCTCAATTTGTTCCTTCCCTTGACTGCTCAAAGCAAAGTCTGTCCTTTGAATACTCTGCATCCTTATAACCCTGCTACGTGGTGGCCTGACTCCTCATTGTATTTCCAGGTCTTTCTCACTACCATCTTCCTGACATGCTCAGATGTAACTCCCTTTTCATCGATCTGTATCTACACTGTCCTTTGCTGCTGTCTTCTACTCATGATTCACTCGTGGTGTTTATAATTTTAACACACATCTCATTGTCAGTCTCTGTAGTACTTTTTGTTGGTAGTTGCTGTTGAGTTGGCTGTGGCTCATGGCGACCCCACGTACAACAGAACAAAATGTTGTCAAGTCCTGCACCATCGTTATGATTGATCATTGGTACGCTAGAGTCCATTGTTGCCGCCATTGTGTATTTTGAGTGTCTTCCAACCTGTGAGGCTCATCTTCCAGCATTATTTGGCTAATTTCCGGAAGTATATTGCCAGACCTTTCTTTCTAGTCTGTCTTAGTCTGGAAGCTCTGTTGAAATCAGTCCACCATAGGTGGCCCTGTTGGTGTTTGAAATACCAGTGACATAGCTTCCATCATCCCAGCAACATGTCAGCAACTACAGTACAACAAACTGACAGACTGGTGGTGATCTGTAGTACTCCTGTTACAATCACTGATGTTTATACTATCTATGTAGATGATTGTTTAATAACCTGATTTATGATTACTTTGCTTCCTCTCCTTCGATGACCTACAGTCCACCTACCTTGGCAACTCCAACCCTATGTCAGTAGAAATAACTGACTTCACTCTTGCACCTCCACCTCTTAACTCTCCAGCTCATTCCCAGTACTCTAACAAATCTTTGACCTCTTTGCTATATATGATCTACCGACCTTACCTTTTTGATTACCCCCGTTCACCTCAAATCTTTATTCGCATAATTACTCATATTAGATTCCATGATCATTCATTGTACAACTCCCTGTCTACCCTTAAACTGGTTTGCTCCTTTCTCACTTCATTGTACTCACGTAAAGAAATGCCAACTTTGAATAAATCCAACTCTGCTAATATGTGCCTGCACAGCTGAGTATCACTGGAAGAATACACACAGCTAACATCAACTGATTAGGGTGGCTTTAAATGTGCAAATCTCGGTTAAGCCCTTAGTGCTGCTTATCATTTCTACGCTATTCTCTAGTGCATTCAGTTACTCATTTATATTGACTATTTTATAACTTCTCTTCTTTCATTAAAGCTCCAGTATCTCTTTCTGTAGTCTTACTCTTATCTAATGATCTTGCTGTTTATTTCCAAGAAAATAGAAGCAATCAGAAAAGGATATTAACATGCTGACACCTTGCAACCTCAACATATTGAATGAATCCTTTAAGGACGAGTGAATGAATCCATTGCTCCCCTCTGTGCATGGTATTTAGGTTTGCCTGGGTGAATTCCACTATTCTCAAGTGAGTCTTGGTTTGGGTAATAACTTACAGCCTGTATTGTTTCACCTGCTTGAGAATAAAAATAATAATTAAAAAATTAGTAATTATGTCTGAACAATAGCTTGTAGTTCTTTTGTTCTCATTTTTTCTTAAACTTACTCCAGTGAGGTTTTGTGCCTACCACTTCACCAGAGTATTGATTTCTGCATTGCCGTAGTCCATAATCAGTTCTTTGGCCACATCTTACTGGACTTATCAGCACCATTTGAGAGAGTTAATCACTTCTCACTTCCTGAAACCCATCCTTTACCTCTAGTGGGGACACCACTAATATTCTATTTTTCTTCTACTTCATTGTCTCTACCAATTTCCTTTGATAGTTTCTACACCTTTCTCTGAGGATTATATATTGACGTGCACTGAGATTAGACTTTTTTTGCTTCCCTGTTTAGAGAGCGTGACGGACTGATACAGAAACACCCTACATTTAATCTTCTGCCTCAAGCCATACCTGGCAATGTGATGCTGTGGCTCCTGTCATCAGAGGTGGAGTCTATTTCCCAACACCTTCAATCTGGGTGGTCCTTAATAGAGTGAAACAGAAGTAACGTTGTGCCAGTTCTCAGGTAGGCCTCAAAGTACCTTGAAGAAATGTCACTTCTTCTTCACGAACATTATGACCATCATGTGACTAAGGCTGGTTTAGCTGGATAGGTGAAGAAGAAGAAGATATATATATATATATATATATATCACAAATATTGCAATCGTATTTGTTGTTCCAGTTGCCAAAAAACCGTCAGATATGTAGAAGGGGTCAATTTAAAATAACCAGTCCCCAGCCAACCAAACAGTTGACCAGAAACATATGAACAAGCACATTCATTATCAACAGAGTCTAGTCTAAGTCAGCAGAACGGCCAAGTCCAAGTAACATTTAGACATGAGAACTATAATGAATATTTATTGTTGCAAGTCACTGAGTTTGGGAGCAATTATTTTAACTGCTCATATGTGAAGAAAGGGAGCAATGTTGGGCCAAATCCTTCAAAATACTGGAGTTTTAGGAAATAAAGCAAAAATATGTCTGTCTGCATTAATCTGTTTATTACAGCCATCAGATAACTAGAAAGTTCTTTGGTCTGTCAGGTTCTATGACTTATTTTTTAACCCAAGAATGTGAAGAAGGGATGTGGAAGCTTTGGGACCACTGGAGAGTAAAGTTTAATAATAAGATTTAAGACCTCGTGAGCCGAAACTGAGAAATCTCATCCTTTTCAATTGAGTGTTTGCCTTGTAGAGAGCTGAGGGGCTCTCTAAGAACAGGGTAAAATAAGTGGAAAAGTTAAGTTAATAAGCAGAGAGAGAAGGAGAATATAAGTTGTCTGAATATTAGTTTAAAAAAAAAGAAAAAGGTGAATGTGTAAGAAATAGAAACAGTAACAGATCATTGTAACAAGATGTAAATTTGTGGTCTTTCTCCCCCTCTCCCCAAATTTTTATTTTTTGAAATTCTAAATTCCTATAGCAGATTCTTATTTTTTTTTTTTTTAATATTTTATTGTACTTAAGGTGAAGGCTTACAGAACAAATAGTTTCTCATGAAACAGTAGTACACATGTTGTTTTATGACATTGGTTAACAACCCCACAACATATTAACCCTCTAAATTCTTAACCTTTTTTTTTTTTTTTTGGTGAAAATACATATAGCCAAAGATACACCGTTTCAAAAAGTTCTACATATACCTTTCAGTGACATTGACTACGCTCTTCCAATTGTGCTGTTATTCTCACTTAAGATGAAGGCTTACGGAACAAAATAGTTTCTCATTTAACAGTTACTACAAATGTTGCCCGATGACAATGGTTAACAATCTCACAACACATATACCAGATTCTTTTTAACGCTTTTGGATGACATCTGTAAAAAAACAAGTGCCCTTTTAATTATTGAATGAGTTTTTAACTAAATAAGTTTCCTTTAGTTTTTTTAAAACGTAGGTATTTTTTAGTTTCATCTAAAATATGAGTATTAGTATTTATAAACAGATTTCATTACATTAGATATTACTATAATTTTCATTGATTTATTGATTGGTTTATTGGCTCATTGGTTCATTGATTTATATCATATCAATATCGGTTTGTTAATTGTGACAAATGTGCCATACTGATGTAGGCCATTATTAATAGAGGAAACCTGTGTGGAATATTTGGGAACTCCTGTACTATCTTCACATTTTTCTGTAAATCTAGGACTACCAAAGATAAAAAGTTTATTTAAGAAAAACTTGATTGTGGAACTCAATTCCATATGTAAGAGTTAAAATAAGTTTGCTTTGTGTCAAGTGGAAACACTGAGCCTAGTAGCTAAACTGTTTGTCTTTCCACAAATTCCTCTCAGTGGCCTACAGACTCTTCCATGGAACACTAGAGCTTCATAGAATACAATTGAAAATCCATTGACCTAGAGAATAGACATCATGCTTGGTAAAATAGAGGGTCAGCAAAAAAGAGGAAGACCCTCAACAAGATGGATTGACACAAGTTTGCAACAATGGGCTCAAGCATAACAACGATTGTGAGGATGGCGTAGGACCAGGCAGTGTTTTGTTCTGTTGTACATAGGGTCACTATGAGTTGGAAATGACCCAACAACACCTAACAACAACAGAGAATAGGATTACTTTTGAGACTCATGAAATGGGTCTGATAATGCCTGAATCCTAGCAGGAAAAAAAACGATAGGTTTCAGCACTTCTTGTTGCTACCACAAAATATACAAAACCAATCAAATACTCTGATGTCATCTAGGCTCTTTTCAGAGAATACAGAGTAGAAAAAATAGTCAAGTCTTCACAGTGTAAAGATAAGAGCTTTTTTATAGATGAAATCCTCATCCATGTGAGTCTCTTTGATGCAGAAAATAAACATTGTGAGGATACAAATACTTGCCAGAAGTTTTCAATTTCCTTTCACTGGCCTCTGTGGTCATTCATTTTGATTGGAGAATCAAAAGATGCACACTGAAATGCCCTCCTATCAACTTTTCTGAGCTGAAAGGGAAATCTGTGTTTCAAGTAGGCTGATTTATTTATATCTGAGATGTACTGCATATCAACCATTGAACGACTTCATGTTTGGGCAGATTGTACAACATGCTAAGTAATCAGGTATTGGTTAGTTCCTGTGTTGATGACATTAAAATTCCATTAGTGTTTCCTTGTTCTTCATGTTATTATTACATTATTGCCTCATGAAAGTATTTTGGAACAACATCATTCCTTCCCAACTCTACTGGAGTGGGTTGTGTCGTGACCCCAGAAAGATATGTTTATGTCCTAACTGGCAAAATTTGTGAATATGACTAATTTGGAAAAAGGGTCTTTACAGATGTGTTAAAGTCAAGGGCCTTGAGATGATATCATCCTGGGTTATCTGGGTGGGCCCTAAATCCAATGACAAGAATCCTTTTAAGAGACAGAAAGAGAGAAGACATGGAAACACAGAGGAGAAAGAAAAGAAAGAATACAAAAGGAAAAGAAGTGGTTGCATGGTGGGAATTGGTGGGTGGGGGCGGGCGGACCTGGGGCACCGATTGACTGGTGGCTCTCTAGCCACAGCTGTGCAGCAGGGTCTGGTAGGAAGGGGGATAAGTGGTTTATGGGGCTAGGTGGGACGAAAGAGAAAAGTAACATGGTGGCATGGTTGGGGTGGGTGAGTTGGGGTGGGGCAGACCCAGGGACTGGTGGGCAGGGGAGTTGGCGTACGGGGCTAGGAAGAGGGAGAAAGAAAATAAAAAGGAATAAAATGGCAGTTCGGAAGGAGCCACAGCTGGGGGATGTGTGGACCCCGGCAGCAGTGAGCCTGTGGCTCCCTAGCTAAGGTGATGTGACAGGGGCTGGCAGGAAGGGGAAGAGGTGGCATATGGGGCTAGGAGGGAGGGAGAAAGAAAAGGAAGAAAGAGAAAAAGAAAAAATTGGTGGCACAGTAGGGGCCTGTGGTTATGGGCAGGGTGGACCCGGGGCTGGTGTGGAGGAGAGGTGCTGTACGGGGCTAGGAGGTAGGGAGAAAGAAAAAAAGAGAAAAAATGACACTGTGGCAGAAGCTGGTAGGAAGTGGGTGAAGTGGTATACCGGGATAGGTAGGAGGGAGAAAGAAAAGGAAGAAAGAGAGACAGAAAAAGGGGGGACAAAAAGCCATGTATTGGGGGGGATGTGCACCACGGTTGGGGTGGGGTCTTGGGCTCATATTGTGGACCCTAGTGGTGGGGTCTGCCAGGTTGAGGGGTTTCTTGCTTCTACACACCAGAAAGGTGAGTGATGGGAAAGCGTGTTTCTCTGGTTACCAGTGCTCAGTCTCCTGTCGGAAGTTGTGTGAAGTTGCTTTCCCTTACTCCCTGTCGGGGGTTGTAGCTGGCTGTGTTTTAAGATGGCGATGCAGTGTGGTGTTACTTGGCAAGAGACCTCCACTCCGTATCTCTCCTCGTTCTCAGTTTTCTGTCAGTTTCTTCTTTCATTCAGAGTTTGATCTATTTCTTTATCCTTACATTTGATGCTCAGGTTTCTAGGATTGATGACTATGTCTGTTTTCCTTAGATTTTGCAGTCTTTGCTGCAAGGGGACCACAAGGTGCGTCTGTTTAGGGCTCCATGTTGACTCTGCCTCCTTTTCTAACTTTTTAAGTTTAGAAAACTAATGTATTCTGAAACACATCTGGCCCCATGAGTTTTGGATATGGAATTTTGGATTACCATTTTTTTGGTGTAGGTTTTTTGAATCTTAATACATAGAATAAGCCACTTGATGACCATTGTGTTAACCAGACCAGAATCTTTGCATTACCTTTGTCCTTTTCCCATACACCTGCCTGAGCTGTTATTCCAAGACACGAATTGATAATACTTGGTTAATATTTTGCAACTATTCTGTTTACTCTAAATTCAGTTAATAGTGGAAAATAGTGGAGACCACAAATAAATATTAACACAATGAAGGGACAAAAAAAAAAAGTGAGCTCTTTCCAAGAGTATTTTAAATGTTTTACACTGCTCCAGGTTTTGCATTGATGTCTATGCAATCATAAATAAATTAACAAAAAAATACAATATTATAGTATTTAATTTTCTTATGTAGATTTAACTCGAGCTGACCTTTTGTTTTGCAGACAAGCTCTTAACCGCTGCGCCACCAGGGTTCCCAGTTTATAAACTGCATGCTCCTTCTTCTTATCATATGTGTCACATTCTTTACCAAATCTACATTCCTGTATATCTTCTCTCAACACAATTTTAATACAATTTCACTAAATAGGGGAACAGTATTGACGAATATAACGCGTTCATATCTTAAATGCCCTGAGGATGAGGAAGAATGCTGTTTCATGTACAGATGATTTAAGTTGAAATTGACTCAACAGCAGGGGCCTTGGTTTGGTTTTGATACTATGGAGGATCAATATATGTGTTATCCTTCAAGGGTTACTACAACCCAAACAGCTTTCTTCAGACATTTTAGCACTGAGTCATGCTTCCCACACTCACTGATGTCTACTTAATAAATGTTGATACCAAGAACAACAAAATGAAGATGTCAAAAATGCTAATTTATAGTTTTGCCTATATTCTAAAATTAAATATATGAGAGTTTAATTGACCAAACCACTAATTCCCAGTATTTTACAGTAGAAATAGCTCAGAATTTGGAATCAGACCGTATAATATTAAATATTTACTTTTTCTTCTGGCTAATTAATTAAATGTTTTAAGCTTCAGTTTTCTCACCTGAAAAATTAAAATATTAAAACCTACTTTCAAACATTGATATAAAGATTTTACAAATGTTTTTAAAGTGATTAAGACCATGCCTGGGATAGAGAAGCAGTAGTTGGGAGCTAGAATTGTTAACAGTAATTTGGACCATGAACACTAGATTACATAGTTGAGCACAGGAAAAAACAAAAAAACAAAAAAACTGAGAAGTGGAAAGGTAAAGGAAAGATATATCGAAGGATTCCATCACCTTCACAAGTGGTTAATATTTTCTTTATTTGTTCTAAGAACTGTATAGATACGATTTGTAATTATCTATTCCTCAAAATAATAAAGCCATCCATGTTGCTTCTATCATTTAGGAGAGCATAAGTCCAATACAGCACTGGAAACATCTGTATTGGAGCACTCTTATCTTTTAAGATGCTTCTAATAGTTTCCCTATCTCTATTTCATTTGCAAGGATTATTCTTCATTCTGTAATGTATACCATAACATTAAAGATGCATATTTCTCCTTAAAAGAAGATAGTAAGATGGTATTTTGGCAGCAAGAAAAAAGCCTGAATTGAATAAACTATTTTCTGAATCCAGTGTGGGATAACTTTATAACAGTACATCAGTGAATGCTGTACCATTAACAGAATTTGGGTTGCTGATGACACGGAAATGTGATAGAACATTAGCAGACATTTTAGGATCATTCTTGTTTTTGGTTATTTTGTGAGTTGATAGAGAGCTGCTGAAAGCTGTGGTCTTCACTTGGATATGATACTTTGCCATTCCATCTAGGAATAAACTGAATCTTTTCTGACTGCTTTAGCATTGATATGCTCCTTTAAATTTAAAATATTCTCAAACAAGCATCTAAACAGCAATAAAATTCAGCCATAAAAAAGGGAACTTCCTGACTGACAAAAATGAGACAACTGTAACATCTGAAACGAACACACGTCTTTAGATGACTCAGAAATGGTGATGCTTCAGTGTCGCTATCGATCTTCCTGTGATGAAATATCACTCACGTGGTGCTTCCAGAGCTTCACTCGCTGGGTTACAGGATTAATTTCCTCCCTTTTCCTTTAGTAAAATGGATCATCTAAGGGCCACCTCAAGGAGAAATGAAAAAACTACTTGAATCTAAAATGTTCTTTTGGTTTTTAAAACCGGCCTAGACTTTGATCATTTCTCATTTGATCAAAGAGTATTTGGTATCCTTTGAAAGAAGTGTATTGTTACAGTATCCATCAGATTTCATTTACTTCATTCTGACAAAAATGAAAGAAAAAATATGCTTTCACTGTGCCTTGTATATGTGTTTATATAAAACAAGCACAGATATATACATATATAATTTTAATTTAAAATATCTAATTGCTGTTCCTGGGTAAAGAGATGTCATAAGTTATGAAAAAACAACAGAAAAATTAATTGAATTGAAAATTAAATAAATGTGGTAGTATTCATTGTTCTATTAACATTTTCAGTTGCATTATATTAATAAGTGTCCCTTACCACATGAGTGATAAACTATAATATCCCCTAACAATCATATATCACAGTATTTTTCTTGAATAATTTCTTAAATACTTAGGTATTGTAATAAATGCATTAAATATAACAACTTACTTTTTTTTAACTTAAAACTCAGGCTCTGCTCCTTAAGTCAGATTATTAAATATAAGTCTCCTCAGTTTTTAAGGCACTTCCAGGAATAAAGTTAGGTACATTGGAGAGCAAAATAATAGTTTAATCTCCTAAAATATTTAAAACTAGAAAGTAATTTAGTTATGTTTCAAATAATTTTTTCATCTGTGTAAATACTTTAACATTTTAACTGATTTACATCCCCATGGAGACATATGTTATATCAATTTAATGTTTAATTAATTGCATAGTGTGATAAGTGGCATGAAGTATATATATACGGTTACTTGAAGCTTAAAATATAAGGCAAAATGCATGAGGAAATGCTCATGATCGCTAGTCATTAGAGAAATGCAAATTAAAACCACAATGAGATAGCATCTCACCCCTGCATTACTGGCACAAATCAAAAACACTGGAAATAACAAATGTTGGAGAGGCCGTGGGGAGATTGGAACTCATGTGCACTGCTGGTGGGAATGCATAATGATATAACCACTTTGGAAAATGATATGGTGCTTTCTTAGAAGGCTAGAAATAGAAATACTGTATGATCCAGCAATCCCACTCCTAGGAATATATTCTAGAGAAATAAGAGCTGTTGCACAAATAGACATATGCACACCCTTTTTCATTGCAGCACTGTTCACAATAGCAAAAAGATGGAAACAACCTAGATGCCCATCAACAGATGAATGGCTAAACTATGGTACATACACACAGTGGAGTACTATGCAATGATAAAGAACAATGATGAATCTGTGAGGCATCTCATAACATGGATGAAACTGGAGGACGTTATGCTGGGTGAAATAAGTCAGTCACAAAAGGGCAAATATTGTATGAGACCTCTACTGTAAAAACTCATGAAAAAGTTTACACACAAAAAGAAACAATCTTTCTTGGTTACGAGGGATGGGAGAGGTGGACGGCGGGAACTAAATAGACAGTAGATAAGTGGTAACTTTGGTGAAGGGTAAGACAGTATACAATACTGGGGAAGTCAGCACAACTTGTACAAGGTCATGGAAGCTCCATAGACACATCCAAACTCCCTGAGGGACTGAATTGCTGGGCGGAGAGCTGTGGGGACCATGATCTCGGGGAACATCTAGCTCTACTGGCATAACACAGCTTATAAAGACAATGTTTTACATTCTACCTTGGTGAGTAGTGTCTGGGGGTCTTAAAAGCCTGTGAGCAGCCATCTAAGATACTCATCTTGTCTCATCCCCTCAGGAGCGAGGGAGAATGAAGAGAACAGGATACAAGGAAAAGATTAGTACAAAGAACTAATGGACCACAGCTACCAAGGCTTCCACCAGACTAAGTCCAGTACAGCTAGATGGTGCCCAGCTACCACCACTGACTGCTCTGACCAGGATCACAATAAAGGGTCCTGGACAGAGCTGGAGAAGGATGTAGAACAAAATTCTAACTAACAAAAAGACCAGATTTACTGGCCTGACAGAGACTGGAGAAACCCCGAGAGTATGGCCCCCGGACACCCTTAGCTCAATAATGAAGTCACTCCCAAGGTTCACCATTCAGCCAAAGTTTAGACAGCCCCATAAAACAAAATGAGACTAATGGGGCACAACAGCCCAGGGACAAGGACTAGAAAGCAGGAGGGGACAGGAGAGCTGGTAACAGGGAACCCAAGGTCAAGAAGGAAGAGTGTTAACATGTTGTGGGGTTGTTAACCAATGTTATAGAACAATATGTGTACTAGCTGTTTAATGAGAAACTATTTGATCTGTAAACCTTCATCTAAAGTACAATAAAAAAATTAAAAAGAAAAGAAAAGAATAAAAATCTTAGAAGCAAATAGAGTTTAAAAATTATCAAGAATGAAGTTATAATCAAAAAGACAAACAACAATAAATGTTGATGAGGATGTGGTTATATTTGAACTCTCATATATTGCTGGGGGGAATGTAAAATGGTTTAAACAATGTGGAAAACAGTTCGGTAGTTTCTCAAAATGTTAAACGTAAAATTATCATTTGACCTAGTAATTCCACTCCTAGGTTTGTGCTCAATAAAAATGAAAATATCTCTCTACACAAAGACTTGTACAAGGGCACTTATAATATTATTCTTGAGAGCTAAAAACTGGAAACAACCTAAATGTTCATCAACTGATGTGTAATGAAACAAAATGTGGTATATCCACACAATATAATATGATACATCCTACCACATGGATGAACTTCAAAAACATTATACTAAGTGAAAGATGCAAATCACAAAAGACCACCAAAAGAATAATTCCATTTATATGAATGGTCCAGGTTAGGCAAATCTGTAGACAGAAAGTAAATTAGTGATTGCCTAGGTCTGAGGTATAGGAAGGGGTGTGGGGAGGAAATAATGAAGAGTGAATGGTAAAGCCTATAAGATTTTTTTGTTTTTTTTTTGAGGAGGTGAAAATGTTCTAAAATTAGACTATGGTGATAGTTACACAATGACTATTGTAGCCTTGTGAAGGGCAGGATCAACCCTCCATGCAAAATTGTTTCACATATTGAAACTGGTGATGCCGTACATACCAGGAAGATATGAAAATGTTTATTACTCACATAATACGACCCTCTAGGGAGGGTAGTCATTCATAGGTCTATCCAGATGCCAAGAGCAAAGCAATACAGGAAACTTTGGCTTTTATAGTGTGGAGAAGGTGGGCCAGAGTGAGGGTTACTGCTCATTGGCCAAGGTTTGGATGGTTTGAACTTCAAATCAGTGCCAAAGGAAGGATAAGCGCTTTCTTACTCACTTGCTTAGAATTGGTGCAAAAGAGGAACGGAGAAAAGTAGGGCTTGAGAGATATCAGCAATCAAACATTCAAAAGTGGAGTCTTTCTTTTTATTACACACAATATACTGTGCATACTTTTAGTATGTTACTCTGTAAATAAATGAAACCAATGACTCATACACTTTGAGTGAATTATATAGTATCCATGAACTTTGGATATGTTATCAGGAGGGACCAGTCCTTGGAGAAGGACTCCATGCTTGGTAAAGTAGAGGGTCAACAAAAAAGAGTAGGACCCTTGACGAGATGGTTTGACACAGTGTCTGTAACAATGGGCTCAAACATTGTGAGGCTGGCCCAAGACCAAGCAGATCTATAGGGTCTCTATGAGTCGGAAGTGACTCAATGACACCTAACAATAACAAATGTTGTTGTTGTTGCTAATCAATTCGGAATCATGGTAACTCCATATGTGAGGAGGAAAACTGCTCTGTAGGGTTTCAAGGCTGTGATCTTACTGAAGCAGATTGCCAGGCCTGTCTTCTGGATCACCTCTGATTGGATTGGAACAGCCAATCTTTCAGCAAGTAGTCAGGAGCTAAACCGTTGGCTTCAGCCACATCTACTAAAGCTGTTTAAATAAAAAAAAGATCAACAAAAATCCGATGTTGGCTAAAATATAAAACAAACAGAAATCTCACACATTGTTGATAGGAATATAAAACAATAAAACCACTTTGGAAAAATGTTTGGAAATTTCTATTAACATTAAACATTAATTTACCACTTAACCAAGAAATTTCACTTTTAAATATTTTAACCCAATAGGACTAAAAACATATTTTTACAATAAACAGAACAAACCAAAAAGTTGTACAAAGATGTTCATAAGAGCTTTATTCGTAAGACACCAACATTTCAAACAACCCAAATGCCCATCCACGTGAGAATGGATAAACAAATTGTGGTATATGCATACAGTGAAATGCCATTCAGCAGTAATATAGATGAATCACATAGGCATTATGCTGCCTCAAAAGAACTAGACACAATAGAGTAAATCTTATATGATTCAATTTATATGAATTTCTTGAGTTGGCAAAACTAATCTGTGGTGAAAATAACGACAAAAGTGATTTCCTCTTTAGGCAGGATGGGCTAGTTATGGCCACAAGGGAACTTTCTTGGGTGATGGAAGTGTTCTATAACTTGTTAGGGCTTTAGGTTAAATTTGTTGTTGCTGTTAGGTGCCGTCAATTTTATTCTGACTGATAGTAATTCTGTGTGCAACACTGCTCCATCCTGTGCTATCCTCACAATTGTTATAAAGCTTGGGACCATTGTTGCAGCCATTGTGTTAATCCGTCTCGTTGAGGGTCTTTTTTTCGCTGACCCTCTACTTTACCAAGCATGATATCCTTCTCCAGACACTGGTCCCTTCTGCAAACATGTCCAAAGAGTGTGGGACGAAGTCTGGCCATTTGATTCTAAGGAGTATTCTGGCAGTTCTTCTTCCAAGACAGATTTGTTCCGTCTTCTGCAGTCCATGGTATGTTCAATAGGTATATCCACTTGTCCAAATTATACAGTTTAGATATGTGCGATTCAATGTACATTAATTTTACCTTAAATAAAAAGGACTATAAAATAGTAATAAGTAAGGGAGCTTGGAGTTGCTACAGATATTGATGAATGAAAAACTACAGATTTTTGATAGTTTTTAAGCTAGGTGGTAGGTATATGAGGTTGTATTATATTATCTGGTTTATTTCATATGTGTTTGAAATTTCCAATAATCAAAAGTTTTTTACAAGACTTTGAGAGGCAAGGATAATAATAATGGCTGAGAGATCATGGTGGTTACCAAAATGGCATGTAATATGGCCGCCAAGTTTTCTTCAGCTGAGAATGTATAACTCACTCTCGTGAATTAGAAGCTTTATTATTGTGAGAGAAAACTACACGCAAGGTTTAAACACTTAGACGAGGAATGCTTACTTAGATGATACCATAAGAATATATGACTAGTAAATGATTAGTGTGGCTGGAAAGAGGTACAGCCTTCACCTAAACACGCGATGTATTGCCGTGGGATGTCTTAGCTTACGTCTCTACCTATGCTTGTGCATTGTTATAGATACACTTAATATGATTTGTTATTTCCAATTGCATAAACTTGTGAAAGACATATGGTTTCAGTTTTTAGCTCACCAGACTCTATTTATAAGCTGCAGTGAATTTAAAATATCAAATATTTTACTTATGCATAAATACGTGGAATCACACCTTTAGGTATTGGCAATGATATGACTTACGATCTCTGCTTTTGCTCAATTATTTTTAAAATTATAGGTTAAGTGCATTATTCAGGAGCATAGCATAAATTTGTGGCAGATCTAAGACTTGTTCTGAATTTCTTATTCTCAGGTCAATTCTATACTAAAAAATATTCTCTTTTTTTCATGTTAGAAGATAACGACCACATTTTTAAAATTAAATATCATACCTCATGGGAAGACATAAAGGTATTACTTTAGATATTTTTAGAATTCATATATTTACTTCAAAGTTCAAATAAATATGTATTTGACCATAGTATAAATGTAAATATATGTCTACCATTTGAATCAGGAGTTTTATGTGACTGCATTTTTTAAATTATTATTAAATTTTACTTTGTTTCCGAAGGATCAGTAATCCAATGAGGAGTATAAGATAAAAAAGAACTCATTTTCTTAGATTTTGACAGTCTTCAGTTCAGCCTCAGATAATCCTTCAAAAATAATCAGTGCATATTTCCATATTTTTTCATTCCAAACAGACTACTAAATTGAATCAGAACAATGTTAGGCCTTCAAGTCATAACTCATGGAGGTCAGATAATGTAATTAAAGCACTAAATTAAGCCAGAGTTTTAACAACTATGTTTGCATATAGAGTCTTCAGAATTCAGAGTTAGAAGTGCTAGAAAATAAGATTCTATTTTTTAAATGTAAAAAACAAAGATGGAAGTAACAGTGTTGGTAAATATTAAGACACAGCACAACAGCAATGCAGAAACAATTTCTTTTTTAGAAAAGCTAATGTCTCGGTTTTACTTGCTTTTACTCCTACTTCACCTTACTCTCCAGCCCCCACTCTCAGAGGCTCCGCTCCAATAACTTGACAGATCGTGTTAAAATATTTGTAACTTTGAGATAATTGTGTTTTGTTGTGCACGAGTGAAGGAAGCTTCTGAATCGAGTAAAGCTTAAAAGAATTGGAAAATAGAGTTAAGTCCTAATTGAAATTGACAAAACTATAAAAAACCAAACCCACTGCCCTGGAGTCAATTCTCTTAGTGACTCTGTAGGACAGAGTCGAACCGCCCCATAGGGTTTCGAAGGCTGTAAATCTTTATGGAAGCTATGCCTTTCTCCTGCTGAGCAGCTGAAGGGTTGGAACTAGGTTGGCAACTGAGTGCTTTAACCACTGCACCACCAGGGAAGCGAGAAAGATGCTAGTTTAATACTCAGTTTACAGAAGCCAATGTCCACTTCCTTCTAACTCTCAGAATTGTTCCAGTTTTATTGTCTGTAACTCAAAGTCTATCATCATCAAAACACCATATGACCTTTAACCCTTCACTCACCTGGCAAGCCACATCCTTGCTGAACAAGCCTCTTACTCTGATTAAATCCAAATCTTTGTCTCTTCTGCAACTGCACTGTCTGCATGGTTCTCTCTCTCTCTCTCTCTCTCTCTCTCTCACACACACACACACACACACACACACACACACACACACACACACACAGAGGACTCAATTTAGATTAATAACTAATTACATAAAACGAGCTCTATGCTTTTTTGCCACTGTTATCATATTTTTTAGTCCATTAACTCTCCCAGTCATGGGGATAATGCTTTCAAACCTAAAGTCTCTTCTAAAATATCGACTTCCCCTTTCCCACACCCTCAGTATGTACTGATAACTTTATTTCCTGTGCCTGAGAAAACAGAGACAATCAGCGGAGAATTTTCCACACTTCTACAGTTACTATTTCAAACAATAAAGCTTTGTTGAGTATACTCAGTCATGTCTCATGTATTAACGAAACAGAAGTTTAGAATCTCGTCTGGGGCCAACTTCTCCACCTGAATTCTAGGTCTCATCGTTTTTTATCGATTTCAGAACATCATTTCAATGATAATTAACAATAATTCCTTCTCTTTACCATTTCAGGTATTCTTCCTTTTCTGTTGATCATTCCCATCAGCACACAAATATTCTGATACTTCTTTTAGGAAAAAATAAAACACAAAAAACACTGTAGACTTTGCGTCTTTCCTAGGTATTAACCTGTGATTCTGCAGCCTTAAGGGAATAACTTCCTGAAAGTGCTGTGTAAGCTCACTGTCTGTACCATTTCTTTCCGAGCTCTGGGAGTCAGCTTTCTCTCCGCAGGCCTCCCAGCTCCTGTCCAGGCCGTGCACACACGGTGCTAAATCCAGTAGACAATTACAGGCCTCATCTTGATTTGTCAGCATTGGTGGACAAAGTTCATCTCTGTCCTTCTTGAAACTCTTTCTGAAGTGGCTTTTGGGAAACTATTCTCATGGAGCACTGGTGGTGCAGTGATTAAGAGCTCGGCTGCTAACTCAAAGGTTGGCAGTTTGAATCCACCAGCTGCTCCTTGGAAAACTTATGCGGCGGTCCTACTCTGTCTTATAGGGTCTCTGTGAATTGGAATCGACTTGACGGCAATGGGTATTCTCTCTTAGTCACTTACCCCAATGGCTCTCAGGTTTTTGTTTTTTTTTTCTTTCTTTCTTTACTGCATTTGTCTGACATCTCTCAGGATGCAAAATTCTGGTGTTCTGTCTTCTCCCTTCACTTACACATCTGGGTATTTATCGGTTCTTGGCTTTGCATATCATCTTTGTGCTGACGACTCACAAATAGAGCGGGACCTCTCCTCTCAACTTCAGAAGTGCGTGTACCTGCCTTCTTGGTAGCTCTACTTTTAGTAGGCACCTCTAACTTAACGCATGTCCTCACACTAATTTTTTGTTTCTACCTCAAAATATGTCCTTCCCATAATCTTAGCTTAGCAGAGGGACACTTCATCCTTTTAGTTGCTCAGGCCAAGCAGTGGGAGATAGATAATATTGACCTTTCTCAGATCCCTTGTTTAATCTGCCACTGGTGATGCTACCTTTAAAATATCCCAGAGCCTGAACCGTTTTTACCCACTCCTTTAGCATCCTGGTGTAAGCCCCATCATCTCTTGCCTGAAGTACTACAATATCTTCCTAACTGGCTTCCCTGTTTCTGCCTTCCCTTTCCTACAATTCATTTTTAACGCAGCAGTAAAAGTGGACCCTTAAAAATCTAAACAAATTATGTCACTATTGCCTCACTGGTGCCTCGAATTTCTCCGGTAGCATGCATCCATCTCACTCAAACCAGAAACCAACGTCCTACATTATAAGAACCCTCGCCACTGCTCTCCCCTCAGTTTTTACTTCCTCACTGTTGCTCACTGGATTCTAGCCACACCAATTTCCTTGAAGTTCCGTGATTGTGACAAGCATACTTTCACTTCCTTTGCCTTTTCACTTTACCACAAATGCTATTTTCCGTCCCTCTGTCCCCCAGCTTTTCATGTCTCTTTTCCAATATCACCTTACCATTGAAATCTTTCTCTTACACTCTATGTAAAATAGTAACTCTTCCCTTTATTCCTTATACACATTCATAGCTTTATTTTCTAAATAATACTTTACTACAAAGTGACGTCATATTTTACTTCTTTACTTTTTATAAATGCCCCTTCTACCAGCTTTAACTCATTAAAGGCATAAACTTTGTTTTATTCATTGCTGAAATCCGCTAGACTTCCAAAAGCACGGGGTGCACAGTAACACACAATAAGTCATTGTATCACGAATGTCCAACGCTCTAATCAAAACCCATCGCTGTGCGTCAATTCCAACTCATAGTGATCCTGCAGGACCGAGTAGAACTGCCCCATAGGGTTTCCAGGGAGCGGCTCGTGGATTTGAACTGCCCACCTTTTGATTAGCAGCTGAGCTTTTAACTACCAGCCACCAGGGCTCCCCAATGCACTAAGGCAGTGTTATAATGTATGAGAATTATGAATTTAAGAAGATGGGGGATTTATGAAGAGAGAGAAGAGGGATAAAAAATAAAGGCCAAAGAGGAAGTAGAAGAATGCCAAAGATAAGCAGGAAATTCTTAAAGTAAAATGATGAAGCGCAAGTGCGCTGACTTTAGAAAGAGTGAGCTAATTTTCAAGGTTGCCACTTACTGACTACATGGCCTTGAGCAAAGGAGTTAAATTATTTGTACCTCATGTTCCACATTTGATAAATATGGATAACAGCTATCACGTAGTGTTATGAATGTTAAATGCAATATGCTTGAAAAATGTTTAGCGACATGCCGGCATATAGTAAATGATCATTAAATGGCAGCTGAAAAACACAATGCAACAAGATAAGTAAGAAATCAAACCAAATAAATGGTTCCATGTTTTAAAAGTCTTTCAAGGTTAGTCTTATCTCCTGAAATGAAACCCATGTCTTCGTTATCTTCTTTTTCCTTTGTTCTCTTACAATATATGGGATCGTATCAGAGCCACCCTAGAGGACAGAGTAGAACAGCCCCATAAGGTTTCTAAGGAGAGGTTGGTGGATTCAAACTCACGACCTTTTGGTTAGTAGCTGTCTTAGTCATCTAGTGCTGCTCTAACAGGAATACCACAAAGAGATGATTTTAGCAAACAGAAGTTTATTCTCTCACAGTCCAGTAGGCTATAAGTCCAAATTCAGGGCGTCAGCTCCACGGGAACGCTTTCTCGTTGGCTCTGGAGGAAGGTCTGTGTCATCAGTCTTCCTTTGGTCTGGGAGCTTCTCTGCGTGGGGACCTCAGGTCCAAAGGACGTGTTCTGCTCCCAGCACTGCTTTCTTGGTGGTATGAGGTCCCCAAGTGTCTCTGTTCACTTCTCTCTTTTATATCTCAAAAGAGATTGCATTAAGACAATAATCTTGTCAACCTCATCAGTATAACCTCATCACAGTGAAAGAATTTACAACACATGAGGAAATCCCATATAATCTCATCATAGTGGTAGAGTTTACAACACATAAGGAAATCACATCAGATAACACAATCATATGATACTGGGAATCATGACACAGCCAAGCTGACAGATATTTCTGGGGGACACAACTCAATCCATGACAGTAGCCAAGCTCTTAACCACCAGGACTCCCTACATGATTGTAGTACTGTGATAATTCACATTATGTGTGAAATAAAATCTTGGGAGATACTTATTTAATAATATGATTGTAGAGTGAGCAGAGGCATTTACTTACTTACTTAGGTTAAACCAACCTTTGTACTAACCCCAGCTCTTTCATTTAACCCCTCACAGTCAGTTTTCTTATCCTAAAATGAGGGTAATGATACCTGTTTTCCAAAGCTGCTCAAATGTGTATTAGTTTTCTACTTCTGTGTAACAATTTACCACCAACTCATCATCTTAAAACAGCACACATTTATTATCTCACAGTCGGTCCGAAGTCCAGGCATGGTTTGGCAGGGTTCTCAGCTCAGGCTTTCCATGAAGTTGGAAGCTGGCCAAGTCTGCAATTCACAGCTGGAGCCCAAGGTTCTCTTTCATGCTTATTCAGGTTTTGGGCACAAATCAGTTCCTTGGGGTTGTAGGCCTGAGATGTCTGTCTTCTTCCTGCCTGTCAGCTGGGGGTCACTCTCAGCCTCTAGAAGTCAGCCTCAGGTCCTAGCTGCATGCTCCCCTCTCCCCCACCCCAAGGCAGTATACAACACGGTTGTTTGCTTTCTCCCAAGCCAGCAGGGAAGTGTTGTTGCTTCTTGATGCTTGTGAAGTCATGTCCACCCAGTATAATCTGCCTTTACTTAGCTCAAAGCCAACAGGAACTTAAATCACACTTGCAAAATCTCTTTTACCACATAATGCAGCATAAACATGGGCATGGTGCCCATAGTATTCACAGTTCCATTCATGTTCAAGGTGAGGGGACAAGTCACTGTGGATTATCTCAGAATTCAGACACCCCTATGAGTATGAAGAGTTACTGTATATGAACTCTTTCCCCATGCCTCACACACTGCGTTGCTTTTGTTAGTTACCATCTAGACCATTCTGAACCATAGTAGGAGTTCAGTAAGGGAGTTGAACCATAGTAGGTGTTCAGTAAGGGAGTTGAACCATAGTAGGTGTTCAGTAAGGGAGTTGAACCATAGTAGGTGTTCAGTCAGGGAGTTCTATTATTTTTTCCTTGTTTCAGTTTCCAAATGCACAGAGTCCATACTTTTGAAAGTATTTTGTACTTTTATGATATTTTTAATTTAGAAAAATTACTGATTACAGAACCTACATAAAAGTATTCTCAGGTTTTGAATTAAAGAAGACACTGACAAATATGTGAAATACCTGTTCAATTTTACCTCCATTTTAACTCACTATTTTTTCACTTGAGCAATTTGCCCGTCACATTCCCTAGAGGACTGAGAAAATTGTAAGATGTTGCGAAGGAAACTTTCATGGCCTTCTAGTACAAGCTACATTATTTATTATCAGACGAATGTTCTGGCAGTGTTGCTTGTAAGTAGATATACTGATTTAATCTTAAAGTCAGTCAGGTGAGCTCAGCTTTGCCTTGGGCTATAGGATAAAGAATGCATTTTACTTTCCTAGTGTCTTTGAAGCCAAGCTCATTGAAGAAAATATTCAGATTTACAGTGATTGCTAACCAATATTACTATGAGATTTCTTTTTTTTGGTCAATATAATTGACCCCTCAAATTAAACTTTTAATTGAAATTATTCTCATGTAAATTGGCTATGGAATTTTAGCAAATACACAATTCTCAAAGCAAAGATGAAATTGATTAATTCAACATATAAGCCAGTTATGAAGGTTATATCTATGAATATGGAAAACTCCTAATGCATATCTTCTGTCATCAGATGTTCAGCTGTTTTTTATTTGTTTTAAAATAAATTTCTTGGATCATTAACAACTTATTAAATACTGTATTATAAAACCTGACAACTTTATAAAAAGCATTTGGAGGTAGACTATCTTTAACTCTTATAAACTAGTATTAAATTAAGAAACTTCTGCTATGACCATATAGAAAATGAAAAGAAAGACTATGACATGCAGAGAGATTACAAAGTAAAATAACCAATCCCTGCAACTGGCATTTGGGTGAAAGACGACTCTGCGTTCTCAGTAGAGTAAGACATCTGGTCAAGAAGTGATCCCAAGTCTATGCAATGATTTGCCTAAGTCTCTTTGTACCGCTCCATCCTGTGTCCACATCCTTATAAAAAAAACAAACAACCAAACTCGTTGCCGTCTAGTTGATTTCGACTTAGGACAGAGTAGAACTGCCCCATAGGGTTTGTAAGGAGTGGCTAATGGATTCGAACTGTCGACCTTTTGGTTAGCAGCTGAACACTTCACCACTGCACCACCAGGGCTCCATCCCTCTATCCTCCACCATTGGATTCACAGGACTACCACATCCACATCTACATTTCTCAGAATTTGGGACCAATCTAATTCTTTAAAAAAAAAAGGGGGGGGGGGACTTTGTTAGTTTACTAGATTTAGTTTCCCCCTTACTTGGCCATTTTTCCTGAAGTTTTCATTGCATTCACCACCCTAAACTCTTCACATGTGCTTTGCTTCTTGTAGATCTCACCCTGTTTCAGAAACGCTTCCTTGCTCATTCAAAGCTGCTTAATGAGATAGTCACTTCACAACTAAAAATACATACTGATTTCACCTGATGGCGTTGCCTATAAAATCCCATGAATACTCAAGATTAAAATGATAATTATCAGAAATAGTTGTTGGGGTAAAAATTAAAACTAAAAATGGGACTGCTTCAAAAGGTAAATCCTTTAAAACATAGTATTCTCTTTACATTAATATTTATTTCTATTCCAGCCTTTGTAAAGGTAATCTATATTCTCAATTTTATCAGAGAATAACATATATACATATAAAAGTATATAAATCGAGAGCATAGAATTAAACATGATTTGTAATAAACATCTAGATTTTTTTTTTTTTTTTTAAATAAAACAAAGTTACTTGAATTCCAGAAGCTCACATCGAGTGCCTTTCCCTTTTCTACCTTGCAGCCAAGGATAACCACCATCATGATTTCTAACACCACAAATGAACTTTGTCTGGCTTTGAGCCTTACGCAAAGGGAAGCAAGCAGGATGTGCTCTTTGTCTCTGGCTTCCCTTGCTCCATGTATGACTGTGACCACTATCATGACATATGGTTGCCCTCTGTCAATAGTCATTGTTAGGTATAATATTTTGTTTTATCAATATATTACAAGGTACTTCATTCTAATAGTCATGATTTTTTTTCTTTTTGGGGGTTTATTAAAAGTACTAAATAACTGCTACGGACAGCATGCATTTGTCTTTTGTCGTTCAGTAGGGGTCAAGGTTCTTTTTTTGTTTTCGAATGAATATCCGATTGACCCAGCATGACTCTACTGCACTGCAGTGTCACCTTCCCAATAATTCAGGTGACAATATATATATGGCTATGTTCCTTTGGCCGCTATTCTAGACCTTTGATCTATTTGTCTATCCTTGAGCAAATACCACACTGTCTAATTTGTATAGTTGAACAAGTCTGGTATCTAATAATATAAATATTCCTATTGCATTCACCTTCTTCGGAAAGATCATCTGCATTTCCATATTAAATATTAGAAGCAGCCTGCCAATTTCTGAAGGAATAAAATCCTGCTGATATTTTGAGTTGGAATGCATTGAATCGTAGGTCAGATTGGAAAGAACTGATAGTTTGACAATAGTGAGTTTTCCAATTAATGGACTTTGGCAGTCTCCATTTACATAGGCCTTCTTTAATTTCACTCTATAATATATTGTATTTTTAGTGTAGAAATCATATACTTTTTAAAATGTTTAATTTCTATGTTTTTATGTATTTGATGTGTTATTTTAAATAACCTATTTGTCATCAGTAAATTTTGACGGTTTTCTTTCATTCTTTCTAATCTGTGGGGCTTTTATTTTTATTTATTGTCTTTATTGGACTTGCTAAGACCTCTAGTACAATATTGGATAGAAGCAATGGTTGAGGGAATCATTGCTGCATTCCTGATATCAGGAGGCAAATTCCAGAAACTCCACCGTTTAATGTAATTTTGCTCTAAGATTTTGTAGCTATTATTTATCCAATTAAGGAATACGTTACCTTTATGTTGAGGTGTAATCCATACTGAAGGCTGTAGTTGCTGATTTTCATCAGTAAGTGCTTCAAGTCCTCTTTGCTTTCAGCAAGCAAGGTTGTGTCATTGCATGTTGCAGGTTGTTAATGAGTCTTTCTCCAGTCCTGATGCTGCATTTTTCTTCGTATAGTCCAGCTTCTCAGATTATGTGATCATCATACAATCTGACTATGTATGGTGAACAGATACAACCCTGATGCACACCTTTCCTGATTTTAAACAATGCAGTATACCCTTGTTCTTTTCAAATGACTGCCTCTTGGTCTATGTATAGGTCCCACATGAGACCAATTAAATGTTCTGGAATTTCCCTGCTCCACAATGTTATCCATAATTTGTTATGAGCCACACAGTCAAATGCATTTGCACAGTCAGTAAAACGCAGGTAAACATATTTCTGGTTTTCAGCCAAGATCCATCTGATGTGAACAGTATCTCGTTCCACATCCTCTTATGAATCCAGCTTGAATTTCTGGCAATTCCCTGTCAATGTACTGCTGTGACTGTTTTTAAATTATCTTTAGCAAGATTTTACTTGAGATATTAATGATATTGTTTGATAATTTCCACATTCTGTTAGATCACCGTTTTTTTGGAATGGGCACAAATACGGATCTCTTCCAGTTAGTTGGCCAGGTAGCTCTCTTCCTTATTTCTTGGCATAGACGAGTGAGCACTTCCAGCACTGTATCCATTTGTTGAAACATCTCAATTGGTATTTCATCAACTTCAGGGGCCTTGTTTTTCGCCAATGCCATCAGTTCAGGTTGGACTTCTTCCTTCAGTACCATTGGTTCTTGATCATATGTCATACCTCCTGAAATGGTGGAACGTCGACCAGTTCTTTTTGGTTCAGTGACTCTGTGTATTCCATCCATCTTCTTTTGATGCTTCCTGCATTGTTCAATAGAATCATAGAATCCTTTGATATTGCAACGCTAGGCTTGAATTTTCTCCACAGTTCTTTCAGCTTAAGAAATGCCAAGGTGTTCTTCCCTTTTGGTTTTCTAACTGCAGGTCTCTGCATATTTCATCATTATAATACTTTGTCTTCTCAAGCCACTCTTTGAAATTTTCTGTTCAGCTCTTTTACTTCATAATTTCTTCCATTCACGTTAGCTACTTTATGTTCAAGAGCAAGTTGTAGATCTCTTTGAACATCCATTTTGGTCTTTTCTTTCTTTCCTGTCTTTTTAAAGCCCTTTTGCTTAGTGGTTCAAGAGATCGACTGCTAACTGAAAGATCCGAGGTTTGAAACCACCAGTGGCTCCACAAGAGAAAGATGTGGCAATCTGCTTCTGCAGAAATGTGAAGCCTTAGAAATCCTACGGGATTTCTGTGAGTCTGAATCAACTTGACAGCAGTGGGTTTGGGTTTTTCTTTTTTTTTGCTTTCTTTGTGTGTGATGTCCTTGATGTCATCCCACAACTCGTCTAGTCTTCGGTCACTAGTTTTCAATGTGTCAAATTTATTCTTGAGTTGGTCTCTAGATTCAGGTGGGATAATCTCAAGGTTGCATTTTAGCTCTCATGGACTTGTTTTAATTTTCTTCAGCTTCAGCTTGAGCTTGCATAAGAGCAATTGGTAGTCTGTTCTGCAGTTTTCCCCTGGCCTTGCTCTGACTGACAATAATGAGCTTCTGTAGCGTCTCCTTCCACAGATAGAGTCATTTTGGTTCCTGTGTATTCCATCTGGTGAGGTCCATGAGTGTAGTTGCTATTTATATTGTTTTAAAAAAAGGTATTTCCAATGAATATGTTATTGGTCTTACAAAATTCTGTCATGCGATCTCTGGTGTCTTAGTCATCTAGTGCTGCCGTAACAGAAATACCACAAGTGGATGGCTTTAATTTAAAGAGAAATTTACTTCCTCACAGTAAAGTAGTCTAGAAGTCCAAATTCAGGGTGTCAGCTCCAGGGGAAGTCTTTATCTCTCTGTTGGCTCTGGAGGAATGTCCTTGTCATCAATTTTCCCGTGGTCGAGGAGCTTCTCAGGCACAGGAACCCTGGATCCAAAGGACACGCTCTGCTCCCTGTGCTACTTTCTTGGTATTATGAGGTCCCCCACTCTCTGCTCACCTCCCTTTCCTTTTATCTCTTGTAAGATAGAAGGCGGTGCAGGCCACACCCCAGGAAAACTCCTTTTACACTGGATCAGAGACGTGACCTTAGTAAGGGTGTTCCAATCCCACCCTAGTCCTTTTTAACATAAAATTGCAACCACAAAATGGAGGACAACCACACAATACTAGGAATCATGGCCTAACCAAGCTGACAGATGTTTTTGGGGGACACAATTCAATCCATGACATCTGGTATTATTTCTATCACCAAGGCCATACTTTCCAACTACTGATCCTCTTTCTTTGTTTCCAACTTTTGCATTCCAGGTACCAGTAGTTATCAATGCATCTTGATTGCATGTGATCAATTTCAGACTGTAGAAGTTGGTAAAAATCTTCAATTTCTTCATCTTTAGCTTTAATGGTTCGTGAGTAAATTTGAATAATAGCAGTATTAACTGGTCTTCCTGGTAGGCGTGTGGATATTATCCTATCACTGACAATGTTGTACTTCATGATAGATCTTGAAACATTCTTTTTGACAATGAACGCGATGCTGTTCATCCTCAAGCTGTCATTTCCGGCATAGTAGACCCTATGATTGTCTGTTCAAAATGGCCAATACTAGTCCATTTCTGCTTACTACACCTTCTCCTCACTTATCGACTATCTCATTATCTGACATTTCACATTTACAATACTAAATAATCTACTATCTGACTATTTTGTGCATTTATGATGTACGTCTGGCAGTAAGAAACACTGAGGTTCGAGGCAAGATTAACACTGGCTTTGATGGTTAAGGTTATTTGTCAACTTGACTGGGCAGTGATTCACAGCAGTTTGGGGGTTATGAAATGATGTAATCTAGCATTATGTAATGATATAATTTGGCAGTTATGTAATGATGTACAGGTAGTCCCTGGGTAACGAATGTTCAACTTATGGACAACTCCTTCTTGCCCTTTAATGCTATGTAAATTTGCCCTCACTTGGAAACAATTGAACCAATCCTAATGACAACAAATCCTTCATCAAAATCACCTTCACTTGCTGCCAATGCAGGTTTTAAGTCA
This sequence comes from Trichechus manatus latirostris, assembly GCF_000243295.1. Taxonomy (NCBI): domain Eukaryota; kingdom Metazoa; phylum Chordata; class Mammalia; order Sirenia; family Trichechidae; genus Trichechus; species Trichechus manatus. Next base: position 5,992,307 of record NW_004444025.1, read on the forward strand.
TTGAAAAAGCTTCGAACCTTTTCTTCAAACTAAAAAACATACCAAACCCACCGCTGTCGAGTTGATTCTGACTCATAGCGACCCCAGAGGGTTTCCAAGGCAGTAAGTCTCTACGGAAGCAGACTGCCACATCTTACTGCTGTGGAGCCTCTGGTGGTTTTGAACCACTGAGCTTTTGGCTAGCAGTGACGCGCCTTAAAAACTATGCCACCAGGGATCTTTTACTAAAGCAAGGCTAAATAAGAACCATATGCACCGGTTCTGACTTATCTACAAATTCTTAAAAGACACCGTTAGAAAGGGATCTCATTCATACCCCGGGAACTATCTGTAGTTAGTCATCCTACATTTTGTGATGTGATGTGGCCATCCTCCACTGATTTCCTACAAAAAACTGGTCTTTGGAAACTAATCATGTCAATAAGTGAGGAGACTGTGTAATGCCTAGGATATCTATATCCAAGCATTCCATTTAATTTTTGACAGCTTCCAATTTTCCTAGATTTACACTGTGCATGTTTGACGTTCCAATTATTAATGGTTGTTTGCAGCTGTCTCTTCTCATTTTTAGTCAACCACGTGTCTGTCAGTTTCTTGTACGGTGGTGGCTTGCATGTTGCTGTGATGCTGGAAGCTATACCACCAGTATTTCAAATACCAGCTGGGTTACGCATGATGGACAGGTTTCAGTGGAGCTTCCAAACTAAGACAGACTAGGAAGAAGGACCTGGCAATTTATTCTAAAAAACATTTGACTGGTGAAAACCTTATGAATAACAGTGGAACATTTTCTGATACAATGCCAACAGATGAGCCCTTCAGGTTGGAAGGCACTTCAAATACAACTGCAAAAGAGCTGCCTTTTCAAAGTAGAGTGGATCTTAATGACGTGGAAGGAGTAAAGCTTTCAGGACCTTCATTTGCTGATGTGGCACAGCTGAAAAATGTATTGTTAGAGTGAGAATAATTTGACAATATCTATCAACATTAAATATCTTACATCTTTTGATGCAGCAATTCCTATTTTATAAAATGCATGTATATACAAAAGGTATTGCATCATTGTTTGTAATAGTCAACAACTGGAAATTTACAAGATGGCTCCAACATAAGTCAATTATGATGTAAGTCTAGCATATCTTTTTTTTTTTTTTTCCAGTTTTCATTACTATTGCCTTTTATTATCAGTATTTTATAAATCAGATCTTCATTTGACTTTGGAAGTTGGCAACATTACGTATAAACTTAAATATATATTTTAATGCATACATAAAATAAACAAATCATAAAAGTTTACTCTGAGGATGAGTAAGAGTTGGACGAAGTTGGCATTTTGTCAGTTGAGGTAATAACTCCACTTGTGGAAGGTTCTGGATCATCTGGATTATCCTTGGGAATGGGAATGGTGCTTCTAGTCAGAAAATTAGTGAGAGTTGTCTGTATGGTCCTTTTCTTTTTTTTCTTCATATATTACACAGCAACATCTCACTGCTTTTGGAATCTACCTATCGACTTTAGCAAAGTGATCAGCATTTTGGTCTATGTTTTCAATCAACTGAAACTCTTAATTTAGTTTAGAAGAAAATTTCACCTAATCCTTTCACCGTAAAACTTTTGACAACTTCTCTCCTTCCTCTTCCTCATTATTTCCTTCTTCTTTAAAATCCATTAAGTCATGATCTGTCGATTCCCCTTCATTGTAATCTATGAGCTGGTCCACATCAGTGATATCAAATTTTAAATTACCGTATGAATAATATTTTCACTGATCTCTTCCATCATAATATCCTGATCAAATGTTTGAAGTGTGTTCATGTAACTCAGCAACTGCAATTTTTTCCATATTCCCTGTGTTCATTTTCCTATAACTTTCTCCCAGGAAGATATACTAACAATAGGATGTACCAGGAAAAAATAAATAAAAGGAGAATCTAAGTGTGGTTCTTTGCAACTCAAATATATTGTGAGTTGGGGACTACCTGTATAGGAAAATAAATAAATAATATAGATCCATCCAAAAGAATAAAGCAAGTTTAAAGGTAATAATAATAAGCAACATTCAAAATATTTTCCTTAAAAAAAAAAGGAATTAGACATTGAACAGTTTGCAAATATGGTAGAGTCTACAGATATGGGCACTAACAATTTAACTTATCCTTATACATATTCTTCTCAAAGCAAGAGGTTAGAGTGTGTTTCCTTTCCCTTGAATCTGGGTTAGCTCTGTGACATTTTTGACTTAAAAAAAAAGATTAGAGAAATTAATCCAATGAGCCTAGCTCTTAATAAGTCTAGCAGCTTCCCATCAAAGGATGAATGGATGAATGAACAAACTTATCATCAAACATCCTTTAACTGATTACCAGAAATTTTTGCTCAGAAACCCCTGACCATGCAGGAACTTGGATATACTGACCCGCAGTTCCACCTCTCATCTCTTATAGTATGGTGTCTGGATTTTTTTTTTTTTTTTTGGTTTGTTTGTTTTTAATGTTACTCCATCAGCCTTTCAGAGTTTTCCAGACAAAGAGAGACTATGAAGAAGGACCTAGCAGTCTACTTCTGAAAAGAATCAGCCAGTGAAAATCTTATGAACAGCAGCAGAACATTGTCTGATATAGTGCCAGAAGATGAGCCCCCCAGGTTGTAAGGCACTCAAAATATGACTGGGGAGAAGCTGCCTTCTCAAAGTAGAGTTGACCTTAATCACGTGGATGGAGTTAAGCTTTCAGGACCTTCATTTGCTGTTGTGGCAGAACTCAAAACTAGAAGAAACAGCTGAAAACATCCATTAATAATCAGAATGTGGAACGCATGAAGTATGAATCTAGGAAAATATGAAATCATCAAAAATGACATCAATAGCCTAGGCATTAGTGAGCTGAAATGGACAGGTATTGGCCATTTTTAATCAGAAGAGGAATGGTATTGTATTCATTGTCAAAAAGAACATTTCAAGATCTATCCTGAAGTACAATGTTGTCAGTGATAGGATAACATCAATATGCCTACAAGAAAGACCAGTTAGCACGACTATTATTCAAATTTACACACCAACCACTAAGGCCAAAGATGAATAAACTGAATATTTTTACAAACTTCTGCAGTCTGAAATTGGTTGAACATACAATCAGGATGCATTGATAATTACTGATGATTGGAATGCGAAAGCTGTGAACACAGAAGGATCTGTAGTTGGAAAATATGGCCTTGGTGTTGGAAACAATGCCTGAGGTTGTATGATAGAATTTTGCAAAACCAACAACTTCTTCATTGCAAATACCTTTTTTCAACAACGTAAATGGTGACTATACACATGGAGCTCACCAGATAGAATACACAGGAATTAAATTGACTACATCTGTGGAAAGAGACAATGGAAAAACTCAATATCACCAGTCAGAACAAGGCCAGGGACTGACTGCAGAGCAGACCATCAGTTGCTCATATGGAAGTTTAAGTTGAAACTAAAGACAATTACAACAAGTGCACCAGAGCCGAAATATGACCTTGAGTGTATCCCACCTGTTTCCCTACTCTCAGTCTTTTAGCTCTGACTTGTTTTTCGACTTCCTTATCTGGGTTGATATCTGGTTATTCTGTCCTGTGTCCTAGTCTTGTGCTGTTGTCTGATATCGTTGGCTCTCTAACCGATGGACTCCCTTTAATATTTATTATAATTTTTGTTTGATTTTTACAAATTCCCTTAACTTCTGTTTATCTGGAAATGCCCTAATTTTGCCATCATATTTGAGAGACAGTTTTGCTGGATATATAATATAATTCTCTGGCAACTTTTTTCCTTCAAGGCTTTATATCTGTCATTCCATTGTCTCCTTGCCTGCACGGTTTCTGCTGAATAATCAGAGCTTAATCTTAATGATTTTCCTTTGTAGGTGACTTATCCTTTATCCCTAGCTGTTCTCAAGATTCTACCTTTGGCTTTGGCAAGTTTGATTATAATATGACTTTGTGACTTTCTTTTGGAATCTACCCTGTGTGGGATTCATAGATCTTGTTGGATAGATATCTTCTCGTCTTTCATGATATCAGGGAAGTTTTCTCCCAGCAAATCTTCAGTAATTCTCTCTGTATTTTCTTTTATCCCCTCCCTATTCTGGTACTCCAATTACTGGTAGGTGTTCCTCTTGATAGTGTCCCACATAATTCTTAGTGTTTCTTCATTTTTTTAAATTCTTTTTTTCTGATTTTTTCTCACATAAATTGATGTAAAAGGATTTATCTTCAATCTCACTAATTCTGACTTCCATTGCCTCAATTCTGCTCCTATGGCCTTCTATTGAGTTGTCTAATTCTGAAATTTTATTGTTAATCCTTTGGGTTTTTAGTAACTGTCTCTGTATGGTTTCTAGCAGCCTGTTAAATTTCTTGTTTTGTTCTTGTATTGTTTACCTGAATTCCTCTATTGCTTTTTCTGTGTGTTCCTTGGATTGGTCTGAGTTTTTCCTAATCTCCTTCCTGATATTTTGGAGAGCTCTGTATATTAATCTTTTTAATTCTATCTCTGGTAATTCCATTACCTTATCTTCCTCCAGGTTTCTTGGTTCTTTATTTTGATTGCTTGCTGGAGCTATCTTGACCTACTTCTTTATGTGATTTGATATTGACTGTTGTCTCTGAACCATCAATAAGTTATTACATTTATTTATTGTATGTTTGTTTACTGTGACCTAGCTTTTGGTTTTGTTCTGTTTTGATATGCCCAAGTAGGCTGGGCATGTGACCTACTTTGGTTTTTGGCATCTTTGAAGCTCTCGTGTCCTGTCTCCAGGTGGTGAGAACAGCTACTAGGTGTGTGAGCCCTGGAGTCTTCACTTTTCTTGTACTGGTGAGGCACAGGCGTCAGGTGTTCAGTCACTTCGTGTGTGGTGCAGACTCTCATTACAGTCCTAGATGGGCAGGGCTACATAGGGGTGTGCAGAAAGGCACAGGTTTCTGACTGCTGTAGGGAGCTATGTGCAGAGTAAGGCAAGAGGCTGACAGCTGCCCCTGCTGCCTGAGTGGAGGGAGTGTCTCTGTCTCCTAGAGCATGCAGGGTGGTAGGTGTTGCAACCGGTCCTCGGGCACCTGATGCTGTTGGCTGGAGAGACTGGGAGGCACCACTTATTCTCAGACCCCTTGTTGTGGGTGGCTAGATGGAGTGGGTGATACTGCCAGCCCTCAGGCCCCTGATGTGGGTGGGTGAGATCCCTGCTTAATGGGCAGGGCAGTGTCAAATGACAGGAATCAGCAACTCTCTCTTGGCCGCTGCAGTTGAAAACAGGCTTCAGGCGTATGCCCTGTTGTTTTATGCTAATGAGTGCATACGGCGTTGAATTGGCCCGCAGAGGTGAAGTCACTGCAAATCCATGGACCCCTTATAGCAGTGCCTAGGCTGTTTTTAAAGGCATGAGGCTGGTTTGGGAGTGGACACCCCTGATTTCTGGCTTAGGAGGTGTGGCAGTGGTTAAATACTGCTGGACTGGTGTCGGAGCGGAGTGGAGTAGGAGGTGGGTGGGGGAAAGAGACACTTCTCCTCTGTGAAACTCCCAGAGCTGGATTGGTGATTTTGACCCAGCGAGTTAGGATAGATGCTTGCACTTAACTTTCACAGGTCCAGCACCACTTCTACCGAGCTCTGGAGGCTCGGGCAAGCTCTCCACCGCCCAGCCTCTCCTGATGTGCTGAGACATGTTCCAAATGCTATGGCTCGCCTCAGCCTGCATGCACCAACTGACCCAGCTAGCAGCGTGCCCACGACTCCATGGTTGGCACTTCTTCACTGCTTTTGAATTGTTTCTCCTTCCCCCGCTGCTCAGCTCTACTCTTCAGCTTTGCTTTGGATGATCAGGGCTCCTAGATGATCATATATGAATCGATTCAGTTGTTTTTTTTTCGGTCTTTGTTATAAGAGGGACAATAGGAAGCGTCTGACTATTCTGCCATCTTGGCCCCTGCTGACCGTGGTAATTTTTTACAGCAACAGTAGGAAACTAATATAGTTAGGAAGTAGTTACCAATTTGTTATGTGACTTTTGTATACTCTTCTTGATTAACTTAAAAACATTACCATATTTATGTATTTATTGTAGCTAGTCATTAAGCTTCTTAGAAGCAGTACTTTGAATTTACATTATTTTGGATATAGGGTCTATTATCTGCTCCAAAAGGCCACGCCAAAACCAAAGTTAAAGAGCAGAAGATATTCTGCTCAAATATTAAAAAAAAAAAAAAAAAAGTGTTATGTCTCTGGCATCAGTTCTATTGGCAATAGAAATTAGGTACATCAGTGATATAATTTATAATTTTACCATGGCTACAATGATAGCAATATATTATAGGTTATAACTGGGTATTTTATTCATTCATTCTGTTCTGGTTATAATGGAGGAGATGAAAAGCTTCTTAATTCCAACTAATTTAAACACTCACTAGAGTAATGCCCTCTTAAAACTCTTTCCATGGTCCAAGGGAAATCTGGAAAGAAAGCCATATACTCAAAAGCATTGTTCTGAAATGTAAATATTAAGTAGGTCCTGGATAGTATAAATCAGTGGGTAAAATGACCAGTTATCATCAGTATATATTCCAATTGCTTGCTCTCAGGCTTAGAGGGTGATGTGCAAAACTTAAACTCTATTGGTTAGCTGATTTGAACATGGATGGGACATGTTGGCAGTGTTGAAGCTGGAAAAGGGACAGATCTAAATGAGGCACATCAGCTCATCAGGCTCTGTTCAGATTTGTTTCTTTTTGGCTACAACTTGTGCATTTTATTGGGCTGTAACTGTCCTTATGATAGTCTGTTTTTAGTCTCCTCAATCCCTCATGCAAACAGAACCCTGACAGGTCTACTCTACTGGTCTACGCAATATACATTGCCATCGTGTCTAATCATTAGTGAATACAGCTTCAGTGAAAAGAATTACAAATTGGAAGAATCTCCAGATGTGTTTGTGCAGCTAACACAACATTAAGAAATAAGTTAATAGTTTGAGATGGACACACACTCAATTTATTACCTTTTATACTATTCCTCATTGTGTGACATCTAGTTGCTTCTCTCACATAGCATTCGAATCACAGAGGCATGTGATTTTGCAACCTCTGGGATATCTCTTATCCCAAGTAGACATTACTCTTCTTCCAATTACATTGCTGGTGAAAGCAACCTGGGAGCAGGGAGGTTATCATTTACTTTAGGTATTCTATTCATCACAGCTTCTCTCTCGTCATTGCTTTAAATAACGTTCAGTAAACATTTCTTAAGTGATTGAGGCCAATATTGATTTCTCCTATATCTCCAAGATGTCCTGGTTACAGAAAAAGAGTGAAAATCAATGGACATGAAAAGAAAGAGCCTGTGGCATTCCTTCCAGAATGGTGGAGCATAGATTCACGGAATTTTGTCTCTTGCAATTTTTTTCTTGAAATAGCCTCGGATTTTCACCCATGCAGGAAATTTTTCTACTTCTAAATATTAACCTTCTATTAAAAGATTTCATAATTTTCTCATGTCATTATCCATAAGAGGAATTAGTTTCATTATGTGGCAAAAGATGGTTATCTAACGTAAATTCTACTTGGCATATCAAAAAAAAAATTCTTTTTTTTTTTAATCTACTCATAAGGTAACTGTGCAGTAAAGGGTTAACTCAGCAGACATGAAGTGTTCAAACCCTGTGCATTCCAAAGAAACACTGGCCCTCGATTGGCTCCCAGGAAATAACATCTAAGCCTTTGAAACATCCTGCCTGATAAGATTTTCTTTGTTTACCTTGGGACTTGGTCGTGCCAGATAGTTTATGCTGACAATGTGATTTATGGTGGGGGCTGTATTAGTTTGACCTCTGATGGGGTGCTGGAGACTAAGTAGCTATGGTCGGTCATGCTTGTGCTCCATGCTTACATAACAGACCCCCAATAAAACCCTGAACACCAAAGCTTGGGAGTGTCCTGGTTGGCAAGGCTTCATATGTGTTGTCACACATCATTGCCGGGAAATTAAGCGATGTCTGTACAGCTCCACTGGAAGAAGACAACGGGAAGCTCACACGTGGGTCGCTCTGGGATTCCACCCTATGTGCCTTTTTTCTTTTGCTACTTGTAATCTATATCTTTGTATTGTAAAAAACCATAACCATGTGTATAATAGCCTTTCTGAGTTCAGCGAGTCCTTTCCATCAATCATCCATCCTAAGAGTGGTCTTAGGAAACATTGACACAGTTACCAAAAGATTATTCATTATAAAAGTTCACACTACAGAATCTATGATTTATTAACACCTACCTGAAGCACTCATAAAATCAAAAAACCCAAACCTGTTGCCACTGAGTCGATTCTGACTCATAGCGACCCTATAGGACAGAGTAGAACTGTCCCACAGGGTTTCCAAGGAGGGACTGGTAGATTCAAACTGTCGACCTTTTGGTTAGCAGGCAAGCTCCTAACCACTGAGCAATTAGGGCTCTAAGCACTCATACATAGACAATAAATAAATAAATATAATTACTGTATGAGTTTAATACTGAGAATTCTTTTGGACCTATATATAAATGAAACAGTAGCATCTATATCAAATTATCATATTTTCTGGTCTTGATCATGCTATGAAAATCTCAGCAATTATTTTCATGATTTTGCTGTTGTTCTAATGTTCTATATTTCTTGTTATTCACTTTTTTTTATCAACTAAATTGGAGGATGTGACTTAAATATGAAGCAACAATAGACTTCTAATACCGAACCACAGAATTAGAGAGACAATCCACCCATGTGACTACTACATGGAAACTACAGAGTAGTATATTACTTTTGTGTCACTGGGAAAGTCTGCAGATGTCTTTTCTGGGATGGAAGAACAGGGATACATATTATAACATCAATTGATTTATATGCTAAATATATATTCTTTGTAGTAAAGCTATGGAGAGTCTTTTTTATGATTCAATATGCTTTTGTATTATTGCATTATTTTTTACATGATTAAGTGCTTTGCTACTGCAAAAAAAAAAAACAAAAAAAACTCACCACCTGCCCTGTTGCTGGGCTTGAGTTCTTGTCTGTGTATTCCTATTGGCTCTTATGCATGCATGTTACTTATCTGAGCACTCTTTATTTTGATGGTATATTTCTTCTTTGTCTTTGTCATGAGCTCCTAGGGATCAAAGGCTATTTTTTTATTCATCTTTGAATCTTCAGCTCTCAACAATACAATGTTATAAAACAAATGCAAGATTGTGAGTGCTTACCTGGGATTTTATTATTTAACTGATCTGTGCTCTTTTTGTTTTAGTTATAGAAACTCCATGAAGTCTAGACTGTGCAAAATGAAATCCCCTATTATGAGCCTTCCAGTCCTGTGACATTTTTCCATAAGTCCCATTATAGGAACCCTTTAGTTCCAGTTCCTGGTATTTTCTTCCGTGTGGAAGGACACCCATTCTCTCTGCTGCATCACTTACTCTTGCCACAGGGAAGCGGAAAGATTCCTGCGTTCTTTTGAGTTTGGTACAGAGAACCAGTCACCTCAGTTACTCCACTCTATGAAGCTGCCCACATGCAGAAAACCAGCCCCTGACTTTCTCCCCATCAAGAGAGGCGCGGTAGTCAGGTCTCCATCTAACTGTGAGATGTCTGGGGTTCTCAGCAGGCCTTTGTCTGGGTGGGTTCTGTCTAATTTTGCAGTCCACTATTAGAAGCCCATTATTGTCTCATACCGAGCTGGTATTGAAGGCGGTATTTTGATCTCACTTTTGTTATGTTCTTTAATGCTTTAGTTTTATAGAGAACAGCCCTCAGCAGGAGAGGCCTACAGGTCGGGGAATGTGCTCTCAAATCAGGGGTGAAGTATTAGTAACTTGCGTATCGATCAAGAGATGTCGAGACTTAGGAGAGAACTGCATGGATCGAAGTGCTTTGGTGTGATTGAGGCTCTGGTGCTGCCAAGGGAAGGACTTCAAGTGTTGGTGGCACTGAAGTGAGAAAGACGTGAGGATTTGTTGTTATACTCGCCATAGCAATGCTTGCTGTCTGCCTGGAAAGCTCACAGTGGCCTATTTTGTGCCACGTAGCTGTTTTCTCAGTTGCATGCTTGGCTTTTCATGGCCGCAGCCTTAAACCTGAGACTTTCAGCAAGTGAGCCACATGGGGTTTTGATCTCTGCAGTTCCCTACAGCGTATGGTTCTTTAACGTGGGCTAATGTTTGCTTTTATAAAGAGAAAGTTGCATTAGGGCAGAGTCAAATGGCAGGAAGGTCAGAAACACAGGCTCTGGGCCTTCTGCTGCAGTCTGCTGTGGCTTGACCTTGATCTGTACAGGCATGTCTTGGGCTATTTTGTAGGTGAAAGTGAGTTTGGAGTAGAAATTTTTAGACTCACATTGGCAAAACAATATCTGCTACTTTCTTGCATTATTGGCCGTATCTGTAGCATGGAGATAAGAAACATCAAGGCATCTGACTTATGCCTGAGCCATAGAGCACTGGTAAATTTCTAGAATCAGACTGCTAACTCCAAGCCTGTGTAGGCAGAGCTAGACGGGCCGTGACATATTGCTTTCTGAATTTGGGGCCAACACTGGAGGAGGTGACCTGTGTTTCTGTGGCTTGTTCATATTCCCCAGATTCACCCTCCATGTCATGGCCTGTAATTACCTGGGTTTTGCATTGACTAATCATAGAAGCTATTAACTTGGTTCTGGAGTTTCAAGACCTGGATTAAACAGTGTTTTGAGGAACACATGGCAGGAATGCTGGCTCTCCTTAAGACTCGGGGCGTTAGTTTCAGAAGCTTCAATAGAAGATTCAGTTCAGTAAATTTCTGAGAATGCTTCTGAAGCTACAACAAATGTGAAGATTACACAACACTTGTGCCAGAAACACAGGGCTCAAACGTACAACGTGGGTTGAGAATTTTGAATATGCAAAAAATAAAACAAAATATACCCCAATTAAGATCCAGTGACTGGAGCTTCCTGTGTCTTAAACGTCTTCACTTTAAAAAAAAGGCAGAAATCACTCTAATGAACTTTAGTGCTAACTCCCATGCCTACACACACACACACACACACACACACACACACACGTACACATATGGTGACCATGGATTCTGGTTCAGTAGCATAGGCTGACAGCACCCTGACGAAGCTAAAATCAAAATATTCTGTGCCTATCTTCCTTAATTCAGATACCACTGAGTCTCTGGTATAATCACTAGGCATTGGATCCTGGTAACATAATATGGAATATTTTGCTCTACACTCTGGATACTGGCTTGTTTTCTAAATTCAGTGTACATGGTGGTAGTTCTATGATAATCCTGTGTCTTTTGATCAGTTTGTGTTCTTTAATAGGGAGTCATATTAAAGCCTTAATATTGGACTAAAACTACTTCTGAAACTCTATATGAACCATATTCATATCAGTTAGAGACAGCCTATGTAACAGCTATGCAAAATGAACAAAAAATATACTCAAGCATTAAGACTCTTTCTAGACAACACACCACTAATTAATAAATTAAGTAGGCTATACTCTGGATTTTTTTTAACTTCAAATCAATGTGGATGGAGAATTTGAATCTGGACTTATATCCCTTTGGGCTTTAATTTTTAAGAGAATTTAATTTGTAACTGTAATTTCTTGATAGGTATTTGATAGTGGGAAGTTGTTAATTCAAAAGTGTGGTGTCTTATTATTTCTTGCACTGTGTTGAAATATCTTTGTGAAGCCATTTATTGTTTGTTTGCTTGAAGAACTTCTGATAGTCTATACTGAAGAACATGACTAGAAAAAAACTGGAATGGGAGGTAGGAAAGGAAATAAAATTTCAGACCTGGGTACAGAATGACCTTGCAGCTAACTGAATTAATACACTATTAAACCTCGTTTCAGATCTTATGTTTCCCAAGAGCATTGGTATAGGAGCAGTACCTTGTACTGGGGCTCTTCCTTCTGCATCACAATAGACAGAATCATCCTCTTTAATCATAGCCTTAATGGTCGAGCACATTGGATTAAAAAAAAAAAAAAAGCTGAGTCTTTTTGGAGAGGCTACTTATTCTTCATTTCTCATGATTATTTTCCATGTTGAGGAAGATCCATTAATAAAAAGCTCTTGACCTCTCTGTCCTTTCATGTACTTATCTCATTAGTGAGGATGGTACACATTTCACAGCCAATATGGTTCAGCTCCTCCCTTATGGGGAAATCTATCTGTCTGCAGAGAACATGTGCTCTGAGTTGCTCTTGAACTTGCATTAAACTTAGCAGTTAAAGGACCTTGCCCTCTGGAGGAAGTCCTTGAATTGGCTAGTGCTGCTTGTGATTGGTTGGAAAAGTCTATAACTCTGGTGCTTAGCATTAACAAGCTCATTTTTATTACACGCTTAAGTTATGTTCTCAAACAGCTTTGTCAGGGAAAGACAGGAAAAAAAAAACTAACATTTTACTCTCTACCGATATATTAGGTTGAGTTCTCTAGAGAGCAAGACCAGTGAAGCTTATACATGTACATATACCGTATTTTTACGCAAATAACATGTGCCTTCTATGTTTGTCAACCACTCCCTCCCCCTGTGAGGTATTTTGGTAATCACCACTATGCTAATTTTTTTATATATTGCTGTAAAAAAAATTAGCAGAGCGTGCTTATGAAAATTCCTTGCAGAGAGAGGAAGCAGTTGGCAAACAAATGTAGAAGGCGTACATTATTTGCATAAAAATATGATATATGTAGTTATATACAGAGAGACATTTATTTCTTGAAATAAAACATTTATTTCAAGAAATAAATGTCTCTTGAGTTGTGGAGGCTGGCAAGTCCCAAATCCATGGGTCCAACATCAGGCTGGAGGCTTCTCCTGACTCGCATAGTTGCAAGGGCTGATGAACCCAAAATCTGCAGGTCAGATGGCAGGCCGCTGGCTCACATCCCAAGAACCAGAGTGATTCTGTTTCAGTCTACAATTATAAGGATCACAGATATGTGTATTATTAAAATGGATGGTGACAAGCAAAACCTAAGGTTTATATGCTGCCTGCATATTTTAGTTTTATGTTGTGAGGCTATGTTATTGACAAATGTTAAAAAAAAAAGTGCTTTCATTTCTTATTTCATGTTTCCCCTGCAAAGACCACCTGACGAGAGGTCAGAGGATACTGCAACATATTTAAAACATTGGTACAGCGCGCTTATGAAAATACCTCTCGGGTGACGGCATGGTTGGTAAACACACATAGAAGGTGCATGGTGTCATGGATTGAATTATGTTCCCCCAAAATATCTGTCAACTTGGCTGGGTCGTGATTCCCAGTATTGTATGATCGTGTACCATTTTGTAATCTGATGTGATTTCCTTATGTGTTGTAAACTCTATCACTATGATGTAATAAGATGGATTAGCAGCAATTATACTGATGAGGTCTATAAGATTAGATAGTGTCTTAAGCCAATCTCTTTTGAGATGTAAAAGAGAGAAGTGAGCAGAGACACATGGGAACCTCATACCACCAAGAAAGCAGTTCCGGGAGCAGAGCGCATCCTTTGGATCTGAGGTTCCTGCGCTGAGAAGCTCCCAGACCAAGGGAAGACTGATGCATCACAAAGACCTTCCTCCAGAGCTGACACAGAGAGAAAGCCTTCTCCTGGAGCTGATGCCCTGAATTTGGACTTGTAGCCTACTGGACTGTGAGAGAATAAATTCCTCTTTGTTAAAGCCATCCACTTGTCGTATTTCTGTTATAGTAGCACTAGATGACTCAGACACACAATATTTACGTAAAAATACTGTGTGTGTGTATGTATACTGGAAACAGGCCACACCTCCAAGGAAACTCCCCTTTCAACTAATTGGCTGCTCACACCAGATCACAAAAGGGAGGATGATTACATAACATCAGCCAAACCACTGAGAATCATGGCTCGCCAGTTTGACACATAACCTTAACCATCACAATCCGCTTGACACCTGTCTACCTATCATGGGTTTCAGAATTTGGTTAGGAAAAATGGGTAGTATTTTCATCACCCTTTAAAATCCCAACAAACCCTCAAGAATTGTGACCATTAACGGAAATGATTCTAACTTTCAGTTTTTGACAATTCTGGGAGTAAAACATAAAGAATGTATTGAGTAAAAGAGAAAGACATACTGTGGAAAAAGTTAGTTTATCATTCTAAAGTGCATTATTTGTAACTTTGCCCAAGAAGGCATTTCAAACAGAAAGTTATTGAAGATCTGGAAATCTGTCTCTCTTACAAAATAACATAAAGCTAATATATTTTAGACAATTTTCTAAATAATGGACAAATCATTTTAAGATTTTTAGACTACTTTCATAGACACGTTTTCCCAACACGAAGGAAGGTGTTGATATTTTAACAGAATAACTGTGATAGTGATTTGGGAATAGAATCAGTTGATGGAGAGCTAGCTGAGTCTAGTCCAACAAAGCACAGGCATCATCACTAGTAACATGCTCAGAATTCATGGTATTGACCAAGGAATTAAATGTTAACCTGGTGACTCTGATGCTCACCTAGGGAGTCTCAGAGTATGTTACATAACATCTCATGTCATCCTATAAATAAGAACTGACTTTTTCAATCCCATGATCCTTTAAATAGAGAATGCTTCTATCCAAACAATTATCCTCTTTAGATTTCAGCTACAGAGTTGGTATTAACATCAATGTATCCTTTAAGCATAAAAAGAGGGGCTGGTGGGAACAGAAGGCATCAAAAATGCTGAAAGAGTATAAGGCTAGAACTCATTACAAACATTGAAACGCTATGACAAAATATGTCAGTATCTTTGATGTTTTCCCAAATGAATGATTCTCAGTGTGATACAAAGCCATAAAATTCCTTAAATACAAAAATTGACAGACACTATTATACGTATTTTCCATACAGAAAAGGTAATACATTTTATGTTTATTTTTTAAATGGCAAAAATGCAGTTTAAATATGCACTGAAGTCAGAAACCAAATTCAACATATAAATTCCATTCTGTAGAATATATGAAGGTCTCAGTTTTCAATTTGACAAGCCTTTGAAGAATTTTTGTATTTGAATTTAATAATTGATTTCTAGGCTTCAAAGGGGAGAAAACCTTAAATGGATGTGAATTGATGTTCTCTTTGGATATTCTTTTCTCTGACTAGAAGTTGACTGATTCTATGTAAGTCTACAGTTATAAGGATCACAGATATGTGTATTATTAAAAATGGATGGTGACAAGCAAAACCTAAGGGTTAAATGCTGCTTGAGTATTTTAGTTTTATGTTGTGAGGATATGTTATTGACAAATATTAAAAAAAAGTGCTTTTATTTCTTATTTCATGTTTCACCTGCAAACTATAAAAACTAATTTTAATGCCTGCCTGAATATCTTCTTCATCTGTGATGACCATGCCAGTTTGCTCCTAAAGAGGGTAATATTCCTATACTACGTATAATTTGAATAATCTGTAAAAAATGATAGCTTGGCATTTAAAAATGTGTATGAAAACAAAGATCCCAAACAGAAACAAATACATTAAAATAGATCCAAAAGAGACTCTTAAAAAAGCAACAAAACTTTTGGCATTTTTCAATAAAAGAAAATTTAGGATCACTGAATTAGATGTCAAATTGGCAACGTTTCTTATTCCGATTTACTCTTCAGAGTTGCTCTTCAACATAAAACATAAGTTTTTATAACATTTTAGCTCATATTAGCAGTATGTAATGAGTGAAAATAAGAACTCACATAAAAGATGTCTGTGTTGCAAAGCAAAGCAATAAACAATAATAATAAATAGAATACCATTATTTTGAGTTTTATGCTAAATAAGATGGTTTGTTTCTGTTTACCAATGAAGTTAGAGTTAAAATGTGTTGAATCATTGAACAGAATGGAAAATTTCAGAGGAAAGATTAATTGCTTAGAATGCCTAAATTAAATTTGCCTGAAAATACAGCAGAAAAAGCTCAGTTTTGTTAGCACTACTTTTAATAAATTAGTTTTGTACAACAAAATGACCATTGTAAGCTAGCTCCAAAACTTCCATTGGTCTGACTTGCAGAGAGATAGAGTCCTTGAATTTTAAATCAAGAAAGTTGAACGGAAGTTAGCTCATTCATTTAACTACTTCATTTCATAGATAAAGACTTGGTTATACTTATTATTTCTACGTTACAAACCCTACAATATGTTGTTATAATTATTACTTTATAAAATTTTAGATATATCAAAGAAGTAGAGTGAGAAAGGAGGAAAATATGTATTTATAGAGTTATATTAACCTCCTTATTTACCATTTATGATTATTTTCATTTGCCCCTTTTCATTCGATTCAAGTTGCTGTATAATGTCATTTCTGTTCTCCAGTATTGCTTTGCTCCCACCCCTGTTCTTTCCTCTCTAATTGGCAAATATATTACATTTCTTTATGTTGTAAGCTCCCAAATCAAATCATGCACACACACATGTAATCCTAAGAAATTATTCTTTTAATCAGTTAAGAGAACATATGGGAAAATATACAATGACACTATTTTTGCTAAATTCCTTATTGTAATCATTAAGGTTATGTGTCAACTTGGCTGGGCCATGATTCTCAGCGGTTTGGCAGTTATGACGTAGTTTGGCAGTCGTATAATGATGTGATCACTTCCATGATGAGATTGCATATGATGTGATCACCTCCATGATGAGATCTGATGTGAGTAGCCGATCTGTCGAAGGGAAGTTTCCTTGGGCGTGTGGCCTGCACTGAATATATAAGTGGACTTTCTGGCAAGGCTCGTGGGCTTTTACGCCTTCTGGGTCCTGCAGCTGGCTCCTGTTAGTCTGACCTCCAGTTCTTAGGACTTGAGCTAGCAGCTTACCTGCCATCTTGGGACTCGTCAATCTTCACAGCCTGTGAGCAAGAGCCCTGCTGCTTGACCTGCTGATCTTGGGTTTCTTTCTTTGTTTTCCTTTCAGCATTTTAAATGTCACTCTACTGCATTCTGGCCTTCATTGTTTCTGGTAAGAAATCAGTCATTAATCTTATTGAGGTTCCTTTTTATGTGATATGCCATTTTTCTCTTGTTGCTTTCAAGATGTTCTCCTTGTTACTGGCTTTCGGTATTTTGACTAGGATGTGTCTGGGTATGAATCTCTTTCCCTTTATCCTATTTGAAGTTTATTGAGTTTCTTGGATGTGTACATTAATGTTATTGATCACATTTGGAAAGCTTCAGCCATTATTCCTTGGAATAATTTTTCTTCTCATTTTTCTCTGTCCTCTCACTCTGGTACTCCCAGCAAACATGATGTTGTTCTAAATGGTGTCTCACATTTGTCTGAAGCTGTATTAATTTTTCTTTCTTTTCTTCAGATTGGATGGTCACTATTAATCTATCTTCAGGTTCACTGATTATTTATTCTGTACATACACATATTCTGTCTGACTCCACAGAGGAAATTTTTAATTTCAGTTTTCCTACTTTTCCACTTCAGAATTTCCATTGTGTTTTTTATTAACAATTTGTATCACTTTATTTATTTTTCTCTACTTGATGAGAAGTTGTCATCATACTTTCCATTAATTATTTAGACCTGACCTCCTTTAGTTCTTTGAACATATTTCTAATGACTTTTGAAGGGTTGTCTGAAGTGTTGTCTGCGAAGGCCAACATCTGAATCCCTTCAAAAAGAGTTTTAGTTGGCTGCTTTTTAGCCTGCGTAAAGATTACACTTTTGGTTTCTTAGCATAACTTCTAATTTGGGGTTGAAAACAAAACATGTTAAATAATAGATTGAAACACCTCTGGATTCTGGTTCCTCAAGAGATTGATGGTGTTGTTGCTGTTTGTTTGGTCATTTTTCTTTGTTTGTTTAATGACTTGGCTGAACTGACTCTCTTAATTTATTTTCCTCCAATCCCTTCTTTCTTTCCTTTTTGGACTCCAATGGCAAGTATGTTAGGCTTTTTGATAGTTCACACAGGTGTCTTATGATTTATTCATTTATTTTCAGTCTTTTTTCTCTCTGTTTTTCAAATTGAAAAAATTTCTATTAGCTTATTTTCAAGTTTACTAACTCTTTCTTCTGTCATCTACATTCTACTACTGAACCCATCCAGTGAGGTGTTTTTGATTTTTCCCCAGCTGCTCTTATCCATTTCCAAAGTTCCCATTTGCTTCTTTTTCTAAATAGTTTCTATTTCAATTCTGATATTTTCTGTTTTTATTTTATTATTGTATTTTTAATTTTATGTTTGCTTTCCTCTACCTCTCCAAGCCTTTGCTGTGTTGGTTTTGGTCTGTCATGCTCATGTGTTAGTCAGGGGTTAATCTGAGCCTTGCACTAGTGGTTCAGTCCTCAATTCAGTTTTCAAAGTCTTCACTATGTTCTTCGAGTCCTCCCCGTGCTGTGTAGCTTGGTGACTAGGCTGTTAAACGTGTGCATTTATACACAGAACTAGCTCTCTCCCTTCTTCTGTAATCCTATGCTCTTTGGCCTGCGGAGAACCATTTCACTGGTTCCTCTGGACAGAAACCTGGTATATATATTGTAGTTTTATCCTCTCTACACTGATGCCATTCTCTGTCACTGGGTCCCACCTATGGGGTAAAGCTGAGAGAGGGAAAACAGTGACCACAGTAACAATGGGAAATTATACCTGCAGGGCTACTTATCTAAGCTTGATCCCTCTCCACAATCTACTCCCTTTTATTTACTTTTGTAGGTTTTTAGATAGTTGCAGTAGATTTTAGGTGTCATCAGTAGGACGAATAGCTGTGGTGGCCTTATACCACACCAGAATTGAAACCTCTTTTCATATTTTTCTCAAGCATAAAATATTAGAAATAATAAATCACTAAAGGCTCTCAATTTACAAATTAGAGAAAGCAAACCTGAATTGATCTCAGTTATTAGTATAATTACCATTATAGAGACATGAATAAAATTTGTATTCTTAAATGAAGTGTTACATGAGAAACACTTATGCAAACGAGATTCAGAGAAGTAATTAAAATAATTAAGATCGTGGAATAATGCATTTGTTTTTTCATTCAATCAACACATTTTTATTTAGCGCTAGCAAGGTACCAATCACTATCCTGGTTTTAATTTCAAATAAAATGTTGAATGCTTTTGAGACAGTTAATGAAAAGAAAAGAAATAAATAAGCACACTGACAAAATTTCCAAAACAATATTGTTTGCAAGGTAAGGTTAGAAATTAAAGCCTCAACAACCTAAATTATTTTCCAGGTATCATACTATAAATGGCATTAGAATATATTTATGCAAGAAAACCCCACATTCAAATATATTCTAATTTATCACAGAACTACATTGCCTTGGACCTACATAACTTTGGCCATTGGGTTTGTGCGTTTGTGTGTGTTTGTGTGTTTGTAAGTTTATTGACAGGACAAATTATTCTTGTGGCATTTTCAGTGCAGAAACATAATGAGGAGGACAAGAATTGAACAAGTCCCATGATACCAAAAACTCTAGGAAAATTATCAAATTCTACCACTGTGGATGCAAGCTTCCTCATGAACTTGTCTCCTACTCTTCATATGACATATTATGATCTCTTAGAGCTTAAAATCAGTACAATTTGTCATACATTTTCTGTGTACTTTTCAAGACTTTACCCAATTATACCATTTGGTTGGCATTACAGATGTGAACCTAATCACCTCAACTACTTAAAAAAATTTTCTTTTCTTTTTCTTTTTAACACATCTTAAAGTGATTCATGTGATGTTCTGCATATTCTTGACACTAGTTATGCATTTCTGGCTGACTGTCAGGCCAATGGTTTTGGTATGTTGAGGTAAAATGAATAAGGTAAATAAGCACAGTATATAAAAGATCTCTAGATAAGGATCCAAAAAAACCTCTAAGGCTTCCTCTCCTTCCCCCAAACTAATATTTTTATTCATAACATTCCTTTCTCACTATGATGTTGCATTATTCTGATTTAAGCAAGAGCAGGAGTAAGTATTTTTGAGGAACTAAGAACTGTAATTGGTGTTGTAAGAAAAATTGTAAGCACTTGCGAAGGCTGTGTTTCTTTTGGCTGAAAACTTCATTACATTTATCCCTGCCAAGAGAAAGAGCTTGTGGGCTGCTTTATTTGGTAGTTACCTACAATACAGAGGTTTTCTCTAACCACTTTCAGGTTCTATTACTTTCTCTTATAAACCACGTCTGTTTGGCAACCTCAGCCTTCACTTTGGCCGATCATCAGTCCAAGAGATGCAGGACATCTCCTAATGGAAATTTTAACTGGGCTGATAAACTGTTCTTTACACAGTGCACAAACCTGAACACCCTAAGCTAAATCATTTCCAACTATTTAAAATAAAACCAGGTTACAAAAAGCAAGAATATAGAGAGAGTGTTAAAGAAGTTATCTGTATAAATTTAAACAATTTATGTGGAACAAATTTGTACTAATATTTTGAAATAAAAATTTGAAAATATTGCTTCCAACTCAGAAAAAAAGAGATTTTTAATAAATTCAGAATATTTTAGGATTTATAATGAACTTATAAATTCAATTTAGGTATTTAGGAAGGATTTTATTTTGAATGAAAAATATTTTTATAATTACTAAGTACATAGTATATTCTTCTGTGTTAAATGGTGTCTTAGGGTTCTCTAGAGAAATAGAAGCAATGCTCTATCTGTCTGTCTGTCTATCTATATCAATCTATCGAAATCTATCTATCTATCAGTATATAGAGAGAGAGAGATTGGCTCATGCAGTTGTAGGGGCTGATAAGTTCAAACCCCATAAGACAGGTGGCATGCTGTAAACTCTTGCAGGTTTGTATCCTAAGACCTGTAGGTTAGGCGTTGGAAAGACTACAGAGAGGACAGAAAGACAGAGTTCTGCCAAAATATTTTATAGTCTGGAAGCAGAAAACATTCTAAGAAAACTCCCTTCTTAACAGATTGATTGATTACATATGTTAGATTACATTATGGAAAACCAACTAGAATAGTGTTTGGCCAAGCTACTGGGAAATGTAGCCTAGCCAAACAGACACATAAAATTAACTATCACAGTTCACCCCTTGTCAGCTTGGCACCCATAGATAGCTCCTTAAACAGTACGTAGTCTCCAGATAAAGACAACAGAAAGTCATACTTCTGTCTAACTTGATACAATTAACATGGGTACAACTAAAAACTCACTAATCCCTTTTATATCTTATGTGTGTGACAAGCAAAGGGATAAGACAGGGAAGAAAACAAGATATTTTATATATATATAATGTTTTTATAATTGTAATATTACATCTAAGAATGTTTATATTATTATAACATAATAATGGAATAGATACATATATACATGAGAGAGAGAGATGTCATGCATCAGAAAAGAACTGTGCTTCATAGGGTTTAAATGGCTGATTTTTTGGAAGTAGATCACCAGGCCTTTCTTCTGAGGCACCTCTGAGTGGACTCGAACCTCCTACCTGTCTGTTGGAAGCTGAGCTCATTAACCATTTGTACCCTCAGGGACTCCGATACACACACACACAGACAGTCATATTCATGACAAAACAAAAAAAAAGCATAACAATTATAGCTCTTGTTTATGAGACCAGTTGCACAGTCATAGTTGCTATTTATAACTACCTTCTTCCACTACTCATTTCATACTCCCTTTGCCCTCACAAACCCCTCCCCGGTACTGAGTCTTTCCCTGGTAGGGTGACCCAAGCCTTCGTTCCTGCAGGGTCTGGGCTATTAGTAGTCCTGCCTGAATAGGGTTACTGCAGTTTTCCATTGACTTTAATCACAGGAGGTGGTAGTACTAGGAATACCCTAAGGAAGCTTCGGGATAACAGACATACTTTTCTTTACCTCCATTGTGTAATCACAGTCCAGTGTCCCATTGATAATCAAGATGAATCACACCAGACAGTACAATAACTCTCTTCTTTGCCTATTGCTTCAGATATTATTCTTTTCTGGGGACTATGGATAACATTGTCCCTGGGTGGAGCAAGCATTTAATGTGCTTGGCTGCTAACCACGAGGTTGGTGGTTCGAGTCCATGGCACCTCAAAGAAAGACCTGGTGATCTACTTCTGAAAAGTCAGCCATTGAAAACCCTGTAGAGGACAGTTATACTCTGACACACATGGGGTCATCACGAATGAGAGTCAACTCAACGGTAACTGGAAAATACGTAACACTGGTTTGTGATACACATGAGAAACTGACTTAGGAACTGCCAAAAGAGGAACAAAACAAAACAGAAACGAGTGGAACGCCAGAGTTTTGAAAGCAATCTTGGAGATTCGGCATAAGTGTTTGAATTTCAGGCTATACTTCACTCAACTTTACTCATCTTCCCTGAATTGTGAGAGCTGGGGACGTTTGCATTAATGAAGACACGCTCCGAACACAGCATACGTGATCAAAATGAAGGGTCTAACACGCTACTCTTTCCATATCCCTATTCTCAGTTGATGGAACTACATTTCATTTAGAAAATATAACTAAGGATTTCCAAAACATATTCCGTTTAAACCTGCTTCTCATTTCAGTCCCAGCATATTTACTTAAAGACCAAATGTATTCACCACTACCCTTGCCCTGGTAGCTATGAGCAAGAACTGACTCGGCACAGAATAACAACAGCACTTGAACAATATTTTCTTTCCCTCCTTTTCTTTCTGTAGCCCTTCTTCAGGCCAGGGTCTTAGAATCTTCTGTCTGAACTGATTGAAATTCATAGAACATCACCTCTTTCCAATTAATAAGCAAAGTAATCTTATTACAGATTGACTCATATTTAATTTATTTTCAAAACCACTCAATAACCAAAACGTGCTGCTATCGAGTCGATTCCGACTCATAGGGACCCTAAAGGACAGAGTAGAACTGCTCCATAGAGTTGCCAAGGAGCGGCTAGTGGACTTGAACTGCCAACCTTTTGGTTAGAAACCGAGCCCTGCGCCACTATGGCTCCAAAACCACTTGATAGGCCACCAATATCTACATAATTAAGGCCAAATACTACATCGCACATTCATTTTTACCACCTGGTTCCTGCGTATCTGTCAGTCCTCATTTCTAACCAGGTTGCCCCAACCACTCTGTCCTCTAATTATACCAAGTTTTGCATTATGATTGGAATATTCTAAATATCATCACATATCCACCACTTTGTTCATGTTGACCACTAAGCATGAAAGCCATATCACCTTCTGTGTCATTAACTTTATGTCTTTCAAATCTCAACTCAGATACTTCATCATGATTTTGTTCTTAATTGCTTATTAGTAGTAATTGTTACATTCTGTGAGTGCTCATAAATCTTTGCTTTTACTTCCTTTATAGTGTTGAGTTTTTATATTTTAGGTGTTTGACTTACCATTCTTTTTTTTTTTATGGTCTGAGGTAAAATTCACATAACATAAAATTAACCGTCATCTATTTCAAAGTGTAAAATTCAGTGGCGTTTAGTACATTCATGATGTTCTGCACCATCACTTTCGTCTACCCACATTTTCATAACCCCAAAAGGAAAGCCCATATCCATTGGGCAGTCATTCCCCATTGCTCCCACTCCTTCAGCTCCTGGAAACCGCTAGTCTTGTTTTCTGTCTCTGTGTATTTCCCTATTCTGGATGCTTCATGTAAATGCAATAAAAAATATGTGAACTTTGGTGTCTTGCTTCTTTCGCTTAGGATAGTATTTTCAAGGTTAATCCATGTTGTAGCATGAATCAGCCCTTTATTTTTATGACTGAATACTATTCCACTGTATGTATATATCACATTTTGTTTCTCCATTTATCAGTTGATTGACATTTGGTTTGGTTCTACTTTTTGGCTACTGTGATAGTGCTGCTATGAATATTCATGTACATGTATTTGTATAAATACCTGTTTTCAAATCTGGGTATATATCAGTGTTATGGATTGAATTGTGTCCCCTTAAAATCTGTGTCAACTTGTCTAAGCCATGATTCCCAGTATTGTGTGGTTGTCCACCATTTTGTGATCTGATGTTATTATCCTATGTGTTGTAAAACCTAACCTCTTTAATGTTAATGAGGCAGGATTAGAGGCAGTTACGTTAATGAGGCAGGACACAATCTACAGGATTAAGTTGTATCTTGAGTCAATCTCTTTTGAGATATAAAAGAGAAAAGCGAGCAGAGAGGAGAGGGACCTCACACCACCAAGAAAGAAGAACCGGGAGTGGAGCATGTCCTTTGGACCTGGGGTCCCTGCACTGAGAAGCTCCTAGATAAGGGGAAGATTGATGACAAGAGAAACCTTCCCCTGGAGCTGACACTCTGAATTTGGACTTCTTGCCTTCTAGACTCTGATAGAATACATTTCTGTTTGTTAAAGCCATCCACTTGTGGTATCTCTGTTATAGCAGCATTGATAACTAAAACAACCAAGAGTGGAATTGCTGGGTCATATGCTAATTTTGTGATGAGCTTTTTAAGGAGCCGCCGGACAATTATCCGTAGTGGATGCACTATTTTACATTTCTACAAGAAATGTACAAGGATTTCAAGTCTCTATATCCTAGTCAGCACTTGTTAGTTTCCTTTTTTTTTTTTTTTTTAATCACTACCAACCTAGTGGATGATACTGGGTAGCACAAATGGTTAAGCCTTCTGCTACTAGCAGAAAGCGTGGTGGTTTGAACCCACCCAGAATTTCCTTGATCTACTTCCCATAGGTCATAGTCTTGAAAACCCTACTCTGCTCACATGGGGTCACCATGAGTCAGAATTGACTAGACAGCACCAGAACAGAGCACAGCATTAAAAATATTATTATGCTTTTAATTCATATTGCCTTTGAATTATGATGTTGGCAAAGATTATTGAATATCCCATGGAATGTCAGAAAAACAAATACATCTGTTTTGGAAGAAGTACAACCAGAATGCTCCTTAGAAGCAAGGATGGCAAGACTTTGTCTCACTTACTTTGGACATGTTATCAGGAGTGACCATGCCCTGGAGAAGGACATGCTTGATAAAGTGGAAGGTCAGCAAAAAAGAGGAAGACCCTCAAGGAAATGGATTGACACAGAGGCTGCAGCAATGGGCTCAAGCATAACAATGATTATAAGAATGGCACAGGACCAGGCAGCGTTTCATTCTGTTGTACATAGGATCGCTATGAATCGGAACCAATTTGATGGCATCTAACAACAATGAGCAATGACTTTGAGCACTTTTTTAAGTGCTTCTTTGCTTTTTGCAGTGTGATAGATGGCTTTTACTTGGCCTTACTTGCCATGCTTTTGTAACTCCCAACAAATCACTTGATGGGACTATGCAAATGAGGTGCTTATGGCCCACCAAGGAGATTGGATAGCTTGCTAATAATGCAAATAAGGTTCACGGTGCCCTTGTGGAGGGGTGGGACCATGCAAATAAGATGTATGGAACTCTAACGAGGGGATTGGTCAGTTTTACCATCCTGCTAGGCTTAAAATGAGCCATCCTAGAGGAGGATGGGGGGATCTCACCACCACCAAGAAGAAGAGACGAGAAGGGAGCACATCCTTTGGACTCAGGGTCCCTGTGTGGAAAACCTCCTAGACCCAGGAGACAGAGAGAGAGACAGCCATAACACCAAAGACAAGGCAAGATGGCAAGAAGCAGTGGGAGAAAAACAATGACAGCAGAGACAGGAAACTAGTGCAAGATGGTGGGATAAGCTTCCCAGCCCACAGAACAAGGCAGTTACAGTGGATGTGCAAACCCACAAAGCAAGAGAGCTGAGCACATTCAGGCAGAAGCCTTCCTAAGAGAGTGGTATGCCTCTGGGCCTTCGTTGCTATAGCTAGGCTTGACCACTCACAGAAAGAGAGAGCTGAGCGCCTTAGACCAGGAGGCTTCCTGGTGAAGTAGGGTGCCCCTGGGCACTTATTGGTGGAGCTAAAGAGCCTTGTAACACTTGCCCAAGCAGGACAGAGACCAGGCCAAAGTGCAGAGGGTCCGAGGGCTAGAGAGGGGCCTGCCTGTGATCACGACTGAGAAGAGGCTGTCCTGATCAAAGAACTGTAATCTGAGTCGCTTCTGATCCTGAATTGTAACCTGTAACTTCCCTAATAAACCCCATAAATGTGAGTATGGTCTGTGAGTTCTGTGTGGCCCTTGCAATGAATTGTTGAACCCAGTAGAGAAGTAGAGAGTACCATAGGAGAGACAGCTGGTGTCAGAATTGGTAAAAATTTGGAGTGGAGCTATGTTTCACCTCCGCTTCCTAGGAATCAGCCTTGGGCTGTTGATGCTGATAATGATTATCTCTCCTTTCCTTTCTAAATTTAGAGGAGGAAGTTTTACTCTGCAGCCACACCATTTTTACGTTTGACGCCATTTTTTTTACACCTCTGTGTATCTTCTTTGAAGAAATATCTAAAGAGTGAAAAGACAACTCACACAATGGAAGAAACTATTTTTAAATATTTGCAGCTCAGTCTTTTCAGACTGGTCATCTAACTTTTTAAGTTTCTTGTAATTATTCTCCTGTTTTTCACCTTGTTTTAACTCCACTTTTATTTCATAACATTTCTTTTAAATGTTATTTTTGTTGTTATATTTATAATTTTAAATATTCTTTCTTTTCTATGAGTGTTCTTTCTTCCAGTAGTAGCCTGTACTTGTTTCATAGATGAAATGTTAGCTTGGCTTTTAAAAGATGTATTAATGTTAACATCCTTGAAGATTCCTTTTTTATACCTTAGGTCTTCTCTCTGGGGCTCTTTATTTCTCCCAGTGAAGATGTTTTCCATCTGCCAAAAGGGAATTAATTACCCTGGCATCTTGTGTTCTGGGAGTTAGTGAGGGAGTGGTTGTGTGCCCGATACTCTGTAATGATGGCTGACATTTATTGAACACTAACTCTTTACCAGGCGCTACCTTAATTTTCTCATTGGTCTCTCACACAATTTTATGAGTTAGATACAAGAATTATACATATTAAAATGATAAATCAGACCAGAGAGATTAAGAAAATCTGCTAAAGTAACAAGACTAAGAAGTGAGAGAGCTGTGTTAATTTTTTATACAGAATGATTGCACTATATTTTTTTCCTTTGATTCTGTGATCAAAAGACCTCAGCTTCTACTCTATGTACTATCAAGGCTTATTAGGATTTTTGTTTGTTCACCTGTTTTTTGTTTTCATTTTGTTTTGTTTTACCAAGATATTACCTCTTCTAAAAGAAAGTGTTACCAATGGTTTAAACTATTTTTTTTATTCTAGTACATGTTATTATACATGAAAGAATGAATATATGAAATGTTTTCCTTTTGTTTGTGTATAAACATTATGCCTGCAAAGTCTTGAGAAATATTTGGATATTCATATTACGCTATGATAACAACATGGTAGTCAAAACAGGGCTGCATGATCATTATTCTGTCTAGTTGCAGCAGAAGTGTTTTTTCCACCTGTACATTAAACTATTCCAAATTTTCTTATATAGTGACTGTAGTCATCCTTTAATAGCAAAATTGTCAAGGAAATTTTGTTTTCTATTCATGGAGGAAGCAGTGAGGATGAACTAGTAATGACCCATAGATTTGAACAACAGCAAAAAAATAGTTTTTGTCTTTTGTCAAAGAAGGCTGGATGCAGGGTGGGAGACATGTCATCTTAATACTACTCAAAATTGATTAAACAATTAAGTAAAATATCAAAGTGTTGAAAGTCGGAATATTATTGTGAACATTGATTGTGAGTCAAAAAGTTTGTGAAATACTGAAGCAGAGCCTGTGAATGCAGAAGGCCTAAGTCATGGAGCTCCATGACTGTGAGGTAAGACCATGGGGTGAGAAAGAACCAAAGCAAAGAGACATATTTATGAAAATATCTCATTTTGTATAATTTTTTAGTTTCCGAAATAGCAATGGCTCCCAATAAAGATTTATTTTTTTTCGTTTTTCAAACTTTAGCCTTTATGGTGTTAAAAAAAAGCAGGGAGTTTTATTCCTCTTTACTTTGCATTTGGTATGAATTTCAGTGTATGCTGATCCATCAGGTTCATGTTTGGCCCATTATCCAAGAATTCGTCAAGCTTTGTCATTCTTCGGTACAAGCAGTTACTTAGGACTAGATATCCATTACTCCATAGCTTAAACCTTCCATTTGAACTCTGAATTATATTTACTTTCTTGTCTCACCTACTATTTTTTAATTCAAGAAGTAGTTGAATTAAAAATCAATCTCATATACTCCATTTATTTTCTATAAACTTATGTTTTAGGTATTAAATAAAGTTTTCCTAATCCATTAACTAGTTAGTCAAATTTTTTTTTCAAATTCTTAATCATTGTTTTCTACATTTGTCATTCACTGGTCCCTGTAAGGAGCCCTGGTGGTCCAATGGTTAAGGGGTCAACTGCTAACCCAAAGGTCAGAAGTTAGAATCCACAAGTAGGGGTGATTTTACTCTGTCCTTTAGGGTTGCTATGAGTCAAAATCAACTCAACGGCCACAGGTTTCGTTTCTGGGTTTTTTGTTTGTTTTTTGGTCCCGGTAAACTAAGACATGTGTTGTTGAAGAAAGGTAAACTATTGAATTTAAGGATGCTCTGTAAAATGTTATAACGATGAAATATCTCACTATGATCATGACTGTATACTGAAGTTGAATTTATTTTTACTTCATTGTTCATTGTCTCAAATTGGACCACCAATGCAGGCAGCAATTTTTATATAATTAAAAATAAAAAAGCCTAATGTACTGAACATACATAATAAATATAATGATAAACATATTTATGGCAAGTACTTTACTAGTTGTTGGAGGAAGGCTACTTTGCATATATATTGAAAGAAAGAACATTAAAATAGTGAGCACATGTGACAACAAGAAAAGAATCAATAATTCTATAGCTATAATTTAAGAAAATTTCTTTATTTCTCCTAGATTGACATAAACTTCTTCCAAACCCAAGAAGGAGTTGTAAATTTTACTTCTGAAAAAAAATTACTTTCATTAATTTTTCTTATCCCCATTGACACCACCATACTATACTCCCTAGATATTTTGCCTAAAATTCTGCAGTTAATAGCCTCTTAATTTGTTTTCCATCTTCCACTTAAACTATATAATGTAGCTGTCATGCTTAACATTTCTCAATGGCTTCCCATTGCATTTAGGAAAAGAAAATTCAAACTCTATGCCAGCCAACCTCCAGGCTGTAGGGTCTGTTCCCAACCTACTGTCTAGAATGTTCATTGTACAGCTCTTCCCTTTCATCATTGTACTGTCACAAATCTGACATTTATTCTGTTTTTTCTCACACTCCTAATTTTTCTTCTCTATGAAGAACCTGTTTGCTCAGATCTTTGAATGGCTGGTCCTTTTCTCACGCTTTGCCTTAGCTTGAATGTGACCTCTTCAGAGATATCCTGTCATAAGACTACGATGACTATTCTGTTTGATAATATAAGCAATGCCTTTGGAAATTAAGATACTCACCAGAAAATGTTTGTTTTGTACACTTGGACTTAGACTAAAGTGCAACCTAGAGATAAGCAATAGAGCAAAGATGCTACCGTGTCTACGGGGGAGATGCACAGCAGGGTGGTTTAACAAAGAACCCAGAAACCATAGCATTCTGGATTGAATTCATACAAAAGTGGGTTCCCTGCAAGATCAGTGCCATAGGGGGAGGGTTAGGCCAATGGCACCCAAACCACAGAGGAGATGAGGCCACTGCTAGACCCATCACTGGATGCAGAGAGAAATACCCTGGCTTCTCTCCTTTTCTCTGTCCCTCTTCTTTCTTCCTTTCTTCCTCAAAATCTTTCACAATTGCTTCTCCTAGACTAAATCTACCAGTGATCCGGAAGGCAAGGGAAGCCGGGAAATGTGGCTGGAACAAGAAGGGTATAAAATTCATCCAGATGTAAATAGGTTAATGACAAGAATGGAGGTCATTGTCCATACTTCCACAAAAGCATCCTAAAAGTTACAGTCTAGTGTTAGACATTTTCTGTATAATAAAGAAAAGGCTCTTTAGCTAAGAGGGGCTAAGTGAAGAACCATAGATTGTTGAGATTGGCATGATAGTGTTAGTGGCGATTTCCACTGGAGAAGAACTCTATCCTAAATATTGAGATTCAGAAATGCTTAAAAAGGAGGCCAAAATCTAAGAATATTGTACATCTGTCCTTAACTCTTTAATAATCTACTAGAGAAATATAACAAAACATTACAGAAACTTTTAAGAGAAGCTAATTTCTGTTAGTAAAATTGGTGTAAACTCAAATATTTGAGATTCAAAATAAATATATTAATTGTTGCATCACTGTTAATCGAAATATCAAAACAATACATTTAAAAATCTAGATACAAATACAGTGGATTCTCTAGACAGGAAGCATCTTCTACAATGATATTTAATACTTGAAATTAAAGTGTATCTTATTCGACAAGTACTAGACAAATAAATGAAGAGGGATCTAACTATTTTTCTAAGTAGATCAGTAAAGTCAAAAGCCCAAAGCAAACGTACAAGGCTTATAAATCATGTTCCCATTTAAGAGACACATAAAAACAAATCCCACAGTCTTAGTTAATATTGGATAATGAAATTTTTACTGTCTTTCAATGGAGAAGGCATATTTATTCATGAATGTGTGAATGTTCAAATTAAACTGTGAAAGACTTTATTTTCCATTGAAATATAGCATAGATCAGCGTCATCCTTCCACAGTTTGTCATAAAGGTCATTCACAATGTGTTTGTAAAACTATATTTCCAAAATCATTTTTCCTTCTTTCCTATACTAACCTTTCTTCACCCGAGTTTGTGGCTCACTGATTCCAAAACACACTTGGCTTGTCAGTGTTACTCTTTTTATTCACTTAATTTTATCCACTCTAAAAACGTACCCCCTTTTCACTGGCTACTTCAGTTCTAAGTATTTATTTATTTTGACATTTTATTGTTTTTTTAGGTAAAAGTTTACACAGTGAATTAGCTCCCTATTTAAGCATTTTTATACAAATTGTTCCGCGACATTGCTTACAATTTCTACAATGTGTCAGCATTTCAGTTATTTCCATTCTTTTTGTTCTGTTTCCATTGCTGTAGCTTCCCCTCTCCTTGCCTTCACATCTTTGCTTTTGGGTAAGTGTTGACCAATTTGTCTCATATAGTTAATTGCTTAAGGGACACACTACAGATAGGTGATACTGTTTATTTTATAATCCAGTCTATTGTTTGGCTGTAAGGTGACCTCCGAGAGTGCTTTCAGTTTTAGGTTAAAAGGGTATCTTAGGGCAATAATCTCAGGGGTTCCTCTAATCTCTATCAGTCCAGTAAGTCTAGTCTTTTTTATGAATCTGAGTTCTGTTCTACATTTTCTCCCATTCTAACTGGGGCCTTCTATTGTGTCCCTGAACAGAGTGGTTGGCAGTGGTAGGCAGACACCATCTAGTTCTTCTGGTCTCAGATTAGAAGAGGCCGTGGTTCATGTGGACCACATGGTTCCTGTGGACTAGTTACTTCCTTGAGTCTTTGGTTTTCTTCGTTCACTTTCACTCCAGATGAACACAGACCGATAGTTGTATCCTAAATGGCCACTCCCAAGCTTTTAGGATCCCAAGCGCTACTCACCAAGCTAGGGTGTAGAACATTAAATTTATGAACTATTTTATAGCAGTTGACTAAGTTATCCCACAAGACTATGGTCCTAAGCCCTTCAACTCAGTAAATCAATTCTAACAAGTTGTTTGGATATGTCTAGGAATTTTCTGTAGCTGTGCCTCCTATGTGCTTAATTATGTCTATGGAAAAATACACAGCACATACAAACGTGTTTACATATCCCTATAGATACGCCTATACCTACATGGGATGCACTCACCTATGTCTTCCTATAGACAAATATGCATATTCTTCTATCTATGTAGCCATGTACATATTTTGTGGTTATTAGTGTTGTTGCAAAATCTAATTACTTTTTAAGTTCTCATGTATATATCTACTTATAGAGCAAATATTTATTTAGGCTCTTCTAGGTATTAATCATTAAGCTGGATATTAGAGATAAAATCATAGACAAGATATTGTCTTGCTTTTTAAAGACATTATTGTTCACCTCTGGACTTGGGCATTAAGCATGCGATTGCTGTAATACCTGACTGGTGTTGTGGCGGATTTGTACTCTAGGTCAAGTTAGCTAAACTGGAACTACATTTCCTAGAAATCATTTTCCTGTATAGTTCCATGTTAGGGTTGGTGACAAAAGAGATTTGTCCAGCACTGGAAAAGCAGAAGTGAAGGAGCAGCCATTATGCTCTGAAGCCTGGTGAAGAGTGACCATTGCCATTGCATTTTATGCACATTGTCACTTATCTATTGGATCACTTTGTTGGCATGGGCTGAACTCAGAGGCCCACAGCACCTCAACTACTTCCAGATCTTTTCGTTCATGTACTCCAATTCTGGGGCAGGCATGTGTCCAACTCTATGACAAAAGTGCCGGCTTCTTTTTCAGGTCACCCGCATCGTCAAGGTTGGAAGTTTATATTCACAGATAGTCATTTCTCATTGCGAGTTTTAGTTTGTCCTTGCTCTGCCCCACTTTAAGTCCAGCTTTTATATTGACTGCTTGCCCTCCAGCAACTTCAGATCCGTACAGTTTGTCATATGATCCTGCAGTTGTAGAAATCTACATTATAATAATATACCCCTAACTCTGTACCACTCATATTAGTTTACCCTCCCTGATTACTAATTGATTCAAAAATTGCTACCAGAAGGAGCCCCAAGAGGAATCTTCAGGATGGGTTCTCTGAAATGTTTCTCTGGTGTGAGTTGTGCCAGCAGCAGTGATGGCGCTGTTGCCAGTGGAGGCACTGAAAGACTGCAGCAAGCTGGGGCAAAACAGTGACTTAAATTATCACACATAAATTAGACACCTGCAATCAAATGCCTATAGAGGGCATGGCTTAGAGTGACATGCTAGTTGCTGCAGAAATATTTGAGGAAAAAATAAGGAGTATAATGTAATTGGTCAGTTGCTTGTAATTGTGCTGTAAAAGTTGGAGAAAAAAATGGAAAACAAAAAGACGAGTTCAGGATTTTAAATTCACAGTTAGTTTTGTGATTACTCTAAAAGAAATCTTACATCCTGTAGAAACAAAGCCAATTGTAGAAACCAAGTGCACAGTCTAATCTTGTGGGTGGATGAATTGCAATGCAAGTTGAATTAACAATTTCAAAAGTCTTTAATGTTAAAATTAAGGCATTGATTAGATGGGAGTAGGACTCTGAGATGTTGGACAGAGACAGATGTGTGAATTCTGAGGAAACTAGGGATCTAGATTGCATAAATCCTGCTGAGCCTCTGCCAGTAGAAACAGCCTTTCCTCACCTGAGGTGAGGTGCCTTTTCTCCCCTTCCCTGAAGGACCTGTAATAGACTTTCTTGAGTAATCACCATGAAAGAAACTGGTGATTCTCCTAAGGCCTAGCCCCACCACTTCTCATTGCTTCTAGACTTAAACTCATTCAAACTTAAAGCCTCTAGCTAGTAAGCAATAGGTTGTATACGATATCATGAAGCAGGTCAAATGAATGTACGATTTTTTTTCTAATTTATATCAATATTTCTCAATGGTGAATCAGAGTAGAATAAAATAATGTTGGATCAAGTCATAATTGTTGGCAGATATTCTGGATTCACTGTATTAGCTCTAGTAATTGAGAAAGACTCTAATAATTTGTTGGTTGGTTGTTTTACCGAAACATGGACCCAAAAGCTGATCTACACTGAATAAAGAGGAATTGGTATAACGTAAAAGAAGGTAGTCAAAGGTTTTGGAAGGTTGGAATATTAGAGCAAAATGTAAAAACTGCTCACTCACTATCTTAAGAGGCCTACAAGATCATCTAGAGGATTCTCCCTTCACCAAGGCTTAAAAAATACATTTTCTAGGGGTGTCTGGCATTGTTGAAAACAATCTGTAGTTCATCTGTAGTGGTTATTTTCTGTAGGACCGGAATGACAGCCCCTTGGGTCCCCTAATTTACTGATAATGATGGTTCCTTAGGGCATCAGTAACTAAGCTGCAGGACCTAAGCACCAGAGGCAAGGTGGGCATGGTTATCATAATGGACAGCAGAGTAGAAGCAGTAATCAAGATAGCCTGACTGGCAGACATTGTTGATTTGGCTACTTGAACCTTAAGAAGGATCCTGCAACACTGACAAATATTTATACTAGTGATATTTTTATTCTAACCTTTTCCAGTAGTACCTGTAGCCATGGACCAGGATAGCTAAAGCATTGGATAAATTGATTAAGATGTTGAGAAGTCTTGCTCCGGGCCAAAATCCTGTCTGTTCCTTCAGGCCTGACCATAGGCAATTATAAGGCTTTGCTTAGCAGGCTCCATGGTGCAAGGCCAGTTTTCTGGAGAGAGCCACAATCAACAACTCAGCTTCCCCTCCCCAATACCCACTCTCTGATCAGCCATGCTCAGGGGTGTTTATGCATTCTCAGCCTGCCTCCATTCAGAGACTGCTTATTGAAGGTTTGGCTGAAGCATTTCCATACACTACAGGAGCCCTGGTGTTGCTGTGGTTAAGGCGATTGACTGCTAATCAAAAGGTTAATGGTTCGAAACCATCACTGGCTCTGAGGGAGAAAGATGTGGCAGTTTGCTTCCGTAGAGATTTATAGCCTTGGGAACCCTGTGGGGTTCCTATGAGTTGGAATCGACTCAGCGACGATGGGTTTGGTTTGGTTTTTGGTTCCTTCAGGGTAAAGGCCTTATGGGTGGAGGGCTTGGATGAAACATTTTCCCCCATTTTGATTCCGTATTTTTCCACTCTTAGCCCATGCCCCCACCCCCCGGTCCATAAAAAAAGGCAAGAGATTTTGTTCCTGGATCCTTGGCAGTGAGATGATTACCCCTGTCTCTTCCCCCTATCATGCTCCATGTCATCTGACCCTGCCCTGGCACCATTCCTTGGGAAAAAAGATGAAACATTGGAGAGTTGACACCTACTATTTGCCTCTTGCTTACACGGTTGAAGCAAGTGAACAGAGGCTTGATTGTTACCTCCAGTTTGGCTCATCATCCCAACTTGATAGCTGAACAGATATAATCAAATTTTTGGATGATAACTGGACACTGGCTTCCTCCTGACACTAATTCCAAAATACCGTGTAGTCCACCAATGAAAGCAAAGGCTTATGGAGGTCAGATGATAGAGTCCTGACTCAGGTTCATCTCAGAGTGGCCTAGTGTGTCATGAAACATCTTGTGATTATTTTTCCAGTTCCAGAACACGTATTTGGAATAAACATATCAGCATCTGGAGTAATCTCCACATTGGTTCCCTGACTCATGGCATGAAAGTTATTTTAGTTAAAAAGCCAAGTAAAAGAGAAGTAGCTCTTCTTACAAAAATAGTAATTCACCTTTCCTCAAAGGACTGGAGAGATAATTGTCACCTTCAAGGATTTGAAAGATAACTGTTGATGATTTCTACCACATCCCCATTCAACTTGCCTACTTGACTGATACAGAAGACAGATGGATCATGAAGAAAGACACTGTATAATCATAAAATTAACCAGATGGGGACTCTAATTTCAGTTGCTGTTTGAGATTTGGTTTTCTTACTGGAGCATATGAATACATCCTTAGGCACCTGGTATGCAGTTATTGATTCAGTGGATTTTTCCTTTCTATCTTGCTGCAGTCAGTGATTAAGTGCTTGGCTACCAACCAAAAAGTCACCAGCTGGAACCCACAGCACATTATCATATCATCCATCATTATTCTCATTCTCCTCCCACCCCCATCTCTTTTTCTTCTATTCTTTTTTTTTGGGGGGGTGGTTATTATTTTTTTTACTTCAGATGAAGGTTTACAGAAGAAGTAGTTTCTCTTTCAACATTTAGTACACAGATTGTTTTCTGACATTGATTAACAATGCCACGACATGTTAACACTCTCCCTTCTTGACCTTGGGTTCCCTATTACCAGCTTTATTGTCCCCCCTTGCCTTCTAGTCCTTGTCCCTGGAAAGTTGTGCCCCATTAGTCTCGTTTTGTTTTATGGGACTTTCTAATCTTTGGCTGAAGGGTGAACCTCAGGAGTGACTTAATTACTGAACTGAAAGGGTGTCCAGGAGGCATACTCTAGGGGTTTCTCCAGTCTCTGTCAGGCCAGTAAGTCTGGTCTTTTTTGTGAGTTAAAATTGTGTTCTACATTTTTCTCCAGCTCTATCTGGGGCCCTCTGTTGTGATTCCTGTTAGCAATCAGTGGTGGTAGCCGGACACCATCCAGTTGTACTGGACTCAGTCTGCTGGAGGCCGTGGTAGTTGTGGTCCATTAGTCCTTTGGACTAATCTTTCCATTGTATCCTGTTCTCTTCATTCTCCCTTGCTCCTGAAGGGGTGGGACCAGTGGAGTATCTTAGATGGCTGCTCACAGGCTTTTAAGATCTCAGACGCTACTCACCAAGGTAGAATGTAGAACATTTTCTTTATAAACTATGTTATGCCAGTTCAGCCAGATGTTCCCCGAGACCATGGTCCCCACAGCCCTCCACCCAGCAATTTGGTCCCTCAGGGAGTTTCGATGTGCCTACGGAGCTTCCATGACCTTTCCCTGTACAAGCCTTGCAGGCTTCCCCAGTATTATGTACTGTCTTGCCCTTCACCAAAGTTACCACTTATCTGTTGTCTATTTAGTATTCTCCCCCTACCCCTCCCATCCCTTGTAACCATCAAAGATTGTTTCTTTTTGTGTGTAAACCTTTTCATGAGTTTTTACAGTAGTGGTCTCATACAATATTTGTCCTTTTGTGATTGACTTATTTCACTCAGCATGATGTCCTCCAGTTTCATCCATGTTATGAGATGCTTCACAGATTCATCATTGTTCTTTATCGTTGCATAATACTCCATTGTGTATATGTACCATAGTTTGTTTATCCGTTTATCTGTTGACGGCCATCTAGGTTGTTTCCATCTTTTTGCTATTGTGAACAGTGCTGCAATGAACATGGGTGTCATATGTTTATTCATGTGACAGCTCTTATTTCTGTAGGATATAGTCCTACGAGTGGGATTGCTGGATCTTACGGTATTTCTATTTCTAGCTTTCTAAGGAAGCACCATATCGTTTTCCAAAATGGCTGTATCATTTTGCATTCCCACCAGCAGTGCATAAGACTTTCAATCTCCCCGCAGCCTCTCCAACATTTGTTATTTCCAGTTGTTTTGATTCATGCCAGTAATGTCGTGGTGAGATGGTATCTCATTGTGGTTTTGATTTGCATTTCTCTAATGGCTAGTGATCATGAGCATTTCCTCATATGTCTGTTGGCAGCTTGAATGTCTTCTTTGGTGAAGTATCTGTTCCGTTCCTTTGCCCATTTTTGAATCGGATTATTTCTCTTTTTATTTTAGAGATGTTGGATTTTCTTGTATATTTTAGAGATTAGACCTTTGTCTGACTTGCAATGTTCAAAATTTTTTTCCCAGTCTGTAGGTTCTCTTTCTATCCTTTTCGTGAATTCTTTTAATGAGCATAACTGTTTAATTTTTAAAAGATTCCAGTTATCTAGCTTATCTTCTGAAGTTTGTGTGTCGCTGTTTATGGTTTGTATCCTGTTAATGCTGTGCATTAGGCCCTCTAGTATTGATCCTATTTTATCATCTATAAACTTTATAGTTTTTGGGTTCATATTTAGGTCTTTGATCCATTTTGAATTAGTTTTTGTATATGGTGTGAGGTATGGGTCCTGTTTCTTTTTTTTTTTGCAGGTGGACATCCAGTTTTGCCATTACCATTTGTTAAAAATACTGTCTTTTCCCCATTTGATGGACTTTGCGCCCTTGTCGAAGATCAGGTGACCATAGGTGGATGGATTTACATCTGGGTTCTCAATTCTGTCTATTGGTCAATGTATCTGTTGTTGTACCAGTACCAGGCTGTTTTGACTACTGTAGCTGTATAGTAGGTAAAGGTCAGGTAGTGCAAGTCCTCCTACTTTATTCTTCTTCTTCAATAGTGCTTTATTTATCTGGCCACCCCCCATCTCTTGCTATCATTTTCTGAGAACATTTCTCTGCATTTCATTTATTTATTTATTTATGAACTCACTTAATCATTCATATATGTAAAACTTCACTATAGTTCCCATGTGGATTAGAGATTAATATATAATCCACACTGTTATAAAATGACAGGAAAAAGTAATACCGCCTCCCCATCATTTTTACCATTTGCTTCTGGCTAGTGCTTGGTGTACTAGACTACTTCTCATGAGTTTTAATTAGTTTTTCAAATGATGACACAATAATTTTGAATCTTTTAAAACAATTTCCAAGGCTTCTATTAATTTTTTAGTCTAAAACTACAAATGGACTTTAACATGTTTTTTAAACTACAACTCCTCAAATTAAAAAATATAAAAAAAAAAGAAAACTTTTTTCAGGAACATTGATTCTTCTTTAGTTTTTACAGAAAAATTAATATCTGTATTGGCTCATTAATGGCAGTGTAAAGAAAGCTACATTACTTCAGAAAAAGCTCAGTAACTTCTAACTTCCTCTTAGTACATGAAAATATACTAAGAGATTTTTTTCCACAACAAATCAGCTTGCCAAATCTGGCAATAGCCTGCTGTTATCTTTGAAAAGAGTCAACAGGAGCTCCAGAAGGAACATTTGATGAAGGATCTGCCAACTGTCTTTATTACCTTCTGAACTACCTCTAAGCTACAGGTATTTACAGTTTTGTTCTGCAGATGATTTGAGCCCCATCTGTGGTTGATGAATATTTTTTAGCATGCTGTTACAAATTATGGTTTTAAGCACTATGGTACCTTCTCCCTGAAAATACAACTACGTAAAATATTGTGGTTCTTGATTTTTAGTATATTTCTCAGTGGGAAATGTGGTGTGGAGGAATGGAGGTATCATTTTGTAATTTGTTGGTTGGTTTCCCAAAAAAGGTTGTTGTTAATTTTCTGCTGGAATAGGTGATTATTAATTTCTAAGAATTTCAAACAGCATCTATTCTAACCTCTTTCTAAGGAAATCGGAAAATATATGTAAATAAAATTTAATTTGACTTAAAATTTACATACTAACTATAGTATTACTAATCTGGTTGAAACTAAAGGGGTTTTCATTATATTTATATTGTGGATGATTTATACTATGCTCAAATTCAAATTAGTTTCAATTCATTTTGGTGGAATTATTTTTATAAATTAACAAAATTTGAAAAAATTTTATAACTGATGTTGTATTACTTCCTAGATGTATTCCTGATTAGAAGAAGAATTATTGTATAGTGAAACAGGCTCAGGGTCCTGGCAGGTAAATAATAGCAGACATTAGAATGATATAGAAGATTACATCCTCCAGGAAGGAAATGAAACGGAGGTGCAAATTAGATGGTTTTAAGAGCAGACAAAGTGTCAGGAACAGGAAGGTTCACATTAAATAGCAGCACATGATGCAAGAACAAAACTGTGTCACAAAAATGAAAGGATTTTAACATTTTTATCTCAGCTTCTGTTGTGTATTGAAAAGGGCACAGCCAAGTAAGCCAGACTTTAAATCCCTTTCTCCTAATCACTCTCTAAATATGTGAAATTAGACAATGTACTTAGATATTAAGGGAGGTTGGGCCAAGATGGTGGGGTAGTCAAATGCTTCCCGTGTTCCCTCTTACAACAAAGACATGAAAAACCAAGTGAATTGATTATATATGACAATCTAGGAGCCCTGAACATCAAAGGCAAAGTTGAGGAACTGGGCTGAGTGGTAGAGGGAGGGAGAGAAGTTTTGGAAGCAGCAAAGAGTTTCCAGACCTGACCCGGAGAGAGCCTGAGCCCTTCATCCAGGATTAGCTTGGGGGTGAGTGGTGAGGCAGGCAAGTAGTGGCAGTTGGGAGGCGTATTCTGCACCAGGAGAGACCCAGTGGCAGAGGGTCTACTCGGCTGTCCGGAACTAGTGAGAAGCAGCCATGGATCAGTGAAAGATAAGTATTTGCATCTGGCCTACTGTGTTGATCAAAAACATCCCCGTTAGGGAAAAAACCTGTCTCCCATTTACCTCCCGCTCCTTGCTCTGCACTGGGTCTCCGACCAGCTTCAGCAATTGCTGACTTCCCTGGGCCAAAAGTAGGACCCACCATGTGCCCTGAGCCATTCTCCCAGCCTTGGAGAGTGAAGAAATTAATAAACAGAGGAAAAAAATAATCTGCCAGCTCTCCTAATCCAGAAATTCAGGGTAGGCACAGATCCTTTGCCTAGGCACAGGCATAAGGCATCCACGGACTTTGAGTGCCTTCTCCCCTGTATAGACTTGCATGGGCCCATTTAGCATAGGCCCTCATTACCACAGTACAACAGGGGATATACCTGAAGTCTAACTTCGATTGTTTCAGCCGTAAAGTGGCAGGTTAGTGATATTTGACACTGCTCTGCCCATTAAGCAGGGTCTTCACCTACCCACATAAGGGGCCTGAGGACTGGTGGCTCCACCCACACCACCTAGCCACCTGCTACAGATGCCCAAGAATAAGAGGTGCAACCCAGTCCTTACAGCCAACAACCCTGGGTGCTCATAGTCTGGCTGCAAAACTCACCCATCTACGCACTCTAGGAAGGAGGGACACGCTTTCCTCCTGGACACTCAGGAGTGGCTGGTGGCCCCCTCCCTTGCTCAGCCAGTGTCTCCCTGCTGCAGCTGGATGCCTGTGCCTACACAAATCAAACATGCCTGTCTAGAACTGTAGGTGAGAGCCTGCACCACATATTTGGTAGCCGACTACCTGGACACGTGAGCTGAATCTGTACTGGAAGAGTGAGCAGTCTCCTGGGGTCACATACTTAGTGGCAGATCTGGCCACCTGGGGGCAGGACATTGGACCTTCAAGTGTGGGGGTGACTGGGCTAGCTCACATGAACAGCCTATTTGGGCTTATCAAAACAAAACAAAACAAGAAACTAGGACACAGTAAGCAAACATAAAATAAATAAATAACTTACTGATGGCACGGAGACAACAGTCAACATCAAATCACATAAAGAGGCAGTCCATGGTGGCTTCAACAAGCTCCCAAAATAAGGAATCTAGAAATTTTCCAGAAGAAGAAAATTTCCTGGAATTACCGGAGGCAGAATACAAAAGATTAATATACAGAACTCTTCAAGAGATTAGGAAGAAAATTAAACAAAATGCATAACACTCAATAGAAGAAATTAAAAAGATTAGAGAAGAGCATAATGATAAATTTAACAGAGTGCAAGAATCCATAGAGAGACAGCAATCCGAAATCCAGAAGATTAACCAAAAAATTTCAGAATTAGACAACTCAATAGAAAGTCATAGGAGCAGAATTGAGGCAAGGCAGAATTAGTGAGACTGAAGATAAAGCACTTGACACCAAATTATATGAGGAAAAATCAGATAAAATGATTAAAAAAATGAAGAAATCCTAAGAATTATGTGGGATTCTATCAAGATGAAAAACCTATGAGTGATTGGAGTACCAGAATGCAGGGGATAACAGAAAATACAGAGAGAATTGTGGAAGATTTGGTGGCAGAAAACTTCCCTGATATTGTGAAAGATGACAAGATGTCTATCCAAGATACTTCTCGAACCCCACATAAGGTAGATCCCAAAAGAGAGTCACCAAGACATATTATAATCAAACTTGCCAAAACCAAAGATAAAGAGAGAATTTTAAGAGCAGCTAGGGATAAACGAAAAGTCATCTACAAAGGAGAGCCACTAAGAATAAGCTCAGACTACTCACCAGAAACCATGTAGGCAACAAGGCAATGGGATGACATATACAAAGCCTTGAAGGAAAAAAAAAAAAAACACTGCCAGCCAAGAATTACAGATCCAGCAAAACTGTCTCTCAAATATGATGGTAGAATTAGGTCATATCCAGATAAACAGAAGTCTAAGGAATTTGCGAAAACCAAACCAAAATTACAAGAAGTACTAAAAGGAGTACTCCAGTTAGAAAATCAGTAACATCAGATAACAACCCAAGACTAGAACACAGGACAGAACAACCAGATATCAATCCAGATAGGGAAGTCACAAAAATAAATCAAAGCTAAAACACTGAAAATAGGGAAAGAGATGTCAATATGTAAAAGACAAC
Organism: Trichechus manatus latirostris; assembly: GCF_000243295.1. Classification (NCBI taxonomy): domain Eukaryota; kingdom Metazoa; phylum Chordata; class Mammalia; order Sirenia; family Trichechidae; genus Trichechus; species Trichechus manatus. The sequence continues at coordinate 6,034,486 of NW_004444025.1, forward strand.
AATATTAAAACAAAAAAGAGGGACTTAAAAAAGATAGACATTGATTTTTCATATGGAGAGGAAGTCAAGGTGATATAAAGGAATGAAAGACTGGTATAAACTTAGAAAAATAGGGGTAAATATTAAGGTAACCAGAAAGTAAACTAACAATCCTACAAGTCAAAATAAAAAACAAAACAAAACACAAAAATATAAAGACTCAGCAAACACAAAATCAACAACAATGAAAAAGATGAAAAGAAAATACATAAAGAAAAACTACTCAGCACAGAAAATTAAGTGGAACAAAAAAACTGCAAACAACACACACAAAAAGACATCAAAATGGTAGCAGTAAACGCATACTTATCATTAATTATGCTGAATGTAAATGGACTAAATGCAACAATAAAGAGACAGAGAGGCAGATTGGATAAAAAAACGTGATCTGTCTATATGGTGCCTACAAGAGACAAGCCTCAGACTTAAAGACACAAACTAACACTCAAAGGACGGAAAAAAAATATATCAAGCAAACAAAGCAAAAAAATGGCAGGAGTGGCAATATTAATCTCTGACAAAATAGACTTTAAAGTAAAATCTACCACAAAGGATAAGGAAGGACACTATATAATGATTAAAGTGGCAATACACCAGGAGAAAATAACTATAATAAATATTTACACACCCAACCACAGAGCTCCAAAATACATAAAAGAAACTCTAACAACACCGAAAAGAGAGACAGACAGCTCCACAATAGTAGCAGGAGACTTCAACATGCCACTTTCGGCGAAGGACAGAACATTCAGAAAGAAGCTCAACAAAGACACAGAAGATCTAAATGCAACAATCACCCAACTTGATCTCATAGACATATACCGAACACTCCACCCAACAGCAGCCAAGTATACTTTCTTTTCCAATGCACACAGAACATTCTCCAGAATAAACCACATATTAGGCCTTAAAGCAAGCATTAACAAAATCCAAAGAAACAAAATATTTCAAAGCATCTTTTCTGACCATAAAGCCATAAAAGCGGAAATCAACAACACAAAAAGCAAGGAAAAAAAATCAAACGCATGGAAACTGAACAACACCTTGCTCAAAAACTCCTGGGTTATAGAAGAAATTAAGGATGCAATACAAGAAATTCATAGAAGAAAATGAGAATGAAATACATCCTACCAGACCCTTTGGGACAGAGCAAAAGCAGTGCTCAGAGGTCAGTTTATAGCAATAATTGCACACATCCAAAAGAAGAAAGGACCATAATCAAAACATTAATGTTACAACTAGAATAAGTAGAAAGAGAGCAGCAAAATAAGCCCTCGGGTGCCAGAAGAAAGGAAATAATAAGAATTAGAGCAGAATTAAATGAAATAGAGAACAGAAAAAAAATTGAAAGAGTTAACAAGACCAAAAGCTGTTTCTTTGAAAAGGTCAACAATATCGATAAACCATTGGCCAAACTGACAAAATAAAAACAGGAGAGGAAACAAATAACCATACATGAAATGGGATGAGTGATAGCACAACAGACCCAACTGAAATTAAAAGCATCATAACAGAATACTATGAAAAATTATACACTAACAAATTTGGAAAACGTTGAGGAAATAGGCAAATTTCTAGAAACTCACTACCTACGTAAACTAACACAAACAGAGGTAGAACAACTAAATAAACCCATAGCAAAAGAAGAAATTGAAAAAGTAATTTAAAAACTCCCAACAAAAAAAAGCCCTGGCCTGGATGGCTTCACTGGAGAATTCTACGAAACTTTCAGGAAAGAATTAACACCACTACTTCTAAAGGTATTTCAGAGCATAGAAAAGGATGGAATACTCCCAAACTCATTCTTTGAAGCTGGCATAGCCCTGATACCAAAACCAGATACAGGCATCACAAAAAAAGAAAGTTACAGACCAACATCCCTCTTGAACATTGACGCAAAAATCCTCAACAGAATTTTTGCCAACAGAATTCAGCAACATATCAAAAAAATAATTCACTGTGATCAAGTGACATTTATACCAGGTATGCAGGGATGTTTCAATTAGGAAAACAATCAATGTAATCCATCACATAAATAAAACAAAAGACAAGAACCACATGATCTTATCAACTGATGCAGAAAAGGCATTTGACAAAGTCTAACACCCATTCATGATAAAAACCCAACAACATTGGAATAGAAGGGAAATTCCTCAACATAATAAATGGCATTTATGCAAAGCCAACATCCAACATCATTCTAAATGGAAAGAGCTTGAAAGCATTCCCAGTGAGAACGGGAACCAGAGAAGGATGCCGTTTATCACTACTGTTATTAAGCATTGTGCTGGAGGTTCTAGCCAGAGTAATTAGGCTAGAAAAAGAAACAAAGGGCATACAAATTGGTAGGGAAGAAGTCAAAGTATCTCTATTTGCAGATGTTATGATCTTATGCTCAGAAAACCACAAACAATCCACAAAGAAACTACTGGAACTAATAAAAAATTTCAACAAAGTTTCAGTATACAAGATAGGCATACAAAAATCAGTTGAATTCCTTTACACCAACAAAGAAAACTTTGAAGAGGAAATCGCCAAATCAATACCAATTACAATAGCCCCCAGGAAGATAAAATACTTAGGAATAAATCTAACCAGAGACATAAAAGACCTATACAATGAAAACTACAAGACAATACTGCAAGAAACCAAAAGCAATCTGCATAAGCAGAAAAACATACCTTGCTCATGGATAGGAAGACTCAACATTGTGAAAATGTCGGTTCTACCCAAAGCAATCTACAGATACAATGCAACCCGGATCCAAATTCCACCAGTATTTTTTAATGAGATGAAGAAACTAATCACCAACTTCATATGGAAAGGGAAGAGGCCCTGGATAAGTAAAGCATTACTCAAGAAGAAAAACAAAGTGGGAGGTCTCATGCTACCTGATTTTAGAAAATATTATTCTGTCACGATAGTCAAAACAGCCTGGTACTGGTACAACAACAGATACATAGACCAATGGAAGAGAATTGAGAATCCCGACACAAATTCATCCACCTATGAGCAGCTATTTGACAAAGGCCTGAAGTCCATTAATTGGGGAAAAGACAGTCTCTTTAACGAATAGTGCTGGCATAACCGGATATCCATCAGCAAAAAACTGAAACAAGACTCATATCTCACACCATGCACAAAAACTAATGGAAAATTGATCAAAGACCTAAATATAAAATTGAAAACGATGAAGATCATGGAAGAAAAAATAGTGACAATGCTAGCAGCCCTAATACATGGCATAAACAGAAAACGAGCCATAAGTAACAATGAATAAGCACCAGAAGCGGGACTAGCTAACTGGGAGCTCCTAAAAATCAAACACTTATGCTCATCAAAAATTCACCAAAAGAGTCAAAAGACAACCTACAGAGTGGGAAAAAATTTTCTGGCTTCAACAAATCTGATCAGCATCTAATCTCTAAAATCTAGGAGATACATCAATACCTCAATAATAAAAAGAAAAATAATCCAATTAAAAAATGGGCAAAGGATATGAAGAGGCACTTTGCCAAAGAAGATATTCAGGTCACTAACAGATACATGAAGAAATGCTCACGATCATTAGCCATTAGAGAAATGCAGATCAAA